>NC_063333.1:19705931-19739396 GCF_021869965.1 Rhincodon typus
GTGGCTCTGAGCTGGGGTAAGGTTGATTGTAGGGCCAGAACTTGCTAGAGCATTGCTGAGTGTGTGCTTGAGGATCCGTAGTGAAAACCCTTTTTGGAGGATCTGGATGTTGTGTATGTAGAGGTTGTCACGGATGAGGCCAAATTGGAATGGCCTGAATGTAGATTGGAGTCCACTGGGGATAATCCGGTTTCGCAGGCAGGTACTGAGAAAGGAGATGTGGCTGTAGTACCGGGTTTGTTTCAATATGTGAAGAAGAGTTTTAGGGCAGAGGAGATTACCAGAGGGTTGCAGTGGGAGAGAAATCCATTGAGGTCTTTCTGGAGGGAGGAGGATAACTTCTTCAAAGTGGGCATCCTTGGAAGAGGCTTCGCAGTGTGGTTATAACTCAGTTAGAGATAGTAAGAACTGCAGATGCTGGAGTCAGAGATAACACAATGTGGAGCTGGAGGAACACAGCAGGCCAGGCAGCATCAGAGGAGCAGAAAAGCTGCCATGGAGGAGGAGTTGGGGTGTGATGGAAGACCAGAGGTTGAGGTAGAAGAATCGTCTCTGAATGTTTGGGGGTAAGCAGAACAATTTTTCATGCAGTAACTGGGGGATGCATGGAGATTTTTTTTTTCCTTAAAAATGGTGTCCTAGGGATTCTGGCTCTTTCACTGCTTGGCAGTGATTACAGAAGCAATTATAATTGTCTAGAAACACAGCAGTAAATGGTGTCAGGAACAGCGATGTCAATAGAAAGGATGTGGGGATGAGATATGAGAATATGAGTCTAAAGATAATATCATCCAGTGTCGTTAGGTTTCATCTGTTTTCCAAGTTTCTATTGGGAATCTGATTACATCAATGTCAGTGTCCGACGTTTTATAATGAAAAAACCAGCTCAGCCATGCAGTGGAATCATGTGATGTGGAAGCATAATCATCACATTTTAATTTAAACAGTCTTATCGCTTCAACAGTCCAAATTAAAATGCAGGTGAATAAACAGGGAGCAGAACTGGCAAGGAATTAATAAGGAGGGGCAGGACGCAGTTTTTCTAAGCAAATCTTCTCTTCGAGTGTCAGAGGCAGAAGACTCAAGCAACCTCTTGTTGAGGTCTTTGGGAATGACAAAAAACTAGCGCTGCTTTGTGAATTGCTGTCTAGTCAGTCAACCAAGGTTTGATTAACAATAAGGCTGCTGAAGAAAGTGTGTCACATAGGTCTGAAGACATAACCAATGCCATAGAGAATCTCATTCTCAGATTTCAGTCTCCGCTTTCAGGTGGAAATACTTGGCTAGAAAGTGGAACTCGCGAGAAGTACTTCAGGCAAAGAGCAAAGATTCATTTAAAAGAAAGCTAAATAAAGACATGGAGGGGTAAGAAAATGATTCTTATAGAGTCACACCAACTTGTATAGATGGGTTGAGCAGACTGGTGTTGTACACACTACTATATTATACAATCCTAAACCAATTGAGGAGGTAAAGGTGGCTATCAGACTGTTTGCCTGGTGCCATTTGGATTAGCAGGCTTAGAGGTTGTGTTCAAAAACAGAAATCGATTAGAAACTGAACTGGGCCAGCGATATAAATACTATTGCTACAACAGGAAGTCAGCAGTTGAGAATGCGAAAGCCATTAACTCAACCCTCAACTCCTCAAATCCTCAACTCTTCAACTCCTCAAAGCCCACCATCTACAAGGCACAAGTCACACATGTGGTGGGATACTCCTCACTTGCCTGGATGACTGCAGCTCTGACTCTCAAGAAGCTCAAAACCATCCAGGACAAAGCAGCTTGTTTAACTGGCACCAAGTCCATAAACATACACTCCCTTCACCATTGAATATACTGAACACAAGACGCACTGCAGCAATTCCAGAGGCTGGTCGTGGCCCACATCAACTTGAGTCTCCCAGCCTGGCTCGATCTCCTGCAATTTGCCTACCGACGCAACAGGTCCACAGCGGACCTAGTCCTGCACTCATCCCTGGAACATCTGGACAACAAGGATACCTACATCAGACTCCTGCTCATCAACTACAGCTCCGCCTTCAACACCATTATCCCCTCCACACTGATTTCAAAACTCTGAGACCTAGGTCTTTGCTCTGCCCTCTGCAACTGAATCCTCAGCTTCCTGACCCATAGACTGCAGATAGTCGACTGCACCTCCTCCACGATAACACTCAGCACTTGAGACCCCAAAGATGCATTCTCAACCCCCTATTGTACTCCCCGTACACCCATGACTGTGTTGACAAATTCTGAACAAATGCTACCTACAAGTTTGCTGACAACACCACTGTGGTAGGACAGATATCAAACAACGAAGAGGCAAAATATAGAGAGGAGATAGAGGGCTTGGCGACATGGTGCAATGATAGTAACCCCTCTCTCAATGTCAGCAAAACAAAAGAAAGGATCATTGACTTCAGAAAGAAAGGAAGAGGACACACCCCCATCTACATCAACGGAGCTGAGGTTGAGAGGGTTGACAGTGTCAAGTTCCGAGGAGTGATGATAACCGACAATCTGTCCTGGATTTCCCACATATATGCGATGATCAAGAAGGCACAACAATGCCACTTCTTCCTCAGGCGGCTTGGGAAATTTGGCACATCCATAAGGTCCCTCACCACCTTCTAGAGATGTACCATTGAAAGCGTACTGTCCTGGTGCATAACAGCCTGGTACGGAAACAACTCTGCCCCAGACTATAAGAAACTACAGAAGGTGTTGTGCACAGCCCAGACCCTCACGGAAGCCAGCCTTCCATCCATGGACTTGTTGCTGCAGAAAGGCTGCCAACATCATCAAAAACCTATCCCAATCCTGCAACCACTTCCACCAGGCAGAAGTTACAGAAGCTTGAACACACGCACCTGCTGTTATTAGACTGATGAATGGACTCTCTAGCTTCAAATAACGCTGACCTTGTTAATGTTGATCTTGCTGAGCACACGTCCTGTACGTTGTAACCTGTATGCCTTACTTCATCCAAGATTTTTTTTCTCCCTATGATCTGTATGTACTTGCTTGCTATGATCTGCCTGTACTGCTCGCAGCCAAAGCTTTTCACTGTACTTGGGTACATGTGACAATAAATCAAACCAAATCAAATCAAATCAAATCAATTCACCAAGGCTCTTTCAACAACACCTTCCAAAATTCATGACTTACACCACAGAGAAGGACAAAGGTTTCAGATATATGGGAATAACACCAACTATAATTTTATGGGATGGAGACTGGATGGATACTAGGCAAAGTGGCACTGAGAAGATGATCAACCATGATAGGGAATGGTGAGGCAAGCTTGATGGACTGAATGGTTTACTCTTGTTCTTCTGTCTCCACATGCCCCTCCAAGCCACCCAGCATTCTTGCAACTATACCACTGTCCCTTCAGAATTCTGGGACTTCCTCCCTGACACCACTATCCATGTAGCCTGTAGCAGTTCAAGAAGGCAGCTCACCACCACTTTCTCAAGGGCAATTAGACATGGGAAACAAATGCTGGCCTAGCTGGCAATGCCCACATATATGCGAAAGAAAAGCTAAGACAGCAAGCTAAATGGTACATCCAGTTAAGTCTCCAAAGCACATAGCCCTCTTCTAGAATATCTTCTTGTGGAACATTAAATAATCCTTTGTAATAACTGGTTAGAATCAAAGCAGTCTCCCACCATCAGAAAAACAGTTTAAGACGCAGGACAACCTTCCTTGTTGAACTCTATGGAAGACTGAAAGTTAATGTTCTTCTTTTGGTGCATCGGTAATGCTGGAAAATCACTCAGGGATGAATATAATTCCAGCTTTAATTTCATTTTGTGTAAGTCCTTAAAAAATCAACTTCAGTTGAAAGCTTCTCCGTTATCATTAATCATATATTCGCAGCACGGAAAGATTTGATGGAGTGAAGTACGGGGCATAACATTATGGGGAGGGGGTGGTGTGGTTTGTGTATACTAGCTGGGGGAGGGGTGTGTGACATCTCAGTACATCCACCACCACAAATCCACACCCAGTCCCGAAACATGTAATATGCATCTCATTGTAAAACGGTGGTCGAGAAAGAAAGCAAAAGAAAAGAAAGACTTCCACTTATAAAGCACCTTTCACAATTTCATATCTCTCAGTAGTTTACAGCCAATGAAGTATTTTTTGGTGTGTCGGGACAGTGTTACTGTCGGAAACAAAGTAGCCAATTTGTGAACAAACCCTACAAACTGCAACGTGACAATGATTACTTCATCGGTTTTAGTGATGTTGTTTGGGGGATTCTAGAATGTTCTTCTTCGAAGCGTGCCTGTGTAACACTCAGGTACATTTCCAAGAGCTGATGGGAACTCAGCTTAATGTCCTGTCCAAAAGGCGGCATCTTCAACAGTCACAGCCAACCCTCAGTGTTGTACTAGACTGACAAATCACATCATCTGCTCAAGTTTCCAGAGGGCGTGGGCTTGAACTTTCTGATTAACAACGCACTACCAACTGAGTGATAGCCAACACAAAAAATGTTGTAATTCAATAAAATGATGAAATAATTTTTAGGGCACAATTATGTAGTTCTGCTTTCTTCTTGCATCTGCAAAATACGAGATGAGTAACCCAGCAGTCAGATCTCTATTACTAATCTTGAATGCATTAAAGTGATTGAGTTGCCTTCAGTTTATTTTAAGCATATCGCAGGCAACATGGTTCCCTTCCCTAAAGGACTTTAGTGAGTGAGATACGTGTTCATAACAGTTATCAGTAGTTCCTAATTATCATTAGACTAGATTATCCATTTTTAATTCTGGATTTATTAAAATAATTCAAATTTCACCATCTACCACAGTGGTGTTTGAGTTCCTTGCTCCCAGGGCATTAATTGGGGGCAAGGGTTCACTGGATTACTAGTCCAGTGACATAACTACTATGCCTTCCCTTCCCTAGCAGGATAGCTCCTGTCCACCTAAGCTTGGGTGAAAATATTTCACTGAGTGTAAGGCAGAATTTACTGGGTGGCACAGTGGCTCAGTGGTTAGCACTGCTGCCTCACAGCGCCAGGGACCTGGGTTTGATTCCACCCTGGGTTTCACTGGTGGCTGTCAGTGTGGAGTTTGCACATTCTCCTCATGTCTGTGTGAGTTTCTGTTGGTTTCCTCCCACAGTCCAAAAATGTGCAAGTCAGGTGGGTTAGCCATTGGAAATGCAAGGTTACAGGTCAGGGTGATGAAGGAGTGCTGGATCTGGGTGGGATGTTCTTTGCAGACTGAATAGGCCAAATGGTCTCTTTCCACACTGTAGGGATTATGGAACCTTGTTTAGCAAATAAGATTCATTCCCAAAGGTTACTTTCAAAAACACTTCACTGGAATTGATTTTAAGTGGGTGCAAATATTCTTAAGAAAGTTCGGAAAGAACTGTGGATCCTGGAAATCAGAATCCAAAACGTAAATTGCTGGAAAAAGTCAGCAGGTCTGGCAGCATCTGTAGAGAGAAAGCAGAGTTTATGTTTCAAGTCCAGTGACCCTTCTTCAGAACTTCTTCCAGCAATTTTGGTTTTTGTTTCTTAAGAAAGTACCAGGGCAGTTCTGCAAACTCATGTCTGTAGCTAGTATAGCACAGAAAATGCAGACTATTATGTCCGTAGAAGTCTGATAGAAGCTAATGAAACAGTAACTTTCAAAAGTCATATGCTCAAAAAGGAAAGAAAATTGAAGAATTCTGAGGAAAGATGCATGAAATGGGACTTCTTCAATGAGCTGACACAGACAGGAAAGGCTGAATGCTCCCCTTCTGAGCTGTAAGATTCGATTACTTTGTGGCTCTTAAAAATGATTCATACACAGAAATAAACCAGCATTTACTGCCCATTACAGAAAACTTCCCAGTGTTCTTGTCTGCAATCAGTTGGGATGGTTAATTCATAGAATCCCTACAGTGTGGAAACAGGCCCTTTGGCCCAACAAGTCCACACTGACCATCAGAGCATTCCTCCCAGACCCATCCCCCACCTAATCTATACATCCCTCAACACTATGGGCAATTTAGCATGGCCAATCCACTTAGCCTGCACATCTTTGGACTGTGGGAGGAAACCCACACAGACACAGGAAGAATGTGCAAACTCCACACAGACAGTCGCCCAAGGGCAGAATTGAACCTGGGTCCCTGGTGCTGTGAGGCAGCAGTGCTAACCACTGAGCCACTGTGCCACCCCAAATTCTCTCCATTAGGTTCAAATAGTGAGGATGGAATTGTCCTGTGATTAATTATGTTCAAGATTCAGTCACAGTTCTTGCTAAAGCAGCTATTAGGGTGGGTACTTACAATCGGGCTTGCATTGATGTAGTCCGAATTTGAATGACTCGATTCAACTTTCAATGTTATTCTGGAGTGATCATCTGTGGAAAGAAAAATTCAAATACATCAGAAGAAAGGAGGGATTATTACTATTATATAATTTCTACTCCCTTTCCTTGAATGTTCATCTTCATTTCTTCCTTTCTCACCAGCAGAGATTCGTCTGGAGGTCAGTTTGACAGGATCTGGCTATCTAAGGCCTGACTCAAAGCCAGTGTTTTCACATTTGTCTGGATAGTGGGTACTGTACCAAATGACCATGCCCAATTACATCCTCCCGTATGTATAGTAGATTTCACTGGGTCATAATCAGAAGTGTTAATCAGAGTTTGGTGTATTTGTTTTTAATAGCAGAACAGAGACATTGAGTCAATGTTTGTTTTGAACTATTTTGCATACTGTTTGAGTATCAAGACATTCCTGACTGTCACTTTTCATGCAATTACTTTTTTCTGCTCCCTTTTCTGCCCTATGTGACTCTAAACTCTAAACGTCTCATTCACTTGAGAGAGATGGTGAGGTTTTTTTTCAGCAAAATTCCAGTAATATCTTTTTAAGGAAGAAATTCTGCCATCCTTACCTGGTCTAGATGATGCAATGTGGTTGACTCTTAATTGTCCTCTGAAAGGATCTAACAAATTATTCAGGTCAATTAGAGATGGATAACTAATGCAAATAATGCCCACATTTTGTGAAAGAATTAAAAAAGGGGCATTGTCAAATTGGTGGGCTCTGGCTATTGGAGTGACACAAGGATCCGTGCTGAGGTCTCAGCTCTTCATATATTTATCTTCATTTCTTAGTTGAAGAAATTATGAGTGTGTATCTAAGTTTGCAGACAAAGCTGGGTGGGAATGTAAGCTGTAAGGAAGACACAAAGAGACGAGCGAGAAATATTGACAGGTTAAGTCAATGGGAAAAATAGTTAACTATACATAACGTGAGAAAGTGTGAGATTGTGCATTTTGGTTTTATGAGTAGAAAAGTAGGACTGTTTTTTAAAGGCATGGAATTTGGAAATGTTGATGTCAAGAGGATTTTGCATCTGTTTATACAAGGAACACATCACATTAGCGCATGGGTACAGTAAGCAATCAGGAAGGAACATGGCATGTTGACCTTTTTTTGCAAGCTGATTGAAATACTAAGTCTTGTTAAGTATCTACAGGACTTTGATGAGACCACACCTGGAATGCTACGTGCAGTTGGGTCTCCATATTTAGGGAAGGATATATACACACAAATATATGAATGTGAACCATGAGTAGACCAATCAGTTCTTTGAGCTTCATGGTTAACCTGATCATTCCACATTCCTGTCTATTGCCAATAACTTTTCCTCCCCTTGCTTACCAAGAATCTATCTACTTCTCCCCGAAAAATATTCAAAGACTAATTCCAAGTTTCTTAAGAAACTGAGTTCCAAAGATGGGCAATCCTGTGTGAGAAATAAATTCTCTTCATCTCTGTCTTAAATGTGTGACCACTTTTGTTTAAACAGTGACTCCTAGTTCTAGATTTCTCCCACAAGAAAAAAAAACATTCTTTCTACTTGTACACTGTCAAGACTGCCCAAGACTTAATATGTTTCAACAAAGTTGCCTTTTGTTCTTCTAAACTGTAGCAGATGCAAGCCAGTGTGTCCAACTTTGGCTCATAACCCTTTCATTTGAGATGTTAGCATAGTAAGCCTTTTTTGAACCACCTCCAAAAGCATTTACATCTTTTCTTAAAGAAGAAGAGCCATTCTGTACAGAGTACTCTAGATGTGGTCTCACCATTACTCTGTTTAACTAGAGCATAACCTCCCTACTTTTGAATTCAATTCTCCTTGCCATAAATGATAACATTCCCTTCCCTTTCTTAACTACTTGTATTGGAGGCAGTGCAGAGAGGGTTCACCAGATTGGTGGCTGGGATGAGAAGGCTGTCCTCTGATGAAGGCTGACTGAAGGGTACAAGATTTGGAAAGGGTGCACAGGACAGATTCTGAGCAATAGCTTCCCCTGGCTTAGGAATCTAGGGCATGTGGACCAGTCTCAGAATAAAGGTCTTTTCATTTATGGCTAAAACGAGAAGAAATTTCTTCACTCAAAGGCTTCTGAATCTCTGGAATTCTTGACCCCATCACTGCGTACAAGTAAGGTTGGGATTGACATATCTTTGGCCTCTTGGGGAATCAAGGCATTTGGGAACAATACAGGAAGGTGAAGCTAAAGCTGATGATGAGTGACAATCACATTGTAGTGTGCAGACTCAATGCGCGCTATGGCCTGCTCTTGTTCCTATTTCCTACATATCTTAAACAGTTGAGGCTCAGTTTAGTTTGTATATGACCAACTGGTAATGGGATGCTAAATAGAATCAAAAAGACTCACAGTATCCTTGCTGGCTTGTTGTCAATGATGTGGTTGCTGCCACTTTGGAAAGGTCATAAGACTAGGCACCTGAAGCACATGCTTAAACCTCAACTGCCATCTTCGATTGGAAATAGACTAAGAGTGTACACTGTTTATATTCAAACCAACTCCATAGGGGAATGTGGGGAGACACGGAAGAGGTCCAGTTGAGGTGTGTTTGACATTATTCCCGAGTGGCTAGCTGGAGTATACCTTGTGACATCACCAAAATCATTGTTGTTGCTGCCTTACAAATTCCCCCACCGGGTTATTTCTTTCATCAGTGCCTCTCCTCCATCTTGGATGCACCACTCATCCCCAAACTATGCCATTAAAACCCTCAATCCATGAATCCATCACTTAACTTTCTACCAGTCGGAATGACCAATATATTTCAGAGGGACTGCCTCGGGGTGTCTTCCGTGACAACAAACTCGTGGCTCGCAATTAATGCCGATTCTTTACTTTCAATGCAGGAATCCAGGCTCTCTGTGGAGAAATGATCATGGTGGCATAATGTGACCCTGATACCACTAACCCGGGAACCTTGGGCTGAAGGCATTGGCAAACTGTGCAAGCCTCTGTGTTGAACAGAGTGAGCCCAACTCTTGACCATAAGCGATCTGAACAATTTGTGCACTGCACTGGATGACATGTAATTTTATTTAATATTGATGTAAATGAGTTAGTTCCTTTCAATTTACTTGGACAAACTGCAGCTGCTTCACTTCCCAAGTAATCATGGACACCACAATCTCAGGCAGAAGAGAGGAGCTTTACTGCTCTTGGCTGTGGAAGTGGAGTAAAGAAGAATTCCAGTGACTGAAACAACGTTGATTAAATGCAGTGTTAATTGATTGCAAGGAATGCCATGTTAATAACATATCAGTTTAAAGAGTTTGTTTCATACTAAAACAATACTGGGACATTCAATTGCAAAACATAGAGAAAAGAATGACCAGTTGGAAAATAGTGTTGCTACTCTTTACTGATATGCATAGGCCTCCTGGTATGCACAGAATAACTGCTTCCTTATTGCAAATGTGCTATGTGTAAAACATTAATACCATCACTTCCAAGAAGTATAGATTTGACTCTAGACTTCAATGAGAAATTGCATTTGAAAGAAAATCTCTTTGGAGCCTTTCCTCCTCTTCAGAATGGTCTTAATGTTTAAGTTAATTTATTTTAAATGCAACTTAAGAATTGAGAGTGGAGAGGCAATTATTCCAGGGAATGATGGCACTCAAATGAGGGAGTACTGTATTGTTGTAGCGCCTATTTTTAGGATGTGACATTGACCTGAGGCCCTGTCTGAGCTCTCAGGTAGATGTAAAAGATCCCACTGCACTAAAGAAAGGACAGCACTAAGTTCTCTCCAGTAGCTAGACCAATGTTTATCCACTAACCACCATCACTAAAAGCAGATTATCTGGTCATTGCAATGTTGCTATTTGTAAACTTTTGCTATATACAAGTTGGCTGCTGCATTTCCTATATTCCAGCAGTCAGCACACTTCAAAAGTACTTAATTCTCTGTAAGGTGCTTTGGGAAGTCCTAAGGACATGAAAGATGCTATAAGTGAGCAACACTATTTTTTTAAACACAGTTCTGAGGAAGGGTCACCGGACCCAAAACGTTAACTCTGTTTTCTCCTTCACAGATGCTGCCAGACTTGCTGAACTTTTCCAGAAACTTTGTTTTTGTTTCTGATTTACAGCATCCGCAGTCTTTCGGTTTTTACTCTTTTTTTGAAACTGTTCCCATGTTGCACCTCATTACTGTTGCACTATGTTAGATGTAATAATGCTCCATGAAATGTCATATGATCTCCTGTGGAGGCACCAAGTGGAGGACAGGCACATTCCTAAGGGGAAATGGTGAAGCAATTATTCCATGCCAGGGACACCTCCCAGCAGATAACTACAAAGTCTCTCTGGCATTGGCCTCAGGGTTGGTTTGCTGTCTGCCTTCTAATCCAGCTAACACTAATTACTGTAAGGAAACTCAGGGGGGGGTGCCTGAAGACAGGAAATGACATTAAATGAATTCATGGGATTTCATTTTTAACAATCAGTTAAAGCCCAGAAATGAACATAAAAGTATGTGAATTGAGAATAGGCCATTCGGGCCATCGTGCCTGTTCTACCATGCAGGGCTGATCTGATCATGGCCTCAATTTACCTGTCTGCCCCCAATAACTTTTGATTTCCTTGTTAGTCAAGAATCTATCTGTTTGTCTCCACCGCTTTCTGGGGAAGAGAATTCGGCAGACTAATAACCTTCTGACAGAACAATTACTTTTTATTTCTGTCTTATATGGGAGGCCACTTAAACATTTCATTAAGATCATCTCTCAATATTCTGTGTGCCAATACATCCAGGTTCAGCCTTCCCTACCTTTTGTCATAAGATAACCCCTCATCCCAGGTATCAGTTGTGTGAACCTTCTCTAAACTACTTCTAACACATTTACATCCTTTCTTAAATACCCAGTCCAACTTATGTCCTCTTCACAACTCTCTTTACAACTGACTTCACTATCTAACTTTTGTCATCAGCAAATTTAGCAGCCAGGCATTTGGTCCCTTCATATAAGTCTTTCAGTTAAATTGTATATAGTTGTGGCAGCAGCACTGATCCCTCATCACATCATGTCAAGCGAAAAATGATTCATTTATGCCTACCCTCTATTTCCTATCAGCTACATAGTCGTTGATCCATGCAACATGTCACCCCCTACGTCATTTGTACAACTTTGATGTGGCATCTTATTAAATGCATTTTGCAAATCGAAATACAGCAAATCCATGGTTTCCCTTTTACCAATGTTACTTCCTCAAAGAACTCGCCTAAATTAGTCAAGCATGATTTCCCTTTCATAAAGGTTGACTCTGCCAGACTACAATAGATTTTCTTACATACCTGCTAAATCCTCCTTGATGATAGATTCCAGCATTTTCCCTATGACAGATGTTAAGCTCTCAGCAGTTTCCTGCCCTCTGACTCCCTCCTTTCTTGAAACAGTGGTTACATTTGCTTTTTCTAATCCCTTGGAATCTTTCCAGAATCTGAAAAACTTTGGCAAATTAAAACCAATGCATCGGCTATCCCAGCGGTCACTTCTTTTAAGACCCTAGGGTGACGTCCTTCAGGACCTGGGGGGATGTCAGCTTTTAGTTCAAGCAGTTTTCTCCGTATACTTTCCCTGGTGATTGTAATTGCGATGTTTTTCCCTCCCTTTCAATCCCTAATGCATAATTATTTCTGGGTTAAAAACCAAAAGAACCATGGATGCAGTTTCTGGGTTATTTGTACCCACTATAGTGACGACAGTGCAAAAAATTTGTTCAATTCAAATTATCTTAGATTAGAATATGCAGAATCCAGATGAGTGGGGATAAGAAATAACAAAGTGAAGGAAACACTGGTGGGAGTAGTCTACATGCCCCTAACAGTAGCTATACTGTAGGACAGAGAAAAGAAAGTGAGGACATGTAACAAAGGCAGTACATTAATCATGGATGATTTAATCTTCATGGAGATCGGGAAAATCAAATTATCAGACATAACCACGAAAAGAAATTATAGGGTACATTCAGGTCAATTTCCCAGAACAATAAGTTGTGGATCTAACCAGGGATCTGGTAATTGGTGATGAGGCAAATGTAACACATTAGCCAACAGGAAATAGTGACCACAACATGGTAGAATTTGGTATTCAGTTTGAGAGTGGGAAATTTGTGTTGGAAAGAACTGTGCAAAACTTAAATACAGGCAATTATAAAGGAATGAGGGGTGGGTTGGCTGGAGTGGACAGGGAAAAGAAATTAGCAAATAAGATAGTTGATTAACAATGACAGATATTTAAGAAAATAGTACTCACAACAAACATATACTCCAATGAGGAAGAAGGATTTCAGGAAGGAGATAAATTGACTATGGTTAACCAAAGAAGTTAAGGATGGTATCAAATTGAAAGCAACAAATCATACCATGTGGCAAAAGTTAGTAGTTAACCAGAGGATTGTGAAAAATTTGAAAGCCAACAAAAGATGATCAAAAAAAAGGGAGAGCATAAAGTGAGGCTTAGCAAGTAAAATAAACAAGCAAGTAATATAAAAATGGACACTAAGAGCTTTATTCAATATATAAAAAGGAAGAGAGAGGCCAATGTGAACATAGGCCTCTTAGATAATGAGGCTGGGAACTAATAATGAGGAACCAGGAAATGGCAGAAGATTTGAATAAATACTTTGCATCAGTCTTCAAGGTAGAGGACTTTAATAGCATTCCAAAAATACTAAACTGAGTGGAAAAAGTGAGGGGGGATTGGAAATAAACATAATAACTAACACTAGAGGATATACATTAGAGAAACTATCAAGGCTAAAGTCCCCTGGATCTCATGGGTTGCATCCTTGGAAATTAAAGACAGTGGCTACGATCTAGTGAATAATCTTCCAAGAATCCCTAGATTCTGGACAGGTCCCAGGTGATTAGAAAACCTCCAATATAATACAAATATTCCAAGAGGGAGGCAGAGAAGAAACAGGTAACTGTAGGCCAGTTAGATTAACATTGGGAAAATGTTAGAGTCTATTATAAAGAATGTAATAGCAGAGCATTTAGAGATACATAACATAATCAAATGAAGTATGGCTTCATGAAGATGAAATCATTCCTGACAAGTTCTTCACAGCTCTTTGAGGAGGTAACAAGCAAGGTAGATAAAGGGGAACTAGTAGCTGTGATACACTTGGATTTCCAAAAAATTTAACACCATACCATATATGAGAGTACATGGTGTTGGGGTGGTACGGATACAGGATTTGCTAACAGATAGAAGGTAGACAGTTGGAATAAAAATGGCAACAAGTAAGAAGTGGAATGCCACAGGAATCAGAGATAAATTAATGACTCAAATGAGGAAAATGTATGTCCTAAAGCCAATTTATGGATGACACAAAAATAGATGGGAAGGCTAGCAGTGAGGATAACATTAAGAGTCCACAGAGAGATTGAGGCTAAGTGAGTGTGCAAAAACTTAGCAGATGGAATATAATGTGGGAAAATCTGTGGTTATGCACTTTGGCAGGAAGAACAGAGGAAATTTCTAACAATTACATCAAGAATAATTGCAGAAATATGCAGCACGGGGAGATTTTGAGGTCCTTGTGCATAAATTGCAAAAAACTAGTACCTAAGTTCAGCAGCTAATATGGAAGGCAAATGGAATGTTGGCCTTCATTACAAAGGGAATGGAGTTTAAAAGTAGGGAAGCTTGCTAGAACTATATAAAGCACGAGTCAAACAACACCTAGAATATTTTGAACAGTTTTGGTGTTCTTTACCAAGGAGAGATATAAGGAAAGTCAGTTGAGAAAGTTCACTAAATTAATTATGAGTATCAATGGCCTGTCTTATAAGGAAAAGTTAAATAGGTTGTGCCTGTACACATTGGAATTTAGAAGAATGATAGGTGACTTTCTTGAAATATACAAGATGCCTAGTGGGCTGTAAGGATAGATGTGGAGAGGTTGTTTCCCCTTCTGGGATAATCTAGGAATGAGGGTTTAATCTCAGAATTAGGGGTCATGCATTTAAGAAAGATGAGGAGGCATTATTTCTCTCAGAGAGTAGTGAATCTGTGGAATTCTTGACCACATAGGGCTGTCAAGGTTGAGTCAATCAGTATATGCAAAGCTGAGACAGACAGATTTTTAATCAATAGGTGAATCAAAGGTTGTAGGGGAAAGGAAGTAAAGTGGAGTTGAGGGTTATCAAATCAGCCATGATCTCATTCAATGGTGGAGCAGACTGAATGGGCTGAATGGCCTACTTCTGCCCCGATAGCATCAGATGCAATGTATGAAGATCTTCAATGTTAGAACATTTTAACATTTACATCATACAATCATTGTGTATGATCAACAAGGTCTTCATGGTTGGATTAAGATGCTTGGGATCCACGGTCATTTGGTTGCGTGGATTCAGAATTGGCTTGCCCATAGAAGACAGAGGGTATTGGTGGAAGGGTGTTTTATCAGGTTGGAGGTCCTTGACTAGTGATGTTCCATAGGGATCCATACTGGGACCTCTGCTGTTTGTGATATATATAAATGACTTGGATGGAAATGTAGCTGGGTGGGTTAGTAAGTTTGCAGATGATACAAAGATCAGTGGAGTTGTCGATAGTGTAGAAGGTTGTCAAAGGATACAGTGGGCTGTAAATCAGTTGCAGATATGGGTGGAGAAATGGCAGATGGAGTTTAATCTGGGTAAATGTGAGGTGCTGCACTTTGGGAGATCAAATGTTAAGGAAAAGTGTACAGTTAACAGCAGGACCCTGAGCAGCATCGATGTACAGAAGGATCTTGGGGTTCAAGTCCATGCTCCCTGAAAGCAGCCACACAAGTAGATAGGATGGCAAAGAAGGTGAATGGCATGCTTGCCTTCATTGGTCAGGGATTGAGTACAAGCATCAAGATGTCATGTTGCAGCTTCATAAGACTTTGGTTAGGCCACATTTAGAACATTATGTTCAATTCTGGTCACCACATTACAGGAAGGATGTGATGACTTTGGAGAGGGTGCAAAGAGGTTTACAAGGATGCTGCCTGGATTAGAGGGTATGAGCTATAAGGAGAGGCTAGAAGCACTCAGGTTGTTTTCTCTGGAGTGGCACAGGCTGAGGGGAGACTTAAAAGAAGTCTATAAAATTATGAGATGCATAGTTAGGGTTGACAGTCTGAATCATTTTTCCAGAGTTGAATACTAGGGGGCATGCACTTAAAGTGAGAGGGGGCAAGTTCAAAGGAGATGTGAGGGGCAAGTCTTTTAAAGAGATAGTGGTAGGAGTCTGGAATGCACTGCCAGGGGTAGTGGTGGAGGCAGATATGATGGGGGCATTTAAGGGAATTTCAGGAAGGCACATGAATATGCAAGGAATGAAGGGATATGGACCAAAGACAGGCAGAAGGGATTAGTTTCATTTGGTGTCATGTTTGGCACAACATTGTGGGCTGAAGGGCCCGTTCCTGTAACGTACAATTCTATGTTCAATGTTCTATGTCCTAATGTTCTTTTACATGCAGATAGAAGTAAAAGAACATGGCAGACACAATGCAAAGGAACTAAGAAGCGAGAATGGTAGAGAAAGGCAAAAGGGAAGGTCTTGAAGCTTTTCAATGTAGTGAACTGGATATTAGAGGGAAGTAGAAAGGGTGTGCTAAAAAAAACAGAAGAGTGATGTTTAATATAAGCGATAACAAGGTGTAGAGCTGGATGAACAGACCTGAAATGTCAGCTTTCCTGCTCCCCTGATGCTGTTTGGTCTGCTGTGTTCATCCAGCTCTACACCTTGTTATCTCAGATTCTCCAGCATCAGCAGTTCCTACTATCTCTGTTTAATAAAAGGCATGTTTTGTAACTCTGTGATACTTTGCAATGCTTGGAACAATTATTCAAGGAAACTTTCCTGTGTTTGCTCATTATCATGTCCTTTATCTTCTGTGTTTACAAATTTAGCTACTAATATTCAAAAAAATAAATCTTCCTGCCACTATGTTACGTTAGGATGAAAGAGATGAACGTACATGGCACGACCAGCTGAGATCTGTTCTTCTTTTCATTCTCCTCCCTCTCTGCAATGCTGCTGGTGTTTGGTTCAGCCTGGTAGGCAGCCAGCGCTTCCCATTCTTTCTCCAGTCGGTTCTTGTTCCTCAGATGGTCCTCCATATAAGACTAAAATACAGTAGAGAATGCAAACATGAAACTTCAAGCACTATTCCATCAGTTTCAATGCATCACAGTTATACTGTAAAACACATTTGAGATGAATGAACATTGGCACCACACAACATCTATACAATTTATTTCCCAACATTTTTCATAATTTGTGTGGGATTTTTCCCAGCTGCAGTGAAGTTCTGCAGGACTTATTGAAAAAAGTTGGTGTTTTTCTATTGGATCCAGCAGGATTTATTCTAAAACACACTGCCTTAAATTTTATCATGGAGTGTTTTGTGTGAGAGCTTAACATGACAGCCTTGAATTTCTCTCTTTGCAATTCCAGCCTCAGTATTCATCTAAAAAATTTTCCATTGGATTCAAGAAGATTTTCTTTTCCCCAAAGTTCATGGGATTCACTGACATTTACTTTGAAAAGCCTACATGTGACAAAGGATAAGATTTTTTTCACTTCAATTTTATTTTGGTGTTGGTTCTTTCCTGTGTGCAATGTTAACCTACTTTCTGTCATAAAGGAAGCTCATTCTGATGCAAGTGTCACTAAGTCAGTGGTTCTGGTTTGATTGGCTTCCAGCAAAGACAACAAGTCATTCAATTCAATACAAAGTCTCTGAGTTGTTCAAATATATTTTTTTGATGAAAATCTTTCTTGAACTCAAACGACAGCTTTTCAGAATACTGAATCCCTGTCATTAATTTGAATGGAAATTATCGCTCAGTCTTTTTGGGTCAAAATTCTGGAACTTCCTCCAGACCAAATGGCATTGTGGGTCTATCTACAGCACATGGACTACAGCGGTTCAAGGAGGCAGCTCACCACCACCTTCTAAAAGGCAACTCAGATCAAGCAATAAATGCTGGCCTAGCCAGTGATGCCCAGATCCCATAAGAGAATGAATAAAAAAAACCTGTTGAAGATACATAGTCAAGCTGGATAATTCCTGAAGATGGTAGGTGCAATAAAAGAAAAGCCTGTTGATAAATATACTGCATGTAACATAGGATTGACAGTAGTTGCAAATCAAAACTTTCTATCACACAAAGAACTAATAAAGTTTGAAACTGTAAAAATATATGTTTTTTCACATTTTTTTTTACTTGTTGTTTCACTGCCTATAATAAAGTTGATTCTGAGGTTGTTTTTCTACCATAACAGAAAAGCCTTGGAACAAACACAGTAGAGGTTGTACAGGATGTTGGTGAAGCCTCTTCTGGAGTTCTGTGTCCAGTTCTGGTTGCCTAGTTATAGGAAGGATATTATTAAGCTGAAGAGGGTTCAGAAAAGATTTACCAGGATGTTGCCAGGAATGGAAGGTGTGAGTTACAAGGTGAGGCTGGAACAGGCTGGGACATTTTTCACTGGAGCGTAAGAGGTTGAAGCGTGACTTTATAGCGGTTTATAAAATCATGAGAGGCATAGATAAGGTGAATGGCAAGCATCTTTTCCTTGGGGTGAGAGATTTCAAGAACTGGGGGCATATTTTGAAGGTGAGAGGAAGAAGATATGCAGGGCAACAGAGTGGTTCATGTGTTGAAGAAGAAGTGGTGGATGCCAGTACAGTTTCAACATTTAAAAGACATTTAGGTAAGTACATAGATAATAAATGTTTGAAGGGATACGGGCCAAGTGCAGGCAGGTGGGACTAGTTTAGTTTGGGAATATGGTTGGCAAGGACTGGTTGGACCAAAGGGTCTGTTTCTGTGCTGTATGACTCTATGACTCTATTCCCAGTGTGTTGCATGAACGTAACTTATGTATTTGAGCATATGTGATACACTGTCAGAAATATGAGAAGCTTGGACTCTCCCACATGACAACGAAATGAAACATAGAAACAAAAATATCTGGAGTTAAAAAAAATCCACAAACGTTTCTGTAAAATTTGCTTCAATTGTAAATGACTTTCTGGAGGAAATGTGTAGATTTATGCCAGTGAATTTGTGAACAAGGTTTTTTTTCTCTCTTAAAGGGTGGTTCAAATGTGGAATTCCCTTCCCCAGGCAAGCAGTAGAGGCTGGGCTTTTAAATTTGTTAAAGTTAGATAGACTTTTGTCAGAAAAGAGAGTCTATGGTAATGGGGCGTAGACAGGAAAGTGGAGCTGAGAACACAAACAGATCAACCACAACGTTATTGATTAGTGGAGCAGGCTCAAAGGGACAAATGGCCCACTGACGCTCTAATAGGACCAAATTATTGCAGATGCTGGAATCTGTACTGAAAGCAACAAATGCTGGAGATCATAGCAGGTCAGATAGCATCCATGGAGAGAGAGCAAGCTAACATTTCGAATCTGGATAACTCTTTTTCACCTCATGAAGAGCCATCTAGACTCAAAACATTAGCTTGCTCTCTCTCTATGGATGCTGCCTGACCTGCTGTGATCTCCAGCATTTGTTGTTTTCAGTACTGTTGCTCTAATGTTCTTTTGTTCATAAAGGTGGTCCTTTTCCTGATAAGACTGCAGTGTATATATATAGCAATCCCATGTGAAGTTCTGTCATGTTTCATGGACTATGTTGAAAGTCTTTATTTAGTCCTTCAGTAGATCCGAAAGGCTGTTTCTGGGCTTCGTGTTAATGTTTCCCTTCAATTAGAGAGGTGACGGCCCAGTGGTCTAATTCCTTGACTATTAATCCAGAAACTCAGCAAATGTTCTGGGGAGACGTGTTCGAATTCTGCCACAGCAGATGGTGGAGTTTGAATTCGATAGATCTCTGGAATTAAGAATCTAATGATAACTATGAAACTGTTGTCGATTGTCAGGGGCAGATCCATCTGGTTTACTGATATCCTTCAGGGAAGGAAACTGCCATCCTTACTTGGTCTGGCCTACATGTGACTCCAGACCCACAGCAATGTAGTTGACAATTAACTGCCCACTGGGCAATTAGGGATGTGTAATAAATGCTGGCCTAGCTAGTGATGCCCACATCCTGCGAAGGAATAATTAAAGTTAGTTTGTTTAGCTTTTCTTGGCAAACATGCATCTGGCTTTGACATGCTGTCCTGCCCAATTTACTTGAGCTCCTTCAGCAGAGCGTGGAAACTAAGTGTGTTGATCAGGGAGAGCATTTTCGTATTTGGAGCTTTGTCTTGCCAACTGAACTTGAGTAGTTTGCACAAACAGGGCGTGTGAAAGTGGTGAGGCCTTTTTGTATGCCTGAGGTAAATCTTCCACATCTCACAGAGTGCAAGAGAGTATAAAGGATTCTATAAATTTCCACATTTGTTGAAAGTCTCATTACTCTTCACTCCCAGACTGTTTATTGTAAGTTTTCAAAGGCAACACTGGCCTTACTTATTCTGGGACCGACTGTCACTAAGTGAACCACTCTGGACAGAGGACAGCTCAGGTAAGCAAATCTACTTCAGGCCTTTGACCATTGAACATGGCAGGTGTCTTCACAAACTGCTTTTAATGGACAGCTGGGTACTGTCTTTTTGGTGTTGATAGTGAGACCTAAGTTATCATTTGCAGAGGGAAATATTCCATGCTATTCTCCATTTCTTGTACTGAGCAAGCATTTAGAGCAAGGTCACTGGCAAAAAGAAAGATATGAAACATAACGTCGTTCACTTTGACCTTAGCTTCTAATCACCGCAAGTTGAAGATGTTCATTTTTGTGATATCTAATGTACACATTTCAGTAACACAGAATACTTCAGAAACATGGCAGAGAGACCAAGGTAGGTACACTCACAGCCCCAGTGCATTTCATTTGTGTTTGGGAAGGCATCAGGACACAAGCTGACACACTGTTATACAGAGATAGTGGGAACTGTTGGAGAATCTGAGGTAACAAGGTGTAGAGCTGGATGAACACAGCAGGCGAAGTAGCATCAGAGGAGCAGGAAAGCTGACATTTCTGGTCTGGACCCTTCTTCATCGACCCTTCTGAAGAAGGGTTCAGACCCGAAACAGCAACTTTCCTGCTCCTCTGATGCTGCTTGGCCTGCTGTGTTCATCCAGCTCTACACCTTGTTATCTCACACTGTTGTACCGCTGCCTTACCAGAACAATGAACTTTTCTAGACATCCCAAATCTGTCATGATCTTCCATTGGCCCTCATGATATAAACAAAGGAACATGGGAACAGGAGTAGGCTATTCACCCCATCGAGCCTGCTTCAATATGATCATTGCCAATCTTCCACTGCAATGATATTTTCCCACACTATCCGTGTATCTCTTTACATGGCTGGTGTTTAGAAACCTGTCAATACATGTGCTGAATAAGTGAGTTTTTTTATTCATTCATTGGACGTGGGTATCACAGATTGGGCCAACATTTGTAGTCCATCCCTAATTGCCCAAAGGCAGTTAGAAGTCTCAAGCACATTGCTGTGGGTCTGGAGTCCCATGTAGGCCAGACCAGGTAAGGTTCCTTCCCTAAAAGATATTAGTCAACCAGATAGGCTTGTCTTGACAATCAACACCAGTTTCCTGACCACCATTAAACTCTTAATTCCCAGAAGATTACCTGGGTCTCTGGATCAATAAGGCTAGTGATAATACCTCAAGGCCATTGCCTCCTTAGTTACCTTGTTCAAACAGTGACTAGAAAAGTATGCCTCATCTCAGGCCTAAGTGGCTTCCCTCTTAGTTTGAAATTATGTCCCTAGTTATGGACCACATCCCTTCTCCCCAGCCAGGATCTGTATCTATTCCTTTAAATATATTGTAGGTGTCAATGAGATAACCCTTCATTCTTCAAAACCATACTGAGAATGCAGATCTGCTTTCCTCATTCTCCTTTTAAAGGACAGTCCTGTCACTCCAGGAAAAATCTGGTGAACGCTTCATTGCATTTCCTCTTTTGCAATAATATCCTTTCTAAGGTATGGCAACTAAAGCTACACACAGGACACCGGGTGCAGTTTAACCAAGATTCTGTACAACTGAAGCAAGACTTCACTACTCCTGTATTCAAATCCTCTTGCCAGTGGCTAACATACTGTTAGCCTTCCTTAATTGCTTCCTGCATCTGCACGTTAGTTTTCATTGATATACTGACAGGGACATCTAAGTCCTTTTATACATCTACAATTTCCAGTCTATTACCATGTAAGAAATGTTCTGTACATCTGTTCTTTTTACTTAAGCGGATAAGCTCACACTTTTCCCCATTATATTCTATCTGCCATGTTCTTGCTCATTCATGGTGTTTGTCCAAATCCTCTTGAAGTCATTTTGCATCTTTTGCACAGCATACACTCCTACCTAGCTTTTTAGAATCCGTACAGTGCAGATAGTGGCCATTTGGCCCAGTGAGTGTGCATCGACCCTGTGAAGAGCACCCCACCCAGACCCATACCCGATCCCCATTATCCTGCATTTCCCACATCCACCTGTGGGCAATGTTAATGGCCAATCCATCGAACCTGCACATCTTTGGACTGTGGGAGGAAACCGGAACACACGGAGGAAACCCACGCAGGCATGGCGAGAATGGGCAAACTCCACACAGACAGTCACCCGAGGTTAGGTGCCATCCATTAACCTGGAAATATTACATTTAATTCTCTCAAACAAATCCTTGATGTATATTGTGAACAGCTGGGACCCAAGTGCAGATCCTTGTGTTACCTTGATCCGTGAGAGCTTTACGGTCACCCCATTGCTGAGACTAGTTTTATAACTCCAGATTTATTTAAATGAATTTAAATTCCACAAACTGCCATGGTATGACTTGGACGAATTTTCCCAAACCATTAGCCCTAGCCTGTGGGTTACAAGTCCAATTGACTATGCCACCATCTCCTCTGCTAATCAAATGCCCGGTTCACATCTTGGAAGATTCCAGAAAAACTGCCTGAAATTTATGCTGGTCAGTTTAGTCATGGCCTTTCCATCCATGCCATTGCTTTTAAAGTAAACCATCATAGATGGAACCATAACATCGGAAGTCCAGTACTAAGACAAAAAACTGGACGGTAATGAAAAAGAAAAATTGTATTAGTAGAGCATAACAAAGTACAAAGAGCAAAAGCGCAGCATTAATGGACAAAACACGATATTAGCAAATAAAACCATTAACAGGAGAAACTAAACACTAACAGAATAAGTAGGGCACTAACAAGGAAAGCAGGGCATTAATACAGTAAACACAACTAATAGAGAAAATAGAGCACAAACGTAACATTAACAAGGAAAATAATTAACTGAGTAAAAAACAGCATTAACAAGGAAGTCAATTAACAGGAAAAATAGAACATTAACACACAAAACAGAGAATTAACAGATGAAAAAGCACTCTGACAGAGAGCACTTTGCATTAACAAGGAAAGCAATTATCAGAGAGAACAGAATGAACACAGGCAAAAAAGCATTAAGAGAAAATGACAAGAGTATGGACAAGGAGAACGGAGAAAGTGCTGAAAGGAAACGGAAAGGGCACTAAGAAAGAAACTAAAAGATCACTAAGAAATCGAGAAAGTGCTCATTAAAAGATGAAGGAACATATTGAGATATTGTATTAAGTAGGAAGGAAGAAAAGGGTGCTGAGAGAACAGATGCAGAGAATACTGTGGTGAGCTATGGAGGGCACTGAGAAAGATGGAGAAAACAGAGTGAGGAAAATCAAAAAATGAAGACAATGCTGACAAAGTAGTGAGAGAAAGCACATTGACAGAATAACAGAAGAAACAGTGTTCGGAGGGGAGGAGAGTGTTGAGTGAATATGAAAGACCAATGACAGAAGATTGAAAGGCCACTAAGAAAGGGAAGGCAGAGAACACTAAAAAAAGAAAAAGGACAAAGAAGAAGGGTCTAGGCCCGAAACATCAGCCTTCCTGCTCCTCTGATGCTGTTTGGCCTGCTGTGTTCATCCAGCTCTACACCTTGTTGTCTCAGATTCTCCAGCATCTGCAGTTCCTACTATCTCTCAAGGACAAACAGTTGAAAGAGGAAATGCAGATTGGTAAAACAAAACCTTTATTGGTCAGTGCATTGAGTATAGGAGTTGGGGGCTCATGTTGTGGCTGTACAGGACATTGGTTAGGCCACTTTTGGAATATTGTGTTCAGTTCTGGTCTGCCTGCTACAGGAAAGATGTTAAACTTGAAAGGGTGCAGAAGAGATTTACAAGAATGTTGCCAGAGTTGGAGGGTTTGAGCTACAGGGAGAGGCTGAATAGGCTGAGGCTATTTTCCCTGGAGCCTTAGAGGCTAAGGGGTGGCCTTATAGAGGATTTATAAAATCATGAGGGGCATGGATAGGGTGAGTACCAAGGACTTTTTCCCAGGGTCTGGGAGCCCAAAACTAGACGGCATTGGTTTAAGTTGAGAGGGCAAAGATTCAAAAGGGCTCTAAGGGGCAACATTTTCACACAGAGGGTGGTTTGTGCATTGAATTAGCTGCCAGTAGAGGTGATGGAGGCTGGTACAACTATAACATTTAAAAGGCAAGTGGATGGGTACATGAATAAGAAAGGTTTAGAGGGATATGGGCCAAGTGTTAGCAAATGGGACTAGATTAATTCAGGATATCTGATCAGCATGGACAAGTTGGACTGAAGAGTCTGTTTCCATGCTTTAAAGAACTTTAAAATAGTATTTTCCTGTTTATAAAATCAATAATACTAATTACAGAATACTGAATGGCCTGGACAGAGTGGATGTTTGGAAGATGCTTCCATTGGTAGGAGAGTCTAGGACCCGAGGGCATAGCCTTAGAGTAAAGGGAAGACCTTTTAGAACGGAGATAAGGAGAAACTTCTTCAGCCAGAGAGTGGTGAATCTATGGAACTCACTGCCACAGAAGGCTGTGGAGGCCAGGTCATTGAGTACATTTAAGACAGAGATGGGTAGGTTCTTAATTGTCAAGGGGATCAAGGATTACGGGGAGAAAGCAGGAGAACAGGGTTGAGAAACTTATCAGCCATGACTGAATGGCAGAGCAGACTCAATGGGCTGAATGGCCTAATTTCTGCTCCTATGTCTTATGGTCTTATGATAATCTTATGCTTGTTTATGTTACATTAGAAAAAGAAATCTAAGTTTGGTGCAACATAATTAGTTTCAAAATTTGGGAGCACAATCTCAAAGAGTGATTCTCAAACTCCCATGTAAATCCCAAGATGTGGGCTAACTTGTATTTCTTCAGCAATAAGAAAACACAGGCTTGGATGAAAAAGCCTGAAGTTGGCCTATTTGACTCGATCCTTCTTCAATTGTAACATAACACTTTGAATTTCCTTGGAAACTCATACTATTACAATTGTGTATCTATATTAGAAACCCATTTTCTGGCTCAAAGTTCAGGGAAAGTCAGTTACATTAGCTTTCGTAATAGCTTCGTAATTTCCTGTGCCTCACTTTCTAGAGCTTGTTAACATAAACCCACTCCAATTCAAAGGAGATTGTGAATTTCCTGGATTTATGTTGATTTCCTTGCGGCTACCAAATATACCAAAAAGTTTATTTTTAGGTGAAGGCAGTATTAAGGTGACCTGTGAGCAATGTATTTCAGGACATAAGCATGATGTTCATTAATCCCCATATTTAACTCCGTCTCCAACAATTTTGCTTCAACAGGTATTTTCACTGATGCTTTTTGCAACTTTCTACACACGTTGTACACTTGGTTGTACAACTCTCTTTCTTTACTTAAATATATATGGTGAAAAGCTGAGGGCCCAGAGCTTCTTAGGGAACACCACCATTAACCAGTGAATGCAAGTTTAATCCTATGTTTTTTTAAAATTTATTAACAGGATGAGGACATCACCGGCCAGGCAGCATTTATTGCCCATCCCTAATTACCCAGACGGCAGTTCAGAGTTGACCACATTGCTGTGGGTCTGGAGTCACATGGATTCACAGGTAAGGATGGCAGTTTCCTTCCCCAAAGGACATTAGTGAGCCCAGATGGGTTTTTCCGACAATCAACAATGGATTCATGGTCATTGTTAGATTCATAAGTTCAGATATTTTTATTGAATTCAAATTCCACCATCTACTTTGGCAGGATTTGAACCTGAGTCCCCAGAACGTTATCTGGGTCTCTGGATTAACAGTCCAGCGATATTATCACTAGGTCATCACCTCCCCTAATTATCACTTATTTTACAACCAATTATAGACTGACGTCACAAAGCTATTACTAATCTTAATTTTGCTAAGATGCTTTTGTGCAGAACCATATTGATTGCCATCTAAAAATCCATAATCACAACATCCATTGGCACTCTCTGATCTAAATATGCAAGAGTCTCCCTGAAAGCAATTTGGTTGGATTCATCAGAAATGACCACCTCATCACAAATCCACGATGCCTATGATCAACCAACACTTGTCCAAGTCTTCAGACTCTCTGGCCTGAATTGCTGTAAGGATGCAAACTTTTTCCATAATTACAAAAACGGCAGCAGAAGCCTGAACCAGAAAGTCTTGCCCTCAAACATGTATTGGAAATAGGGATGGGTTCAAATGGATTCGTCCATCATTCAGGGAGACACAGACTGACTGGATTTTCACTAGTTTGATGCCCAAAACATGACTGATCCATTTTAAAACCAGAAAACATGAATAAATGCACAAAGCACATAAACACATTAGAATTGTCAAAAGCGAATATCATCACAGTTGTCAAAGTGAACTGTAAACAGAGCCATCAGGTGAGTGATCAAGATCTCAAAGTATTTAAAACTTCCATCCTTTTAACATTTGAAAGAACTGTCCAGACTGTTAAAAAAAATCAGCACTTGCTATTCATTGTTTCAATATAAGCCTGAGGTTTTCACCAGGGGATTGGCGTTGCATTTACTGATTTTACAGACTTTCGGTGTCATAGTGTGGTGCCTGTCAGTTCAGTTTGAATGACAGTCCCAAATGGTCATAAGATCTTTGAAATAGGACCATGAATTACAATGCTTATTTCTGTAAGGGATTGATGGAAGTTAAATGTAGTGAATGTGCTTTTGTCAATGAGAATTATTTTGTTAATAGTGGGTGTCAAATTTTAACTCTGCCGAACTGAGTAGATTTTGAATGGATAAACATAAGACCCATAAAGTCACCAATAAATACTGAAGAGCTTCATTTAATTTTAGCATGGAGCATGAGGTCTGTCCATGTTAGATTCTGAGTAGGAGCAAATTACTGCAGATGCTGGAATCTGAACTGAAAACAACAAATGCTGGAGATCACAGCAGGTCAGGCAGCAACCATGGAGAGACAACAAGCTAATGTTTCGAGTCTAGATGACTCTTCATCAGAGCTGTGGAGGGGGCAACATTTATGCAATAGTTGGGGTGGGGGCATTGGAGTGCTGGGTGAGAAAGGATGTTGTTAGTTCAGAGGGAGGCGATGGCCTAGTGGTATTATCGCTGAACTGTTGACCCAGCTAATGTTCTGGGAACCTGGGTTTGAATCCTGCCATGGGAGATGGTGGAATTTGAATCCAATAAAATATCTGGAATTAACAATCTAATGATGACCATGAATCTGTTGCCGATTGTTGGAAAAACCCATCTGGTTCACTAATGTCCTTTAGGGAAGGAAACTGCCATCCTTGCCTGGTCTGGCCTACATGTGACTCCAGACCCACAGCAATGTGGTTGACTCTTAACTGCCCTCTGGGCAATTTGGGATGGGCAACAAATGCTGCCCAACCAGCAATGCCCTTGTACCGTGAATGAATAAAGGAAAAAAAAAGATCAAGTGATCAAAATGTGAGAATGAAAGAATGTGAGAAAGTAATAAGTAAAGCTATAAGAAAGGGAAGGAATGGGAGGTGGTTCACAATTCGAACTCAGTATTAAATCCAGAAGGGTGTAAAGTGCCTAGCCTGAAGGTGAGATAGTAAGAACTGCCGATGCTGGAGTCAGAGATAACACAGTGTGGAGCGGGAGGAGCACAGCTGACCAGGCAGCATCAGAGGAGCAGGAAAGCAGACGTTTCCGGTCAGGACCCTTCTTCAGAAATGAGGCCCCAGGAATTATCCTAACCCTGAGATCCTGACCCAGGAGCCAAAATTCAGGTCTCTTGTCTCTGAAGACAGATTGCTGTAACTTGTTCCACAATTCATGTTACCTGCCTGGTCGGTCTTTATCTTTCTTTTGTCCTTGCCTTTCTTGAATAGTGGACAGACATTTGCAATTTTCCAACCCAAGGAAGCAATCCCTAAATCTTGAAAGTCTTGTAGCTTTTATTACATTCTTTGTACCCTCTGTGCTTCTTTTAATAGATCTTCCTACCTACATTAACACATACAGAAGAATAATGTGATTGTAAAGGCCACACCCCAGCCCCCATTCACTATCAGTTCGGAGAAGGAGAAAGTGCAAGTGCTGGAGGCACAAGGGGTAAAACATAGTGGCAGGAGACGTCTGCTCCAAGTCCCTAATAGTGTTAACTCCCAAGGTTCCTGGAGAACACCACGAAACCTAATGTGTGAGGATCCATGGATCACTGCCACTTTCATCTAGATAGGATTAGATTAGATTAGATTTACTTATTGTCACATAAATTACAAATGCAGTGAAAAACGTTGTTCAGTGTCGCCACTGACCGGTGCCATCTTGAAACACAGAAAATAAAGCAAGACACAGAAGACAAAGCCAAAAAATAAAGCAAAAGAGTTCATCTACACATTTCCTGCTTGTTACGGCTCACAACAATCATTGCCTTTACTGCCTCCACCAGCTCTCCATGGGATCCTCCATCTTGCCATGGGCCTGGGGCTAACTGCCCCCTTGCTGCCATGCAACCTGCACCAGACCCACCAACACAGCCGCTGTTGCTGTGGCTGACTGGCTGCTGCCCCCATGAGTCCAGTGCCGGACCTCTATTTCCACCACCACCTTTATCCCTAATACCTAATTCCTAATTCCCTATCCCTAATTCCTCTGCTCAGCCCCACTGACACCATCTTGGAATCTGTCCCTTCCCTCACAATGACCTGCGACCTCATGTGCACTCTCTTCTCTCGCAACGCACTGTGGTCCCTCTTCCAACATTGTGCCCCTAGCAATGGCCTAGCATTTAGTCCTACTGCCAAACTCTTCCCCTAGCAACGGCACGCCATCCCACTCCCACCTTGTTCCCCTAGCAACAGCCACTGTCCCCGCCCCCACAGTGCATGTGCAAGTTAGCTTCACTGGAAACCGTGACATAAGTTCACATTTATCTTGTCAGCAGTGTGAAATGATGCAAAATGCTCTGGTATGCTATTCCTAAGAATGCCAAGTCAACTTTTTATTTCAGAGCATCTTGTCCATTCGGCCAAGCCTGTTTCATTTTGTGGCAACTGCACACGGTTGCTGACCACCTTCTCTGTGTTGATCCTAAACTTGTCTTTCAATTGCTAACATTAACTTTAGTGAATCCAACATTCCAAACCTGAAAAACAAAAACCCACGAACAACATTCCATGACGAAAAAAAAAGAAACAAACAGTGTTGCAATCAGCTCTCTCATACGTTTCTTCAGTGAACTTAAATAGTACTTAAAATGATGATCATTTTGCTTCTTTCAATAATGCAAAAAGGCCCGTTGCAATTTCTTTTTTGAGAATTCCCAACAGAACTTGAGAGAAGCTACACTACCATGGCTTGCAAGACCTCACTGCAATTTTTTATTAAAAATGTCACATGCAATTTTTTTAGCGTTAGTCTTGGTACCAACTATAAGCAGATACATCGTATGTAAACAAGAAAAGGCAATTTAGGTATGGCATGGCAATCATTTATCGGCCTCAGAATAAACATTAACCAATCACATTTTGTAGTGTGCGTCAAATGACAGCTCTCAAAACACACCCCAAAGTGCTCTTGCATGCTCCCTACATTCAAATTAAGGAGCATGAGCTGGGTCAAAATTCTGGATCTCCCTTCCTAATAACCCTGTGAGTGTAGCTACACCACGTGGACTGGAGTGGTTCAAGAAGTTGGTTTACCACCACTGTCGCTACAGTGACTAGGGATGTGCAATACATGCTTATGTGATGCCCATGTGCCAAGAAAGACTAAAAACATAATTTGCACTATATCAAGCATTCATTCACATAATTAACGAGGAGCACGCTGTTCACTTAAAAAGGAGACCACTAAAAATTAAAAGTCAAGAACTTTGTCCTTGATTTTATGTTTCACTATGCACACGCTCAATTTATTCCACAACCTAGCACATTATAGGCTGTGAAGCATGCTTTCATTATTCAGCTTTGTATACTCAATACTGAATTCATTAATATTGTTATTCACCAAGCCATCAGGAGAGCAAATATTACCTTTTTCCATGGAATGTGTATATGGAATATGGAAACTGACACATTTTAAAAAATTGTTTACACTGTATTAAATGTAATAATTTAGCTTCTAAATGTTTGTGATACTCACAATTGGGCTATACAGGCTCTGGGCTCAAGCAAAACCTCTCATCTGGAGAGGCTAAAATTGACAAGGGCTACATTCAGAGCCCCAGTATGCTCTCCTGTGCATCAGTGGGAGAGCTGAGCTACAGTCTTTGTGCAATGAGAATAGTACATGTTGTCCTCTCAAAGGATGACAACATGTATGAGTCCTAGCAACTCACTCAACCAACACACACCCTGGCACCCCAAAGTCAGCTTGGCCATACTGCCCTGCCTGGTCATGCAATGCATGGTCAGGCCCACCCAGCTCCAACCTCTTAAAGGCTGGTGACCACAAAGCACTCTAAGGGTCCCTACATGATCCATGGCAGCCTCATTCTTCCCAATGTCCAGTCAATGGGGGAGAACCTTATAGAATGCAAGAGTCAATACAAAGCACCAAAGTCTCTTGCACAGTAGGCTGATAATGAAGGTACAGCTTCTGACCCTCTGGCTGCAGCTAAGTGTTGGAAACCTCTCTCTTTCTCACAATCTTTTGTGTCCGTGTTGTTTCTGTGATAAAACACTTTTAGGCGAATAGACCTGACTCAGAAGCCCCTGATAAGAAAGACTGTCTTTAATCTGGCTTCTACGTTCTGACTTGTCTGGTTGGTGTGGGTTGAGCTACAATGTCCTCAAGGATAATATTGTTCTCAGGGTCCAAGCACCTTGCAGGCATTCCCATCATCTCACTGTGCAGTCTCTAAAAAAATGAACTGTATGTCCTTAGGAGATTCTAATAAAATAGATTCAGGGTATTATTCCAAGTAAATAGTGAAATAGTGACAGAAGTACACTTTGGAGTAACTAGAAACTAGTCAACGGCAGTCAATATGGACTTAGAAAGGGAGAAGCCTGCATGATCAACCTCCTTGATGTCTGAGGAATTGATAGCACAAATGGACAATTGGAAACCTGACAATATCATGTATCTAGGTTTCCAAAAATACCTTGACAGAAGCTAGATGATAAGACATAATTTAATGCTGATGGGTCAACAAAAACAAGTGCCAATTAGGCAAGATATCCCAGGGATGTGGGAAGCACAGAGGGACTGACCCAGGGCTTGGTGTTGCGAGTTCTGTTTCTCATTTATTTAGATTCATAGAGTCATTGAGATATACAGCATGAAAACGGACCCTTTGGTCCAACTTGTCCACTGCTCTGAGGAAGGGTCACCAGATCCTGAAACGTTAACTCTGATGTTTCTTCACAGATGCTGCCAGACCTGCTGAGCTTTTCCAGCAACTTTTGTTTTTGTTCCACTTTCAAGGAACTATGCACCTGCACCCCAAGATCTCTTTGTTCAGCAACACTCCCCAGGAACCTAGCATTAAGTGTATAAGTCCTGCCCTGATTTGCCTTTCCAAAATGCCATACCTCATGTTTGTTTATTTAGGTGGCTTGGATTCAAGACTACTATTTTGACTTGGAATACATTGTCTGGAAAATTCAATAATGACTTCAACACATATCAGAGAAGGAAATGAACTACAAGTCTATGGGAAACAGCCACGGAATGGGACTTTAGCCAAACCATACAATGTCTGATAGGACTGCACCTTGAGTGTTACTTGTAGAGACAAAGGGAAAGGAGTAATTCAAGTGCTGAATGATGAGACGGTGTTGATAAGTCACAAACCTCCTGCCGAGTGATGGTGGGCTGAGTTATGAGGAGACTGGGGCTCTTCAGGCCTAGGACTTGGAATTGCCTGAGATATAACCTGAACAGCTATGAGGACAGAAGGGTTTCTGGCTTAGCCAAAATGGCATTGGAGGTCCACTTCCAGATGTTCCACTCCTGCATCCAGCACTGTCCAGTGGGGGAATGGGGGTAGGTTGCAGTTTGCACATTCATAGTTCATGGAGGCAGCTGCATATGTAGAAGTTCATCCACTCCCTATTTCACATCCATACCTACCTTTTGCCCTACATCCCCCTCCCTTGGTCCCTCACAGCCTCCATGCCAAGCTTGATGGCCATTTATAGCACATATGCCAACTCATGCACCCCCCTACAAATCATCTTTGCCCTCCATGCCATTTCACCCTGGACAGACCTCAGTAGAGTTGCAACTAAGTTCTGGAGCCTAAATTTACATTGACAGAGAGGCTCTCCATCTCTATGGAAATACCTCTGGCGGGGGTGGGGGTGGGGGGGTGGGGGGTGGGGGGGGGTTGGTGGTGGTGGTGTTGAAGCTGGAAGTTGTGTCTCCAAATCTGGAACCGAGCACTTCTTGGGATAGAATTAGGGGTGGGTGGAAATTTTCACATCAATAGCTCACACAGGTAGGTGCAGCTTCCTTCAGTCAGATTCGATTTCTGCTGGTGAGAAGTCTAAAACATGACACTTACACTTAAGGATATCGTCCAAGGACAGCTTTGAGAGAGTTCAGGTACCCTTTGGTATTGTTTAATGTAGACATGAATACGCATAAGAAGTGGATAAACTTCTGTAACAGTCAAAATTCCACAAATATCCCCATCCTCAATGATAGGAGCGCTCAGCCCATCAAGGCAAGGCTGAAACATTTGCAACTATCTTCAGCCAGAAGTGCCAAGTGGATGAACTACCTCTGCCTCCTTCAGTGGTCCACAGCATCACAGGTACCAGTTTGTAACTAATTTGCACATGATATCAAGAACTAGCCGCAGGCACTGGATTCTGCAAAGGCCATGGGCCCTGATAATATTCCAGCAATATTATTGAAGATTCGTGCCTACTGATGCTCCATTTCAGTTCTGTCAGGGCCACTCAGCTCCTGCGCTGATGATGATCTTGGACCAAACATGGACAAGACAGCTGAACCCTACAGCTGAGGGTATCAGGAGGAAACTCTCTATTGGTTGGAGTCATACATGGTACATAGGAAGATGGTTATGGTTATTGTCCATCATCTACAAGGCACAAGTCAGAAGTGTGATAGAATAATCCCCACTTGCCTGGGTGAGTACAGCTCGAACAACATTCAACAAGCTCGACACCATCAAGGACAAAGCAACCTGGCTGATTCACCACCTTCAAAAGTCATCCCCTCCATCAATGATGTACAACAGCAGAAGGATATGCCTTCCAAGATGGACTGCAGTAACTTAACAAGGTCCTTCTGAGAGCACCTTCCAAACCTTTAACCTAATTAATCACTTGTATCAATTTAAACACAGATTAACAATATCACTCAAAACATAGCATATTTGATTGATGTACAGGAGAATCACTCTCACAGTTCAATGTACATAAATCTATGGAGATGCAAATATCTTTTGGAACTCATTGTCTCATTCAGAGCTCTCTTCAGAATTCAGAGCATTTAAAATCATGAATAGGAAATATCAGTACGAGATTATGTATTTAAATGCATGTGCATGAGTGGTTCACCGAAATCTCAGTGTATTTCAAACTATAGACAGGAAAATATCACACAGAGCTTAGTATGGTTAAATCTATAGATGAGAATGAATGACACTCTCAATTCAGTGTGTTTAAATGCAAAGAGGGGATTGAGCCTCAGTGCTCAGTTATTCAATTATACACAAACAAGTTCCTTAAACAGGAACAAGAGACAACAAGGTGCAGGGCTGGATGAACACAGCAGGCCAAGCAGCATCATAGGC
>NC_063333.1:19739796-19762731 GCF_021869965.1 Rhincodon typus
TAGGCCGTCTGGCCCTTCGAGCCTGCTCCGCCATTCAATAAGATCATGGCTGATCCTTTCGTGGACTCAGATCCACTTACCCGCGTTCTCACCGTATCCCTTAATTCCTTTATTGTTCAAAAAAAACTACCTTTTTTTAAAAAACATTTACTGAAGTAGCATCAACTACTTCACTGGGCAAGGAATTCCATAGATTAACAACCCTCTGGGTGAAGAAATTCCTTCTCAGTTCAGTCCTAAATCTGCTCCCTCTAATCTTGAGGCTATGCCCTCTTGTCCTAGCTTCACCTGCCAGTGGAAACATCCTCTCTACTTCTATTTTATCTATTCCCTTCATATTTTTATATGTTTCTATAAGATCCCCCCTCAATCTTCTGAATTCCAATGAATATAATCCCAATCTCAATCTACTCAGTCTCTCAATATAATCCCAATCTACTCACTCTTTCGATATAAGCCCAATCTACTCAGTATCTCAATATAATCCCAATCTACTCACTCTTTCGATATAAGCCCAATCTACTCAGTCTCTCAATATAATCCCAATCTACTCAGTCTCTCAAATATATGCATATGTAAAGGAGGATGCCACTTGAAGGTAAGTCTGCTTAACCCAGATAAAGAAGGATGTCACCAAAAATCTCAGTAAGCTAAATTTTACTTCGTTTTGGCTACATCCAAGTTATGTTGGATTTTTTGGAAGGTTTCTTGCTGCAAGGCATGGTGGCCTTCTCATCATATCTGACCAAACTCATTTTATCAACTGCCTACCACTCTGCTATAGTGTCTCTCAGCCTGAGTTTCCTCCACATCTTACCATGCTGCATTCCCAGAACAACTCACCATTTCTGAGATATCCCAGAACTAACTGTCATCCCTTGTGCCCATGCCCTCTTTAAAAGTCCATTCTTTTAAAAACACTGTACATCCAGTTCTAAGGAAGGGTCACTGGACCCGAAATGTTAACTCTGTTTTTTCCTTCACAGATGGTGCCAGACTTGCTGAGTTTTTCCAGCAACTTTGTTTTTGTTCCTATACGTCCAGGGTTGCCCTATATAGTTCCTGACATCTTCCCTAGACATGGAAGACAGGGGGAATTCGGTGGCCCACTTTCTGGGGAGGATCCTGGAAGTCCTGTTGGGCCAGGGTGGTGCTGAGGCTAGACTTTCTCTTCCCCTTGGACCAGCGACAGAGGCCATGACAACAGTTCATGCCAGCCTGCTCCGAGGTTATCACCTGAGGTAAAGTATTCTTGGCTATCTGGAGGACTGCACAGCACTGTTTGAAGACAGTCAATGCCTTCCTCACTCTACTAGAATAAAAGCCACCAGCTTCTCTTTGAGACCTCACTCTGTCGCTGCTAGTGTCCTCACCTCCCACCAAAGCTCGTGCTTTACCACTCCCACCATCACCTGCAACATCTTCCCTCACTCGCTGTCACCCCTACACTACTACCTTTCAAATTTTAAATTTAAATTTTAAATATAAATTTAAAACATTGATCTCGCTGTTTGTGCACCTTCTCTGCAGCCATAACATTGTATTCCTCACTCTGTTCTATTACCCTGATGCACTTTGTATGGTATGATCTACCTGCACTGCATGCAAAATAAAACTTTCCACTGTTCCTAGGTACATGTGACAACAATAAATCAAATTAAATCAATCAGTTCACCAACACTGCATACCCTCTGCGCTGCCTATTCACTCGCCTGGGACATCTCCCCACACGTAGCAACAGCAACAGCTGTACCACTAAGTTTTGTCTTCCATAATACCTGAGTGTCCCTCATTTCCATAGCGTAAACAGACCATTACAGAGAAGAAAGACTCAAGACAAACTGCTGTGCTGCCCTTTATTTGGCCCTTCACCCCTTTACGAGAAGAGGATCCTGACTCTGACCGCCTTGAGCAGGGCATGGGTTGGTATCAGAGGCTGCCCTTGACATACTGTGCTGGGAACTCTGAGTGAAAGCTATCCCCCTTAACTGTACTGAGGCCAACTGTCAAGTTCCAGGCTATGTGTCTATGGTAAACTGCAAAGTGAGACTGCAGCAATATGAGCATGATAGCTCTGGCTGAGGGTCCAAAGCACAAATAGGCAAGGTAAGGCAAGACAAGGCAGAGATGCTGTCAGCATCTATAAAAGCTCAGAAAGGTTCAGAAAGGCTCCCCTCTTAAGGGGAGGCAATAGCCTAGTGGTATTATCACTAATGTCTTGGGGATCTGGATTCAAATCCCACCAGGGCAGATGGTGCAATTTAAATTTAATAGAAAGTCTAATGATGACTATGAAACCATTGTTGACCATTGGGAAAAATCAATCTGGTTCACTAATGTCTTTTAGGGAAGGAAACTGCCATCCTTACTTGGTCTGGCCTACATGTGACTCCAAACCCACAGCAATGTGGTTGACTCTTAACTGTCCTCTGGGGAATTCTGGATGGGCAATAAATGCTGGCACAGCCAGCGATGCCCACATCCCGTTAATGAATACAAAAAGAAGAGTGAATGAGTGAAGAACCCAGAGATATAATATTTTCCACTCCATTAGCAGGGTGCATGTCCCTGAGCTCACAATGTACTTGATGCAGCTTCACAATGACAGTTGCTAGTGCCTATAATACTGAGAATCAAAAGCACAGAAGTGACTTGTTAGTGGATCGGACATGTTGTGTGAAGGATCTTAGAGGTTGGCACATGTCATACGTCAATGTCCATGGATGTGGGGTGCGTGTGGCCAATGCCAGTGAATCATGTCCTGAGAAGTTGGTGCCCAGTGTCCAACAATGGAGGTCCTTCAGGGCAAGTGGCCAGCTGAACCTGCCAGGTGCTTGCTTTGGTTTCCTTGTTGGTTTTTTCCGATATTGAGCTTGTTTGGTAAGATGGGAGTGTGAACATTATTGGGGCGAGTTACACTGTTAACAAGGAGTTGAGCATTAGGGTAGTGTTGCAAAGTTTTCAGATGAAAAAACATAGGGAAAGAGGCTGGCAGCAGGGAGGCTGCAGAAGGACTTGGACAGTTTAGCAGTGTCCTAAGAAGTGACAGACGGAATACAATTTGGGAAAGTGTGAGGCTATACACCTTGGTGAGAAGAATAGATGCTTAGACTATTTTTTAAATGGGGAAAGGCTTTAGAAATCTGAAGCACTAAGGACTAAGAGTCTTAGACTAGAGTTCTCTTAGAGTTAACATGCAGGTTTAGTTAGCAGAGATAGTAGGAACTGCAGATGCTGAAGAATCTGAGACAACAAGGCGTAGAGCTGGATGAACACAGCAGGCCAAGCAGCATCTTGGGAGCAGGAAGGCTGACGTTTCGGGCCTAGACCCTTATTCAGAAACCTTTTTCTGAAGAAGGGTCTAGGCCGAAATGTCAGCCTTCCTGCTCCTATGATGCTGTTTGGCCTGCTATGTTCATCCACCTCTATGCCTTGTTGTCTCAGGTTTAGTTAGCAGTTAGGAGGGCAAATGTAATGTTGGCATTCATTTCGATAGGGCTAGAATACAAGAGCAGAGATGTACTGTTGAGGCTGTATAAAGCACTGATCAGATCACATTTGGAATATAATGAGCGGTTTTGGGCCCTGTATTTAAAAAAGGGTGCATTGGTATTGGACGGGATCTAGTGGAGGTTTACAATAATGATTACTGGGATTAGGAGCTTGTCATATAAGGAGTGGATGAGGGCTCTGGCTCTGTATACAATGGAGTTTAGAAGGATGAAGGGGAGATCTCATTGAAATATACAGAATACTGAGAGGCCTAGAAGAGTGGATGCAGAGGAGGTGGTTCTACTAGTAGGAGAGACTAGGACACAAGGGCGTAGCCTCAGAGTGAAGGGAACTGAGTTGAGAAGGAATTTCTTCAGCGACAGGATGGTGAATCTGTGGAACTCATTACCACAAAAGGCTGTGTACAGAGTGTATTAAAGGCAGAGATAGATAGATTCTTCATTAGCAAGGCGATTAAAGGTTATGGGAAGAAGGCAGGAGAATGGGATTGAGAAACATATCAACCATGATCGAATGATGGAGTAGACTTGACAGGCCTTGTGGTCTTATGGTCGTATTAATCCACACCGCTGCCTCGCAAGACTTCCACAAGAGTCTCGAGTGAAAAGCATAACGGATAGAGCGAGATGATCTCAAATCGAGGCTTCACTCCACTTGTCACCCGATTCTGCCACGCATCTCGCCATAATCACATCACTCAGATTCTACCAATCTTGTTTAAGTCTAAATAGAGATGAACTTTACTGTGAACTGTCGAGCGTTTAATCTACATCAAAAGAGTCATGGAGATCTACAACACTTAAAAAGGCCCTTCAGTCCATTGTGTCCATGCTAGTCAAAAACAACCACCTAACTAATCTAATCCTGTTTTCCAGCACTTGGCCTTGTATGCCTTGGATTCACAGGCGCATATCAAAATATTCCTTAAATATTATCAAGGTTTCTGCCTTGACACCCTGAGTCCTAGATTCCCACCATCCTTTGGGGGAAAATGTTTTCCTTACATCCACTTTAAACCCTTCTCCCCTTATCTTAAATCTATACCCCTGCTGATTGATCCCTCCATTAAGAGGAAAAGTTTCTTCTTGCCTACACTATCTATGCCCCTCCTAATTTTGTACATCTCTGTCATGTCAGCTCTCAATCTCCTCTCCTCTAAGGAAAATAACCCCAGTCTATCCAATCTCTCTTCAGAACTGAAACTCTCCAGCCAGGCAACATCCCAGTAAATTTCCTCTGCACCCTTCCCAGTGCAGTCACATCCCTCCTATAATGTGGATACAGGAGAATGTCATTCAATGTCCAGGCTGTTTCACTTATATGTGTACATGGAGCACAATGTGTTCAAATCTACATACACTCTGAGTTTTACACTTTGGAGCAACTTTTCCCGAGTTTGCTCTATGTATAAGAGATTGCCACACAGAACTCAGTGTGTTTAAATCCACAGAGAAGAATGTCATTCAGAGCCAGTGTATGACAATGTGTATGGACAGGGATACCCTTCAGAGCTCAGTGTGTCGAAAACTAAATGTGGGGAATGTCACTCAGCTCAATGCATTTAGATGTATTTATAGCAGAACGTCACCCTGAGCTCAGAGTGCTTTAATCTATATGCAAGTGCATACCATTCATAGCTAAGTGAGTTTAAATCTATAGAGGAGATTGTCATTCTGAGCTCAGTATAATTAAATGTATAAATTCAAGACTATCATCCCGGGCTCAGTGTATTTAAATCAATAGTGGAGAATGTCACACAGATCTCCGTGTGTATAAATCTATAAAGTCTAGATTGTGTACTTAAAACTGCATATTGGTGAATGTCATTGCAAGCTCGGAGTTTAGAAATATATTCTGGAGAATGTCACTCGGATTTACATCAAATAGAGGAGAATCCCACATACAGAAGATAATTCTGAAGTGGTCAGTGTATTTACACCTAATATAAAGGAAGTTGGCAGCCTGATCTCAGACCATTTCAGCCTTTATACAGGAGAATATGGACATGGGGACACAGTGACAGTATTAATTGCAACTCAACTTGCCCAGACTGACATGCTATAACACACCTCCAGGTCACATCTTTACTCTGGGTATATGAGTTCAATCCTTACCATGATAGCTGCTGAATTTATATCCACTTCCATTAAAATATTGAATTTTGGGGAAAGGAAGCTGGTTTCAGTAATCTTGACCTTGAAACTATTGGATTGTCAATAACAACTGCCTGGTTCACAATTATTGTTTCACTGAAGCAAATCTGGACTATGTGCGACTCCACAACTACAGCAATGTAGTTGACTCTGTGCTGACCCTGAAATGACCTAGGCATAATGGACCAGTTGGCATCGACCTAGACACTGGAATTGGCAATGGTACATGCTGTTCCTTCAGTCCTGCTGAGTTTTTCTTAATAATTTCTGATATTTTGTACCAAGTTTGAGAGAGCAATCCCACAGACATAGTCAAGCAACCATCACCATCCTTGGGTTTGTCCTGCCTCAATCATAGGGCAGACACTGCAAAGGTGGTGGAACAGTGGTGTACAGTCGAGAAGGAGTTGTCCTGGGCGTCCTCAATATTAACCCTGGACTCCATGAAGTCTCACAGTATCATTTGAAAGGCAGACAAAGAAACCTCCTGTTGATTACTATCTACTAATCCTTTCCAACTCGTCCAAACCATCAGCAGATTAATCAATAATCCTTTAAGTGGAAAATAACTTGGAAGAAGCACTGAGTGTCCATCACCAAGAATGGTTCATTAGCAGAGCATAAGAGATAAATCATGAGCCTTACTGCTTCTCCTTATTTCCCACACTCCCCCAAACCCCCAAATATACCTTTAAAACCCCCACCTGCCCAATTGTGTGGATTATTATTTCGAATTGACTTCAATTTATGCTTGATGCTGATACATCTAAAAGATAATTGCTTTTAATGCTAAGCTTCTTTTGATAAACTTAAGGATGTGCAATTTTTAGCACTTCTGCCTTCTTGACACTCTCCTCCTGTGTTTATTATTTTGGAGAATACACTGCCTGACGTGTACAAAGTTATCTTGCAAATTCTTAACTGCACATTTTAACATGCTTTGTGAATTCTTTCGAAGTCATTATTTCAAATAGCTTGTAATGGAGAGACATTGATTAATGTCCAACTCTTGAATTTAGTTTGTAGAGCTCTGTGTTAACTTTGTGACTTGCACAGTCCCTCATAATGATTTGTGTCAATTCAGATACAAAAGATTAAATTCACTATCTTCATCAATTCTAAAGAAGAGTCATATTGGACTCAAAATGTTAACTCACTGATAGTACTAGTCCCTCTTCAATTTTTCCTACACTTTGTTTTAATTTCAGATTTGCAGCACCTGCAGTATTTCATTTTACTTTAAATTCACTATTTTAGTTTAAGTACCACAAATGTCTTGTTTTTAATCTTCTGACCAAAATGCAATGGATGTCATCATTAAGCATTGTGCCTGCATTTAATATTGTAGGTGCGAGACAATCCATTCAACCTTCATAGAATTAGCATGTCAGGATTACAATAATTCCAACATCTAAGTCCAAATCCTTCACTATATTGTCTCAATAATATAACACAAGAACACAACAGATCAGAGGACTAGACCAGAGGTCCCATCAGGACTGCACTGCAATTCAATAAAATCATGGCTGATCTTCATCTTCATCTAAGTTTTCCTGCCCTTCCATCATATCCCTTTAATTCCCTGATTGAGAGACTGGAAATATTTCCATCCTGGTCACAAATATGAGCAACCATGATGACGGTCACCAGACTATTAATCCATTCTATTTAAAATCCATTCTCCAATGGCATTTTATATTCAAAATAACTTTGTATTTGATGAACAAAATTATTGTTCTTAAAATGAGTGAGATCTTTTTGAAGATTCAAATCTTCACCAATTGTAGAGACACCAACCAATTGAGTAACAGCATTGCAAATCAGAAAGTACCTGGAAGAGCTCCTTCAAAAGGTCTGGGGACTGAGACTGGGACTTCAAATTAGCTTCATACTTACAATAAGCCATCCAAACGCTGAGACACCAGATTAACCACAACACTTTAAAACAGCAGCTTTCAAATTCTTCTGCAATGTGTGAATATGTTGAATATTTGACATCCTCACTCATGATTTATAGCAAAAGTAAAGTCACCAGACCATTACACTGCTCTCTCATTAGTGAGAGGGATAACTAGTGGTGGTTTGACCTGAGGGTCGCCATGCATCAGGCAAGGAAGAGCTTGAGAAGGAGAATCTTTGATTGTAACCTCAGTCAATGCAGGATTTGAACCCGCGCTGTCGGTGTCACTCTGCATTCCATCCAGCCAAATGACCTAACTGGAATTTTGTTTACATATATTTAAATGAGGCTTTAAGAAAAGGTTGAGGTGACTTGTTCACTGCTTTAGAAATCAAGGATAGAAGAGAAGGTAAAAATTAGACAGTTGTGCCCTATGACACAGGGAGACAAAAACAAGTTTCTTTTCATGAAAAGAGAAACAGAACCATGCAGAAGGTCAGTGAGTGTGCAGGTTTCTTTCAAAGAGAGTGAAACAGGTCAGCCAGAGAGAAACAGCCTGTTGCAGCAACAGAGCGGTTTAGCGTTCTCCAAAAACAGTCTCCAAATCCATCAAAGCAGATGAAAACAGGTCCTCAGTAGCTCAGAAGTTATTAAGAGAAAACTCCAAGAGCAAAAAATTTTAACAAGTTAGAAAGCAAGACATCCTACAAGACTTTGAATACATAACTATCAGGAACACAGTCAGAAGTTACACAACACGAGGAAATAGTCCAACAGGTTTATCTGAAATCACAAGCTTTCAAAGTGCTGCTCCTTTGTCAGATGAAGTCACTTCCACTTCATATCAGGAACATATGTTAAGGAGTAAGTGAGTTGTATTAGCAGTTTGTCAAGGGTCCAAGAGACATTAGCTGAAGAAGATAGCATTGGATGAATGTACATATTGGCTGGAAAGAAACTAAATATAGCTGTGCCCATAAAGCAAGGAACTTTAAAATGGAAGGATGATCTTTCACTGAGATTTAAGAATCTGTGAAGTGGTTGCTGAGAGTACAAGCATTGAATCTTTATTTTTGATGTTTGTAATAAGGCCATTTAAAATAGTTTTTAAATTGTATGATAATTTGTGTTTCTTTTCTTTCTGTATAACAAAAATGTGTTTTTCTTTATAAAGTAAATTGGCTGCCTCTTATGAATATGTTCAGTGACTGGACATCAGGCTAAATATATTGGAAAAAAAACTAATTATCTATCAACACAGCAGGCCAAGCAGCATCATAGGAGCAGAGAGGCTGACGTTTCGGGCCTAGACCCTTCATCAGAAAAGGGGGAGGGGAAGGGCGTTTTGAAATAAATAGGGAGAGAATGGGAGGCGGATAGAAGAGGGATAGAGGAGAGGATAGGTGGAGAGGAAACAAACAGGTCGAAGAGGCAGGGATGGAGCCAGGAAAGGTGAGTGTAGGTAGGGAGTTAGGAAGGGGATAGGTCAGTCCAGGGAGGACGGACAGGTCAAGGGGGCGGGATGAGGTTGGTCGGTAGGAGATGGAGGTGCGGCTTGAGGTGGGAGGAGGGGATAGGTGGGAGGAAGAACAGGTTAGGGAGGCAGGGACAAGCTGGACTGGTTTTGGGATGCGGTGGGGGGAGGGGAGATTTTGAAACTAGTGAAATCCACATTGATGAAGGGTCTAGGCCCGAAACGTCAGCCTCTCTGCTCCTATGATGCTGCTTGGCCTGCTGTGTTCATCCAGCCCTGCACCTTGTTGTCTCGGATTCTCCAGCATCTGCAGTTCCTACTATCTCTAATTATCTATCAAGCCAGGTTTAACTCTGAGATCTGATTTTCCCAGTATTATCATCTGCCGTGATTGTAACATGTCAAATCCAATTGTGAATGGTGGTGGAAAAATAAATAACTAAGCACAGGAGGAGGCTCCTCAAACATCCCTGTCTTCGATGATAAGACAGACCAGTGTGTTAGTGCAAAAGGAAAAACTGAAGCATTTGGTTGTCATAATAAACCAGAAGTGCTACATGGACAACTCACCTCTGTCTCCTCAGGGTCCAAGCATCATAAATGTCAGTCTCTCACATCATTTTGATTCACTTCACATTATACATCCTTCACAAGGATGTAATAACCAAGCATTTGGAAAGTGGTAACAAAATAAGTCCTAGTCAGCATGGATTCACCAAAGGGAAATCATGCTTGACAAATTTTCAGGAATTTTTTTGGAATGTGACCAGTAGCGTCAACAAGGGTGTATCAGTACATGCTGTGTTTCTGAACTTTCAAAAGGCTTTTGACAAGGTTCCACACAAGAGATTAGTAAGGAAAATTAAAGCTCATGATTTCGGAGGTAATGTATTGACATGAAAGCAGAGAGTTGGAATAAACAGGTCCTTTTCAGAGTGGCAGGCAGTGATGAGTTGGGTGCTGCAGGGTTCAGTGCTGGGACACCAGTTGTTCACAATAATGATTTGGATGAAGGAACTGAATACCGTATCTCTAAGTTTGCAGATGACACTAAGCTGGGTGGCAGTGTGCGCTGTGTGGAAGATGCGAAGAGGCTGCAGGGTGACTTGCACAGGCTGGCTGAGTCGACAAATATTCGGCAAACGCAATATAATGTGGGTAAATGTGGGGTTATCCACTTTGGTCGCAAAAACAAGAAGGCAGATTATTATCTGTATAGTGGCAGTTTAGGAAAAGGTGAGGTGCATTGAGACCTGGGTGTCTTGGTGGAACAGTCGCTGAAGGTTGGCATGCAGGTGCAGCAGGCAGCAGGAAAACTAATGGCATGCTGGCCTTCATAGCAGGAGGAGTAAGGATGTCTTGCTGCAGTTACACAGGGCCTTGGTGAGGCCACACCTTGAGTATTGTGTGCAGTTTTGTTCTCCTAGTCTGAGGAAGGACATTCTTGCTGTTGAGGGAGTCCAGCAAAGGTTCACCAGACTGATTCCTGGGATGGCAGGACTGACATATGAGGGAAGACTGGATCAACTGGACTTGTATTCACTGGAATTTAGAAGAATGAGGGGGAAGTCTCATAGAAACATGTAAAATCCTGATGGGACTGGACAGGCTAGATGCAGGAAGAATGTTCCCGATGCTGGGGAAGTCCAGAACTAGGGGTCACAGTCTAAGAATAAGGGATAAGCCATTCAGGACTGAGATGAGGAAGAATTATTTCACTCAGAGAGTTGTGAACCTGTGGAATTCTCTCCCACAGGAAGTTGTTGGGGCAAGTTCATTAGATATATTCAAGAGGGAGCTGGATGTGGCCCATGTGGCTAAAGGGATCAAGGGGAATGGGGAGAGGGCGGGTATGGAATACGGACATTGCATGATCAGCCGTGATCATATTCAATGGTGGTGCAGGCTCAGAAGGGCCGAATGGCCTCCTCCTGCACCTATTTTCTATGTTTCTATGTTGAGAAATGAATGAAGGCACTGCACACTGCGAAGGCTATGGATTATGACAACAGTATTGAAGACTTCAGAAGTACCCTTGTCCCAACCAAGCTGTTACAGTACAGCTCCAATGATGTTCATATGGAAACTTGCCTTCATATGTCCCATATACAAAAGGCTGATAAATCCAAACTGGCAAATATAGTCCCGTCTGTCTACTCTAAGTCATCAGCAAATTGATGAAGGTATCAACAATAGTGCTATCAAGCAGCACTTAGATAGCAATAATCTGCTCACTGAGGCTCAGTTTGAATTCCGCCAAGGCCATTCAGCACTTGACCTTGTTACCATCTTGGTTAAAACACGTACAAAAATACTGAACTCTACTGATAAGGTAAGAGTATTTGCTCTTGACATCAAGGCAGCATTTGACTGAGTGTGACATCAAGGGGCTTGACAAAGTTGAAGTCAGAAGGAGCCACGGGGGAATAAGTGATTGCTAGACACAAGAAAGGGACCAGTCAGGTGGTGAGGGAATTTCCCCAAGTGCATCTTGCTCACAAGCTGCTTTTTGGCTTTGGAAAACAGTGGGAGTGATAGTTCCTCCATGCAGACCATCCAGACTCAACTCCAATGCACGCTGGGTGGTCCAACTACTCAATGGGGCGACAAGAAGTGTAAACGGGCAAGAACTTCCCATCTTACCAAACTCGCCAAACAAGTTAGACGTTGAGAAAACTTGACATGGATACCATTATGGGTACCTGGCGAATTCAGCTCGCCACTTGCTCTGAAGAACATCCACTTTGGAAACTGTACACCAACATCTCAAGGCACACTCAGAATCATAGAGTCATACAGCACGGAAACAGACCCTTTGGTCCAACCAGCCCATGCTGAACATAATCCCAACTTAAACTATTCCCACCTGCCTGTTCCTTGCCCATATCCCTCCAAACATTTCCTACTGATATATCTATACAAATGTCTTTTAAACGCTGTAATTGTACCTGCATCTACCACTTCCCCAGGAAGTTCACTGCACACGCAAAACACCTGTGTGTAAAAAAACTGCCTCTTATGTCTTTTTAAAATCTCTCTCCTCTCATCTTAAAAATGTGCCCCCTAGTCTTGAAATCCCCCATTCGAGGGAAAACCACCCTTAACTCTATCCATTCCTCTCATTATTTTATAAACTTCTATCAGGTCATTTCTCAACCTCCTAAGCTCGTGAAAAAAGTCCCAGCCCATCCAGCCTTTCTTTATAAGTCAAACCTTCCATACCCGGCAACATCCTGCTAAATCTCTTCTGAACCCTCTCCATCTTGATAATTTCCTTCCTATAACTGGACGACCAGAACTGGACAAGTATTCCAGAAGAGGCCTCACCAATATCCTTTAAAACCTCAACATGACTTCCCAACTCCTGTACTCAACGGACTGAACAATGAAGGCAAGCGAGCCAAGCGCCTTTTTAACAACCCTATCTCTATGTGACGTAAACTTCAAAGAATTATGTACCTGCACTCCTAGGTCCTTCTGTTCTACAACATTACCCAAGGCTCAAAACAAAGTTGCTGGAAAAGCTCAGCAGGTCTGGCAGCATCTGTGAAGGAAAAAACAGAGTTAACGTTTAGGGTCCGGTGACCCTTCCTCAGAAAGGAGAACTTCCTAGGAAGTTCTGAGGAAGGGTCACCGGACCCAAAACGTTAACTCTGTTTTTTCCTTCACAGATGCTGCCAGACCTGCTGAGCTTTACCAGCAACATTGTTTTTGTTCCTGATTTACAGCATCCACAGTTCTTTCAGTTTTTATTACCCAAGGCTCTACCACTAATTGTATAAGCCCTACCCCTGTTTGTTGTACAAAAATGCAATACCTCGCATATATCCAGATTGAACTCCATCTGCCATTTTTTCAGCCCACTGGCCCATTTGATCAAGATCCCTTTGTAATCTTAGAAAACCAATTTTGGTGTTGTCCGCAAACTTACTAACCGTGCCTTCTACATTCTTATCCAAATCCATGGGCACTGGCCACACCTACCCCATGTCCACAGACATTAGCATCTGCTTTGCACCAAGATCTGGCAACCCTCATGACACATCTCTGATCTATGTACAGGACATTTCTGCTCTTCAATGTTGTGACTCAGGCTGCGCCAGCAACCATCATTATAGCCATGCAGCAAGGACACAGTGCACCCAGGGACACGCATGCAACTCAGGGATGAATCTAGGTTGCATCTCCATGCTCTTTGCTCATTGTCACAGCATAGGCTCAGGGTGAGTGTATCTGGATGCTTACAGCATCCCTGCCTTGTATTTTTGCACTTTGCTTCCAAAGCCAGAGATATGAGGTTCATATTCCTTCTGTCATGCCTTGCTGTTTAGCGCAAAGGCAAAGGAAGGAAGCTTCTCTCAGTTGTCAGCAGACCTTGGTCAAGCCAAATGAGATAGCCTTTGCTCAGGGGGTCCCAGCTCCATACGTAAAGGGCAATACCAGCCCAGTGGCTAGAAAAACAGGCATCTGTCTCTTGGAGGGTTAGAGTCAAGATGTTCACCACATAATGGGTGAGGGACTGAATAGTGGGCAGCACACCACCTGTCCTGAGTCTTTCTGTCCCCTCAGGGCTGTTTTTCCCCTTGGTGAGGGAGTGGTGGGTATTCCGGGAGATGAAAGCAATTGACATAGTTGTTACTTTTGGCCCAGGTCAGGAGGGGTCCTGGGTGAGTAAGTGAGCAGGCAGTGCAGCGTGCAGGCAGAATTAGTGGTATCAGGGATTGGGATGGGTGAGAGGGAGTGAGGAGAATGTTGCAGGCAATAGTGAGAGTGATAGAACATGAGCCTCAGTGGGAGGTACGTACAGTAGCCGTGAGTGAGCGTGAAGCAATTGCACTGGCAGAATGGAGAAGGACAATGGCCTTCTCTTCCTAACACCAGATAGAGTTCAGTGGTGCAAGGATGTGGCCCATTAGTGCCTTCTTAAGGAAAATTCAGTACTGTCAACAAATGATGGTTGTGCCAACATGCTCTTATCTCACAATAGAATAAAAGTAAATGAAATCCTCAGAGATAAGTGTTTAAAGTTCTGAATGGGAGAATGTTAATTAGTGATCACTGTGCTCAAATACATATTCCTGAAATTTTCACTGAGACCTCAGTATGTTAGAATCTATATTCAGAAGTACATCATTCACTGCTCATTACATTCAAATCTAAGCACAAAGGAACATCATTCAAAAGGCAGTAAAATTTTATATAGACAAGTACTGTCTTTAGAGACCAGTGTGTTCACTATATAATATCGGCAAGAGATTGCAATGTAGAGGTATGTGTGTGTAATTCTAAATAAGGAATTGTCAATCAGAGCTTGGTATGTTCAAATCTATATACAGTGGGATGACACTCAAAATTCAATGTGTTTAAATTGAATTGCAGGAAAATGTCAGTGTTAAACCTTTGTACAGGAGCATGTCACACAAGGTGCAGTGTATTTAAACCTTTACAGAGGTGGATGTCACACCTATCTCAGCGCTTCAATCTGTATAAAGGAGAATCTGACTCAAAGGTGAATGCGTTTAATCTACAGGAAAAGACACAACACAGAACTCAGCATGTTGAACAATGTACACATCAAAATACACAGGTGAATGATATAAATGTATATAGACAAAACACAGTGTGTTCAAATTTATGTGAGACTGTCAGAGTTCAGTGTATTTAAATACATGCGGGAAAATGTGACTCAGAGGTCATTGTAATTAAATCTATGCAGGGGAGAATGTTACCTTAAGTTCAGTGTGCTTAAATCTATATATATTCAATATGAATCAACTTAAGTATGTTTAAATCCTTATACAGGCGTGGCCCACTCAAAGGTCAGTATATTTCATTTTATACACAGGAGAATGTCACTTAGATTTCAGGGTGTTTAAATCTACATAAAGGGGACTGTCGGTCAGAATGTTGGGTGTTGAAAACTATGCACAGGGGAATGCCATTCAAAGTTCGGTATTTTTAAACTACTGAGAAGAAAGTTGCTTAACAATCTGTTTCATTGTCTATGCAGGAGACTATCATTCAAATGTTTAATCTGCAGAAAAAAACATGACTCAGCACTCACTGTGCTTAACTCTACACAGCAAAAATTCAGGCAGAATCATTGAATGTAAATGTTGCAGATGAGACTATCTTTCAGACCTCAGTGTATTTGGGAGAATGGCACCTTGAGGTCAGTTTGTTTAAAATTACACAGGCTTTGTCACTGAAATCTTAACGTGTTTAAGTTGGTATGGAGGAGAATGATTGACAAAACAAAGTGCATTCAAACCTTTAGGGAGTGTCAATCTGTGCGTTTACATCTCTGTACAGCAGAATGTCAGTCAGTGCTCAGTTTGTCTAAATGTATATCTAGAAGATTGTCACTCAGATTTCAGTACGTTTCAATGTATATACAGCAGAACATCATTCAGAACTCAATGTGATTAAATCTTTATATTGGAGAATATCACTTAGGGCTCTGTGTGTTTCAATCTGTAGAGAATAATGCTGCTTGAACAGTTCAGAGTGTTCAAATCTGCATGGGATAGTGAAAGCTAAGTCTATATACAGAGAAAGTCACTCACAAAATTGGAAAGCAGAATATTGTAGATGCTGGAAAATTGAAATATAAACAGAAATTGTTGGAAATACTCAGCAGGTCAGCCAGTATCTTCAGCAAGGGAAATAATATTGCTTCAGTACTGAGAAAAGTTGGAGACATAATCAGCTTTGAGCAAGGAATGGGTAGGACAGAGACAAAGCAAGGTCTGTAATAGGGTGGAAGGCATAAGAGATTGAGCGTTAGAAGAGTTATTCCTACAGAAGCCACTGGAAATAGTAATGGAGCAAGAAAGTAAACAAAGAAATAAAAGATTTACAGAGAGCAGGATGTCTGAAAGCAAAAATAAGAGAAGTAAGGCCTGTGAGAAAACAAAATAAAATGGAGGGACAGAGTTTACGGTTCGAAATTGCTGAACTCAACACTGAGCCAGAAGGCTGTAAAGTGATTACCTGAAAATGAGGTGCAGTTCTTCAAACTTATATTGAGCTTCACTGGAACAGTGCAACAGGCCAAGGACAGAGGTATCTGTGCAAGGACGTGGTGGAGAATTAAAATGGTAGGCCACTGGAAGCTCAATCATGCGTGCAAACTGGACGCTGTGTTTCGGTAAAGCAATCACACAATCTGTGTTTGGTCTTCCTGGAGTAGACCACATTGTGAGCTGTGAATACAGTAGCCTGAATTGAAAGAAGTTCACATAAATTGATGTTTTGCCTTACAGCCTTGAACACTGGGGAGGGAGGCAGTAAAATGCAAAAAGGAGACATCTCAGAAGTGCAGGTGTGGAAGGTTACAGCAATGCAGACGATGGAGAAACTTGGAGAATGGAATAGAATTCCACTGGGTGACCACATTTTGCCAAGAACAGAGATAGAGATGTCAAGCAAGGGAAGAATTGGAGATGGACCATGTGAAACTAAAGGGTGGAGGTTGAAAACGTGACATTATGCTTTGTCTTAGGAATAATAAGAACAGCTGAATATTATTTAAATGCAGAAAGACTTCAGACGGATTTGGGGGTCCTCATGGCACGAAACACAAAGAGCAGCAACAAAGTTCAGCAGATAGTAGTGAAGGCTGATGGACGGTTGGTCTTACTTTCAAAGTGAATGAAGTATAAAAGTAAGAATGTCTTGCTGTAAGCTTACATGACAGTAGTTAGACAACACCTGAAATACTGCGAACAGTTTTGTTATATGCAGAAGAATATCACCGAGAGTGTGGTGCGTTTAAATCCATAGGAGACCATCACTCAGAGTTCAGTGTATTCAACTGTATACACAGGAGAATATCACCCTGAACACACTGTGTTTACATCGACAGAGGAAAATATCCATACACTGAAACCTAAACCCACAATAATTTCAAAAGGAGTGCAATGTGTTAAAATCTGTACACAGGAGAATGGCACTCAGAACATCGGTTCTCAGCATATTGTAACTCAGAGATATCTACTCTATGTAGGAAAACATTATTTTTCAACGACTATTCAGGGTATTTGAACAGCAGAGGAAGTCACTCAAAGCTCAACATGTTGAAGTCTGCATATGAGAATATCACTTAGTGAGTAGTATGGAACCTTACTCTAAGTAGCTACTAAGCACATGCATAAGAAGCGCTGTGATAGTGACATCAGATTGACTTGAACCTGTAGGGTTCTTACTTACCATCGCACAGGTATAGGTTTTTTTTAATTCATACATCGCTAGCCAGGCCAGCATTTATTTCCTATCCCTAACTGCCCCAAGGGCAGTTAAGAGTGAACCTGGTGTTACAAATAGGTAAAGACCAGGTCAGGATGGTAGTGAGAATTAGTGAAGCAGATGAGTTATTTTGTCCCCTGATAATCACTAAGCTCTTAATTCCAGACTTCCTTTGAATTCAAATTCCACCATCTACCACAATGGGATTTGAACCCGGATCCCCAGGACATTACCTAGATCTCTGGATTAATAGTCAAATGATAATACCACTGGACCATCACCTCCCCACGGTCTCCGAGTTATGGTCAATAAGGTTACTACTCACTCTGGTAAGTGCAGATCTGACCTCATTATGAAGTGACAAGGTGACCAAATCCACAGAACTGGAGGCAAACGGCCCAGCAGCAGGGCAGTGCTACACCTAGCTCAGCAATCCAATCCCAAAACTGACGGAAAACTGTGAACGGAAGCCCAGCAGGAACAGGGAGCAGCTGATGGGCTTCAAGGCCCAATAGAAACTGGGTTAGTCAGAGTGAAAGTACAGGAGAAAGCCTTCAGCAAGGAATGTGACAAGCTGCAAGAAAAATCAATGAGTCACGTAGAGTAAAACATTAGTGTTAGGACCATCACTGTTTTTGTTTATTTTTCTCATTTTTGGTTTGAAACTGTGGGGTGAAGTTGAAAGCTAACCTGTGGAGGTTCAGTAGTAGCTTGTTTTTTTAAAAAAGAAAGAAACAAACAAACTGATATTTGTTTATGGGAGATCATCTGGAAAGTTAATTGCAGGTTGATTATTGTTCTAAGAGCACTGTAGATGTTTTGGCACGTAGAATGTCTAATTGTTCAAGGGCTAGTAGAACCTCAAATGTTATGAGGATCCATCAAAAGGAGACTGGTGCTGACCAGTCAAATAAAGAGAATGTTGCAAAAAAGAAACCATGCACTGAACCGGTTTTTGTTAGGGAAGAAGGATGTGTGGTTATGAAAGCTGCTGGATGGAGTACTGGCTGCTTTCTGGTTATCCTCCAATTATTGAATTATTAGAAGTTCTGAGAAAGAACCTCAGTTTGTAAGACATAGGTAAAAGTCTCCAGCAGTCTGCAGAAGCTGTTGCATTGACCGGAGACTTCAGAATTCCAGTAAGATATATATCCAATGTGCCTGTGAATATCTCATTATCTAAGGATTGCGCGAAGGTTTATCAAGCATCATTCAAAACTGTTTAAGTAAACTGACCAGTTATAATTCTGTTACTTTCTTTTTAATCTATCCTGTGATTATGTCGGTCTGTCTATGTGCGTGAGTGGGGGCTATGATCAAAGAACAGTGGGTTCAAATCATAGACATTAATTAGATTATCTTGTTTTTAGCTTTGCTAAATTGTTAATTTCTGTTTAAACTATAAGATTGGTGTCTGACATCTATTATTCATAAAGTCTGGTTAGGAATAATTGGGCAATTTTGGAAGTCTTTGAAAATTTTAATTTTACTATGTTGCAATATTCAGTATTAGCAACTCTGTTTGGGAGACTTGTTATCCCAGTATTGTAACGACAATAAATGTGAGGTCTCTACAAGGATGCGGAAGAGCACTCAGAATGTTTGTCAGCAGAAACTGCACAATGAAACTCAAATTAGGCACCTCACTAAATACAGCCAGTATCACAGAGGGTCATGGTGCTGAGACAGAAAATTTTACAATTGCATAGGCAGCAAAGGAAAGGAAAACCAGACTGCCAAAGTGTGCATGTGTCTAGGTATTTAGGGGATGTAGCAGTGTTACTGCTGGCTTTCAGCTCCCCTGATTTTCTACACTGACAAGATGAATTCTGGTATGCAAATATCATGGGCAATAACAGAAGTAAGAATTTGAAATTGCATGCAGTAGCAAATGTATCTATTCTTTAAGATGCTATGCCACGGCTGAGGCAGAAAATTCTCAGATCACCCTCCATTCAACTTTGAATCAAATCAGCTAAGAATGACAGAGCAGATGTGATGGACTGAGTGGCCTGCTTCTGCTCTGATATTTCATGGAACACAGGAGATAATAAAATCAGAGTGTGAAGGTATTCATATGCCATATTTCACAACAACAGAAGAGGGATCACAGAAACTTTGTAGGCTATTTCTAATCATTGCACAGAAACACAGAAAAATATAGGGGTGGGTGTAGGCCATTTGGCCCATCAAGCTTTCTCTGTCATTCTGCATAAACATGGCTGATTACTTTCTTTTCTAAATGATGACCAATGAACATTATTTGTTAGCAGACACCAAAGACAGTGAATTTGACATACTGTGGTAGGAATCACTCCATACTGCATGGCCTTAGGACTTTAAGATAACACAGACCCTTAATTTCTCTCAGAAGAGAGGCTGGTGATAAAGGTGCTCTGCACAAGATGGCATTTAAGATTATTGTTTTCTGGAGACACAAGGAATGAGGGCACCATTCAAGTTGTTCATTGAGTGGAGGGTGCTCTTGTGCACTGTTTGTCGGGTCTCTGCTATGTCTTTTGAGGAGAGTCATCCCTTTGTTGAAGAAAGTAACAAGTATTTTCCTTATTTTAGTGAACCTACCAATGATCTGCAGAAACACCAACAGAAACTGCAACTACTGTCAGATGAAGAAATTTTTCCCACGATGAAGGCTAGATCACTACAGGGAAACTGAAAGAGACTGGCATCCTTAACTGTTGTCTCTATTAGAGATAAGTAGGACTTGGATAATGTTGAAGACTATGCAGCTGCTGGTAAAGGAGATGCCAAAGTTGCTAACTAAGTGCAATGGACAGGCACAAATGACAGACGCCCTGACGCATTTAAAGGGCAGGGAGCTAAAGAAAATCTTACACTAGTTCAACCATAAGTGAATACAAACAAAGCTTTAAAAATCTCTACTGCAACCAAAGTGACCACAGTATCTGAGAATCGTGGATTATGGAGTTGGAAATGGAACTTCGATCATGCATGAAAGGGGTCTCAGGGCTCTAACCCAGATTCAGGGGCACTGAAACTTCAGGAAGGGTGAATGGTGCTCCACCTTTATTTCAGAAGCCAATTGCATGCAACACACGCACTGAGATCATCAACATGGACCTGACATATCTAGAGACAAAAATTCAAATCTCAGAAATAGCCTATCAACACAGTAGCTCAGTAACAGCAAGCAGCTAATAAAAACAAAACTACCCAGGGAAAGTAATATGATTAGGTCCAAATTGGATCATGCCAGTATGCAACATTTAAATATTAATAATCTGTATAAAAGCCAGCTGGAGTCTGCAATGGAGTGACATCAGCGAGCTGTGGAAAACACTTGAGGGCTTTTGCAGTTAACAAGTTGAGGCCCAAACTGTAGAGCTTCGATAGATGAGGACTGCCTCCAAGCAGCTTACAGTTGACCATGAGGAGGAGCTCGAGCAGATCAGATTCAAACAAGAGTTGGAGCCATCTAACTATCTCAAAGGAACTACTGACCCAACAGCCCAACTATTTGCAATTACACAACACAATCAAAACTTGGAGACTGGGAAAGAAAAAATCACAGTAGGTTTACAAAAAAAGTCTTGTGCAGTAACAGGCAGTGTTCTTATAAACAATTGACAAAAACAGAGAACTAAAAGTCTCTCTTTTTACAGAAATATTCAAAGCTCCCAGATCACTGTGAATTATTAGCTAAGGGAAACCTCCTGCTACAATCAATGAGTGCTGATCTTACATGAGAAAAATAAACTCCTGAGAGGGAGAACACAGAATTTCATTTAAGTTTGCAGAAAACAGTCAAGGAAAATCGAGCTCTTGGTAATGATAGAAAGCATCTGCTGAGTGACCGTGAGCTTTTGAAGAAAGACTAAGAAATAAAAGGGAAAGCAAATGGAGAAATTAAGTCCCCATCACCTGGTGAGTCTGAACATTTGCCTGAGATTAGGATGATCAGCAGATGATATTTTGTGAACCTCCTGCTGCTGTCTAATTATCAAACCAGCCAGAATTCCACAGCATTATTTGAGACCTTCTTACAGATCTTGGTCCAGAAGTCTATTTCCACATTAATGATGATAGGCTTCCATTATGTATGGGAATGTTCTTGTTTTTGGAGATGGAGCTTTATGCTGGACTAAGAGATGGCCCAATGCCACTACTAATAGAAAGTCAACTTCCTATTCTACGAGTAGGAGGAAAGTTTTCATTTACTTATCTCTAGCTGGCTTGTTGCTCTTCTTTTTGTTCACCGGATTGATCCCTGCTTCATCATGCTCCACAGGGAGGAAGAGAATTTCAGTTAGTTGTCTTCCTCTTCCAGGGCTTGTGAAAGTTCGAGTGCCAGAGGGTCGCCTCTTCAATCGTGTTTCCCTTGACTGGTCTTCACTGTCATACAGTCTGGGGCCAGCTGTACTGAGAAGCTGGCATTCGTTCAATCACCTCGACATGTCCAAGGTATTTGAAAATACTGTTGGAGGTCAATTCCACAAGCAAAACTAATTTCTGTTATGTGTGTGTGGCAGGATGTGTAGGTGGAGGAAAGAGTTACTTCATGGTTAAATGTTAATGCTTAAAATAGCTACTGTGAAAGAACGTGCGGGAGATGTGGTGTACATGGTTAACTATACATTTACTTCAAGAATAACTACTGAGCATGTTCTTGAGGAGTTATGTTATAGCGACTCCATATCACATGGAATTGGAGTCTGAATGCGTAGACCTCCAGGAGGGATTCCCTCTTACCATCCCTTGTTTATTGCTAAGTTTAATAAAGCCTGCCAATGTTCACTCACCTGTAGCAGGTAGCACTTTTAAACTGATGCACGATAGAATGTCAATCTGAGATTGATCTGTTTAAATGTATAATCAGGAGAATGTCACTGACTGCTCAGTGAATTCAAATTGATATAAAAAGGACAGGCCCTCAGAACTCATTGTGCCTAAATCTATTTACAAGGGAACGTCATTGAAGCACTTTACATGTAGATGTTAATACAGGAGATTTTAACTTAGGGATATATATATTTAAAATTATACAGGAGAATTGCATTTGAAGCTCAATATTTTTCAAATGACAAGCAGCAGTAATGTATCGCTCAGAGTTCAGAGTATTGAAATCTATCTAGATAATGGTGATCATGATAATAGTGCTCCAAGCACAATGTGTTTAAACCTATACACAGAGAATGACACTAAGAAGATATGGTGTTTAAATCTAGATACAAGCTATGGAAGGCACAGTGGTTGAGTGGTCAGCACTGGTGCCTCACAGGCCAGGGACCTGGGTTCAATTCCAGCCTTGAGTGACTGTGTGGAGTTTGCATGTTCTCCCCAGGTCTGCCTAGGTTTCCACCAGGGGCACCAGTTCCCTCCCACAGTCCAAAGATGTGTAGGTTCTATAGATCAGCCAAGGGAAACATGAGGTTACAGGAGAAGAACAGTGAGCTGTGTTTGGGTGGGATGCTCTTTGGAGGGTTAGTAACAACTTGATGGGTCAAATGGCCTCTTTCTGCACTGTAGGGATTCTGTGATTCTAAATTCAATTCAGAACTCCTTGTATTTAAATATTGTGAGCTGTATCTCACTCAGAGCTCAGTGTGTTTAAATGTACACACAGGAGAATGTCAGTCTGAGCTCTGTGTGTTTAAATGTATGTACAG
>NC_063333.1:19762741-19825580 GCF_021869965.1 Rhincodon typus
GAATGTCAGTCTGAGCTCTGTGTGTTTAAATGTATGTACAGGAGAATGTCACTCTGAGCTCTGTGTTTAAATGTATGTACAGGAGAATGTCACTCTGAGCTCTGTGTTTAAATGTATGTACAGGAGAATGTCTGTCTGAGCTCTCAATTTATAAATCGTTTCGACTTCAGCATGTTTCAATCTGCAGAGGAGAATATTAGTCATTTAAAACTGTGCACAGGACAATGTCAGTTGAATATCTGTGTGTTTAAATTTAAGTACAGGAGAAACATAGAAAATAGCAATAGGAAGGGGCCATTTGGCCCCTCGAGCTTGTTCCACCATTCAATATGATCATGAATAATCATCCAATTCAACATCCAGCTTTCTCCCCATGCCCATTGATCACATGAGCTTAAAGAACTATGTCTAACTGCTTCTTGAAAACATTCAATATTTTGGCCTTAACCACTTTCTGTGGCAGAATTCCACAAATTCACCACTCTCTGGGTGAATAAATTTTTCCTCATCTCAGTCCTAAATGGCAGACCCCAGATCCTTAGACTGTAACCCCTGGTTCTGGACTCCCCAGTTATCGGGAACATCCTTCCTGCATTTACTCTGTCTTCTCCTGAAATTTTATAATTTTTCTGTGAGTTTCCCCCTCGTTCATGGAAACTCCTTACTGTTCCAGTCTCTCTTCATTCGTCAGTCCTGCCAATCCGAGAATCAGTCTGGTAAACTTTGTCATGACCTATGGAGAATGTTCATGCAAATTCAGTACTACATACAAAATATATCATTCAAAGCTCTGTACGCTTAAACCCATATGTAGGAGAATTTCACTCAAAGCTCCATTGGTTTAGATTTATATGCAGAAGAAATTTACCCTGAACACATTTAAATCTATATACATGATGATGTTACTCAGAGCTCAGTGTGCAAAGTATGTAGACAGTGTAAATCCACTCAGTGTTTTTAAACTTGGAGACAGGCGAATGTCACTAAGAGCTTGGTAAATTTAAATCTATATTTAAATGAAAAGTGATCAGTTCTCTTTAATCTATATATGAGAGAATGTCACTCGAGCTCCGTGTACAAAAGTTATGGACAAGAAAATGTCACACTGTGATCAGCATTTTAAAATCTGCAAGAAGAAAATGTAACTGAGAGCTCAGAGTGATTAAAACTATGGGTAGAATTTTACACTTTCTGGAGTTGGCTGGGCAGGATACTGGGGAAAGGGTAGGCAATGGCCTACCGGTATTATCGCCAGACTATTAATCCAGGAAACCCAGCTAATATTCCAGGGACCCGGGTTCAAATTCCACTGCAGTAGATGGTGTAATTTGAATTCAATAATTAAAAAAAGTCTGGAATTGAGAATCTGCTGATCACAACGAAATCGTTGTCGGAAAAAAACCCATCTGGCCCACTAATGTCCTTCAGGGAAGGAAATCTGCCACCCTCACCTGGTCTGGCCCACATGTAACTCCGGACCCACAGCAATGTGGTTGACTCTGAAATGGCCTAGTAAGCCATTCAGTTGTTACAATCACTACAAAGTCTCAGAGAAATGAAACTGGACAGATCACCTGGCATCGACCTAGCCACCACAAAACACAACGGCAGAAACAGCCCTGTCAATCCTGCAAAGTCCTCCTCACTAACACCTGGGGGCTAGTGCCAAAATTGGGAGTGCTGTCTCACAGATTAGTTAAGCTACAGCCTGACACAGTCATACTCACAGAATTATACCTTACAGACAATGTCCCAGACACCACCATAATCATCCCTGGATATGTCCTGTCCCATCGGCAGCACAGACCCAGCAGAGGTGGCAGCACAGTGGTATACAGTCGGGAGGGTGTTGCTCTAGGAGTCCTCAACATTGACTCTGGATCCCATGAAGTCTCATGGCTTCAGGTTAACCATGGAAAAGGAAACCTCCTGCTGATTACCACATACGGCCTCCCTCAGCTGATGAATCAGTATTCCTCAATGTTGAGCAACACTAAGAGGAAGCACTGAGGATGGCAAGTGCGCAAAATGTACTCTCGGTGGGGGATTTCAATGTCTACCACCAACAGTGGCTCAGCAGCAGTACAACTGATCGAGCTGGTTGGGCCCTAAAGGACGTAGCTGCTGGACTGAGTCTGCGGCAGTTGGTGAGGGAACCAACAAAGAGGGAAAAACATACTTGACCTCATCCTTACTAATCTGCCAGCTCCAGATGCATCTGTCCATGACAATATCGGTAAGCGTGACCATCGCACAGTCCTTGTGGAGACAAAGTCCCACCTTCACATTGAGAATAACCTTCCTTGTGTTGTGTGGCACTATCACCGTGCTAAATGGGACAGACTTCAAACAGATCTAGCAACTCAAGACTGGGCATCCATGAGGCGCTGTGGGAAGAATTGCTAGGAGCAGCACCAGGCATACCTGAAGATGAGGTGTCAACCTGGTGAAGCCACCAAACAGGACTACTTGCATGCCAAACAGCAAAAGCAGCAAGTGGTAGACAGAGCTAAGTGATCCCACTACCAACAGATCAGATCCAAGCTCTGCAGTCCTACATGGTGGTGGAAAATTAAACAACTGACTGGAGGAGGAGGAAGCTCCACAAATATCCCCATCCTCAATGATGGAAGAGCCCAGCACATCAGTGCAAAGGATAAGGCTGAAGCATTCGCAGCAATCTTCATCCAGATGTGCCGAGTGGATGATCCATCTCGGCCTCCTCCAGTGGTCCCCAGCATTTCAGATACCAGTCTTCAGCCAATTTGATTCACTCCACATGACATCAAGATATGGAGACACTGGATACTGCAAAGGCTATGGGCCCTGACAACATTCCGGCAATAGTACTGAAGACTTGTGCTCCAGAACTTGCCGCACCCCTAGCCAAGCTGTTCCAGTACAGTTACACTGGCATCTACCCAACAATGTGGAAAATTGCCCAAGTATGTCCTGTACACAAAAAGCAGGACAAATCCAACCCAACCAATTACCGCCCCATCAGTCTCCTCTCGATCATCAGTAAAATGACGGAAGGTGTCATTAACAGCTATCAAGCAGCACCTGCTCAGCAATAACCTGCTCAGTGACGCCCAGTTTGGGTTCCCCCAGGGTCACTCAGCTCCTGACCTTATTACAGCCTTGGTTCAAACATTGACAAAAGAACTGAATTCCAGAGGTGAAGTGAGAGTGACAGCCCTTGATATCAAGGCTGCATTCGACCGAGTGTGGCATCAAGGAGCCCTAGCAAAACTGGAATCAATGGGTATCAGGAGGCCATACTTCGGTGGTTGGAGTCATACCTGACACATAGGAAGATGGTTGTGCTTATTGGAGGTCAATCATCTCAGCTCCAGGACATCTCTGCAGAAATTCCTCAGGATAGTATCCTCGGCCCAACCATCTTCAGCTGCTCCATCAAAGACCTTCCCTCCATCATAAGGACAGAAGTGGGGATATTCGCCGATGATTGCACAATGTTCAGCACCATTCGTGACTCCTCAGATACTGGAGCAGTCCATGTTCACATGCAGCAAGATCTGGACAATATCCAGGCTTGGGCTGACAAGTGGCAAGTGACATTCATGCCACACAAATGCCAGGCTATGACCATCACCAATAAGAAACAATCTAATCACCACCCCTTGACATTCAATGGTATTACCATCACTGAATCCCCCACTATCAACATCCTGGGGGTTACCATTGACCAGAAACTCAACTGGATTCATCACATTAACACAGTGGCTACCAGACCAGGTCAGAAGCTAGGAATACTGCAGCGAGTAACTCATCTCCTGACTCCTCAAAGCCTATCCACCATCTACAAGGCAGAAGTCAGGAATGTGATGGACTACTTCCCACTTGCCTGGATGAGTGCAGCCCCAACTACACTCAAAAAGCTTGACATCATCCAGGATAAAGCAGCCCACTTGATTGGCATTAAATCTACAAGCATCCACTCCCTCCACCACCAATGCTCAGAACAACAGTGTGTACTATCTACAAGATGCACTGCAGAAATTCACCAAAGATCCTCAGACAGCACCTTCCAAACCCAAGACCACTTCTATCCAGAAGGACAAGGGCAGCAGATATACGGGAACACCACCACCTCCAAGTTCCCCTCCAAGCCACTCACCATCCTGACTTGGAAATATATTGCCATTCCTTCACTGTCGCTGGGTCAAAATCCTGGAATTCCCTCCCTAATAGCATTATGGGTCAACCTACAGCTGGTTCAAGAAGGCAGCTCACTACCACCTTCTTAAGGGCAACTAGGGACGGACAAGAAATGCTGGCCTAGCCAGCGATGCGCACATCCCACAAATGAATAGAAAAGAATAAGATTGGATGCAAACTCTTCACACAGAGAGTGGTCGGAGTGTGGAATGCGTAGCCGGCACTGGTAGTGGAGTCAGATACATTAGAGGCATTTAAGCGACTCTTGGATAGGCACATGGATGATAGTATAATGTAGGGTATGCAGGGTAGTTTGATCTTAGTAGGATAATAGGTCGGCACAACATCGTGGACCGAAGGGCCTATACTGTGCTGTACTGTTCTACGTTCTATGTTCTATTTGTTCTATGTTCAATTCCATGGAGCTTAAGCACCCACCTCTGACCCAACATCAACTTCTGCTTTCCAGAGAATGAGGTGTGGCCTGACTGCTCAGTAAGCTAACTGAAGAGACACTTAAGTGCTTATTCATGTAACCTTGCTAGGGCACTGTGATATTGCTCAGAGGGCAGGACCAAATTTGAATCCCACCAGGTCTCACTGCTCTGGTTATTTCCAGGAAAGAATGACTGGCACACCCTTTATGGGCTCACTGTGCCCTGATCCTTCTGGAAAAAAACCCTTCTCTAACATTATTCTCTATCTAGTTCCAGTGAGGGTCTCCGTGGGACACTGAAGGCAGGCACAGCAGTAGCCGTGGATCAAAGAGGGCCGGCTGCAAGCAGAGATGAGACAAGCTGTGGGGGATGTCTTGCCCTGAGCTAAGGGCAGCATGGTGGCTCAGTGGTTAGCACTGCTGCTGCAGAGCACCTGGGACACCGGTTCGATTCTAGCCTTGGGTGGATTTTGCATATTCTCCCTGCATCTGCGTGGGATTGCTCTGGTTTCCTCCTACAGTCCAAAGGTGTGTAGGTTAGGTGGATTGGCCATGCGAAATTGTCTGTAGCATCCAGGGATGTGTAATTTAGGTGGATTGGCCATGGGGAAATGGTGAGGTTGGGTCTGAGTGGAATTCTCATCAGAGGGTTGGTGCAGACTTGATGGATCAAATAGCCTCTTCCTGCACTGTAGGGATTGTATGAATTAACACGTCACTTCTTGTTAAATCTCTGCTTGGTAATTCCCACACATTACGGTTGAGTTTGACACAAATCTTTTCACTTGGGGCAGCGGAGAATGCGGAAAACTCAGTGCAATGTAAAATCTTGACCTATGTCCTGGAGAATGTCATGCAGAGCTTAGTGTTTATTCAATGTACAGGACATTGTCACTGAAAGACGAGTCAAAAAATTAGTATACAACTGTACATAGATTGGACATAGAACATTTCTGGGTGAGTGACACTCAGAATTAGGGTACTAAAATCCATATACAGTGAATTGTGACTCAGGATTCGGTAGATTCATTTTGGAAGGTCGAATTTGAACGCAGAATACAGGGTTAATGGTAGGATTCTCGGCAATGTGGAGGAACAGAGGGATCTTGGGGTCCACGTCCATAGATCCCTCAAAGTTGCTCCCCAAGTTGATAGGGTTGTAAAGAAGGCGTATGTTGCGTTGGCTTTCAATGGCAGGAGAATTGAGCTTAAGAGCTGCGAGGTTATGCTGCAGCTCTATAAAACTCTGGTTAGACCACACTTGGAATATGGTGTTCAGTTCTGGTCACCTCATTATGGGAAAGATGTAGAAGCTTTAGAGAGGGTGCAGAGGAGATTTACCAGGATGCTGCCTGGACTGGAGAGCAGGTCTTATGAGGAAAGGTTGAGGGAGCTAGGGCTTTTTTCTCATTGGAGCGAAGAAGGATGAGAGGTGACTTGATAGAGGTGTACAAGATAATGAGAGGTATAGATAGAGTGGATAGTCAGAGACTTTTTTCCCAGGGTGGAAATGACTATTACAAGGGGGCATAATATTAAGGTGATTGGAGTAAGGTATAGGGGAGATGTCAGAAGTAGGTTCTTTACACAGAGAGTGGTGGGCGTGTGGAATGCGCTGCTGGCAGTGGTGGTGGAGTCAGATACTTTAGAGCCTTTTAAGCGACTCTTGGATAGGCACATGGAGGACAGTAAAATGTAGGGTATGCAGGGTAGATTGATCTTATTAGGAGAATTGGTCAGCACAACATCGTGGGCTGAAGGGCCTGTACTATGCTGTACTATTCTATGTTCTATTTTCTATGTTAATCTGTACACAGGGGAAACACACACAGAAACTACCATATTTAAATCTATATAGAGGCAATTGTCACTGTGAGCTCAGTGTATTAAGTATATGGACGTGAGACTATCACTTCCAGTTCAGAATATGTACATTTACACTTAAAGGAATAAGTCACCCAGTGATAGGCATTTCTAAGTCTACATACAAAAGAACACCACTCAGGGCTCAGTGCACTAAAATCTACAGACATGAGACTATCACATACACTCAATATACCAAAATCAGTAGGCAGGAAAATATCACTCAGAGCTCAGTACTTTCAAATCTATGCATTAAAAACATATATTAGGTCTCAGTGGGCTTAAACTTATAAACAGGAGAATCTCACTCACAGCACTGTTACTTAAATATATTATCATTAGACTCTAATGCAACGATAAGTGTATTTAAACAGGAAGGCAGTGTTCAAGTCTCATTGCGTTTAGACCAGAGGTGGTCGCAAACGCTTAAACCAAAACAGGAGAAAGTCAGTGTTGCTAAATGTATTACAGGATTAACATCACACAGACCTCAGTGTATAAAAATCTGTAAAGATGGAATGTAAGTCAGTGCTCAGTCTATTAAGAGATAGTAGGAACTGCAGATGCTGGAGAATCCGAGACAACCGAGACAATCCGAGTTGGCTCAGTCTATTAACATCTCCACGCAGGAAAATATCATTCTGAGCTTACTGTACTGAAACAAATATCCAGAACAATGTCACTTGAGTTCAGTGGAAGTAAATCAGTAGTTGTAGGAGAAAAACACCATCTGCAAGTTCTCAAATTCCCCTCCAAGCTACTCTTCATCCTGACATGGAAATATATTGTCATTCCTTCTCTGTCACTGGGTCAAAATCCTGGAATACCCTCCCTAAGGGCATTGCGGGTCAACCTGCAGCACATGAACTGCAGCAGTTCAAGAAGGCAGCTCACCTCCACCTTCTCAAGGGCAACTAGGCACAGGCAATAAATGCTGGCCCAGCCAGAGACGCCCACGTTCCATGATTGAATAAAAAAGAATAAATTATCATTGAGAATTCAGCATGTTTAAAACTATACACAAAGAATGTCACTCAGTGTTCAGTGCATTCATCCATTGTTTAGAAATCTGAAATCTTTTAATTATACATGACAAATCTATGTATATAATTAGTGCAGATGTTTAATTGTCCTTTGTTCATCTACGTTTTTGTTTCCAGGTTTTGTTCACAATTTACTTGATCTCTGGAACTAATAATTTTCAGGATGCTGTCGATGAGGCACGAACACATTTTTCTTAAAGTTATTAACATGCTCATCATCTTTATAATGTTCAAGACTAATTCTTCCCATCTGAGTCGAAGTGCTATGTTTTGAAACACTGATTTGGAGAAAGTCTTTCCACTGTCTGAAAGGGTTAGTAATCAGGGGACACTGGTAGAATGTAACTGACCATCAAGCCAGGCTGAGATGAAGGAATTTTTTTTAAATGCAGCTTCTTATGATTTGGAATGTACCAACAGAAAGGGTAGATTAAGCAGATTTAATTGTAACTTTCGAAAGGACACTTGGATAAATACTTGAAGGGGAGAAAATTTTAAAAAACACTCTTTCAAAGAGCAAACATAGATATCATGGGTTGAAGGGGGCTTTATTCTGTGGTGTAAGATTCTCTCATATTATATGGTTTATGGAAATGACACTTCAGCAGTACAGAGGAGCCAAGAACCTTATAAATAAAATGGTCAGGGTTATTTTCTGACTGGCGACAAAACAAATATTTACTGGTAAAAACCGAAAGAACTGCGGGTGCTGTAAATCAGGAACAAAAATAAAGTTGCTGGAAAAGCTCAGCAGGTCTGGCAGCATCTGTGAAGGATAAAACAGAGTTAACATTTCGGGTCCGATGACCCTGTTCTGAGGAAGGGTCACCGGACCTGAAACATTAACTCTGTTTCTTCACAGATGCTGCCAGACCTGCTGAACTTGTCCAGCAACTTTGTTTTTGTTTCAAATATTTACTGGTGACTGATCTACTGCTTAAAATGACATACAGGTTTTGCTTTTCAGCAGATGCTTTGTGGCTAAAACTGCTTATTGTGCCGCGCTACGCTGAGCTAGGAGGAGAGATAAATTTTGGAGTTTCAGTGCAGAAGCATCACTGTGTTTTAGATCAAATGCTTTAACTTTTCATTATCCAATTATAACAGTGCATATAATTTATCATTTCTGGATTAAAATGGCACTGAATTGTGGTGACTTATACACATCTCACCATATTTTCATAAATACAAGTGACAATAAATTGCTATTCTAGTCTATTCTAAGCCCATCAATGCATGGTGAATGATGCACAATTTACTTCTCTTGCGCAGCTTTCAAGAAGGGAAGGGGCTAATCTTCTCCAAGAACCACCACCCCGTGTCAAATATTCCTCAGAAAGATTGTGAGCAAAGATAGGAGAAAAAAGAGTGGGTTCAGGGTGAGAGATTACCAGTATCATGTGTCCAGTGGAGATGTCCATGTTAGACTGAACCGGCTCCTCACACCATGAAGAGGTGCTGCTCCGGGTGGAAGGACTGGGCTGTGGGCCATCACTGAACTGAGAGGAGACGCTATTGATGCGAGAGGCGTGAGTGGGCTCCGGGCGCTCTGATGTCTTGACAGCCATACGCTGGCGGCAAAGCTCCTAGATCAGAGAGAGAGAAAAAGAACAAGTTGGGGTCAATCCAACAGCAGCCACTAGGGTTAGTGGGTAGGGGAATGGTTGGGGGGTGGAGGGTGGAATCCCGTCTCTACTTTCAATACAGTCTCGATCGGGTCTGAATGGGAAACTGGAGAGAACCATTGGACATCAATCAGCAGTCTTCTCTCCCATTTCCTCAGTGTTTGGATCACGTCTAGAAGTCACACTGCAACACAGTCATCAAGTGCCTGCATATCTAGAATATCAAACCAACTACGTTCAGTTCCTGATTGGTCTTCCTCATGTAATATGAATTAAAATTAGAAAACACTGGACAAGACTCATCAAGTCAAGCAGCAGATGGGCACAGGGCTAACACTTTAGTCTGTGTGAAATGGAAAGATACACATTTTGTGTCTCCTCCTCATTGACATGATTTGTGGTGTTTGGTCGGGTGGGTTCCTACATTACTATTTGTTCCTCAATGTTTCCTGCAGCTCCTTTATACAGCAGGAGGGCCAGGCAGCATTGCCCACAGGCCATATGGTATAGCCAGCTTCCTCCTCCTATAGATAGGCTGCATCTTAAACAGAAAATGTACTCAACCATGTTGCTGTAATGCAAGTCATTTCAAAATGAAATGCTAAGAAAGAATGCCAGAAAGGCAGATGTGGTGTTGGATGCAGGTAGGTGAGGGAAGAGATACTGTGATGGTGTGGGGTGGGGTGGGCTGTAGGGAAGGGGTTTGGGCGTTGTCCTCCAGGTGCCAAAAGATCACCCTCAGAAATGATCAGGGGCGGGATCACCAGGATGGTCAACTCCAAACGTTGGGAAACAGGGAGGCGATGTTAATCCAGAGCCCCAGATAATGTTCTGGGGCTCCAGGTCTGAATCCTGCCATGGCAGGTGGTGGAATTCGAATTTAATTTAAAAAATCTAGCATCTAATGATGACCATGAATCCATTGTCAATTGTTGGAAAAACTCATCTGGTTCACTTATCCCTTTTAGGGAAGGAAGCTGCCATCCTTACCTGGTCTGGCCTATATGTGACTCCAGACCCACAGCAATGTGGTTGACTCTGAACAGTCCTCTGGGCAATTAGGGATGGGCAATAAATGCTGCCTAGCCAATGACACCCTCATCCCGTTAATGAACAAAAAAAAACAAGGGACCTCAGAGCAGGGCTACTGAAAGCCATGGTCAGTGAATGCGTCTGCATGTGACATCTCCCATCCATCACAACAGGAGCATCTCCTGCTGCCCAATACGTCTGATCCCTATCTCTCACACAGCAGCCCTTCCTGGTCCTCAGGGCTCATGCCTAATATCCAGGCGGAAATTTAACCTCAACCTCACAAACCTACCAACACTACCTGCCTCACATTCACCTCTCATTGTTTCCACACACCTCTGGTTAATTAATAATACATTGCTATACAAACTTTAATATTTCGCCTTTTCTTCTGTAGGGTGAGATGGCATGCAATCAAAAGTAGCTGAGCTGAACCTGTGGGTAACAGGGACAATTGCTTCTGCTGATCCCTATGGAGGAGATGCTTCACAGAATCAAGGGGCCAGATTCAACAAGGCCTGGTGCAGCCAACATCATGAAAAAAAATGAGGATGATGACATATTCCTGTCTAAGACCCTTCTTGGCCCCTGGCAAACACTCAGCTAACTATCTGACACGCTGAGCAAGCAGCTGATGGGGTATGAATCAGAGAGCACACCAGCCCCTTAGCAATCTTGATATAATATTTGAACCCTGGATGAACTTTAGTTTTATTTACATTTATTTAATATATTGTCATTTGTACCTCGGTACAGTAAAAGTTGGATAATGTCCTTGGATTACAGAATAAATTTTTAAATAAGTTATATAAAAGGTAAAATACTGAATAAATTAATGTGAAATTGATATTACTAAATCTGAAACAGCTTCAAAAATTCATCTTTCCCTCTCCGTATACTTCACTCTCTCTGCTCCTCCAGTCGCCACTGTTCAACATTGTCCCGGGGGTCCTGCACACATTCGTGCCAAAGTTATGGTCACATATTTCTAACTTAGCTGTGTTGTCCAGCTTCATCCTCATCTCACTTTATCTGCTGCTGAAACTCTTATCTGTGCCTTTGTTATCCCTAGACTGAACTATTCCAGTGTACTCCTGACTTCCACTACTCCAGAATCTCAAAGTTAACCAAAGCTCTAATGCCTTTAAATTAATTTGGACAAACTCCCAGGATCATCTATCATCCTCTTCTCACCAATCTATGTTCAAGTTCCATGTTGATTTTAAAACTTTTCATTCTTGTAGTCAAATCTCTCCACAATTCACCTCTCAATATTTCTTTACTCTCCTCTAGTCCCGCAACCCATACATCTGAACTTCTGGCTTCTTCAGCATTGCCAATCTGAATCTCACTATTCACTATTGGTGACCATGCCTTTAGGTGCCAAGTGCTCAAGTTCTAGAATGCCTTCCCTAAACCTCTCTGAATTTCTACCTTCTTTCCTCCCTTCTGACGTTCCTTAAAGCCTACCACTTTTGGTCATATGACCTAACGTCATTTTTAGTGGTTTTCATTTTATTTTATAATATTCCTGCAAAGCACCTTGGGATGTTTTATGACATTAAAGGCACTTCATAAATGTAAGTTGTTGTTGTGATATGACCATGATCCCCTTACTTCCTATTCCACCCTACATCAATACTCACACTAATTATCTTCTTCTGATTTCATACAGTCATAGGGTCAGAGTTGTACAGCACGCAAACAGACCCTTCAGTCCAACTCATCCCATGCCGACCAGATATCCTAAATCAATCTAGTCTCATTTGCCAGTATTTGGCCCATATCCCTCTAAACCCTTCCTATTCATATACCCATCCAGATGTCTTTTAAATGTTGTAATTGTTCCAGCCTCCACCACTTCCTCTGGCAGCTCATTCCATACACGCATCATCCTCTGCGTGAGAAAGTTGCCCCTTAAGTCCCTTTTAAATCTGTCTCCTCTCACCCTAAACCTATGTTTAGTTTTGGATTCCCACACCTTGGGAAAAAGACCTTGGCTATTTACCCTATCCATGCCCCTGATGATTTTATAAACCTCTGTAAGGTCACCCCTCAGCCTCTGACTGAAGACAGCCAGTCTGCCCAGCTACCAGAGCCCGAAGATGAAAACGGGGAGCTACAGCAGTAATCAAGTTGCTTCATTGCTCATGAAACCAGCAGTTCTGATTCTGCACTTTGGAGGCTAATGTCGAGCTGGGACCAACACATAAGTTCCCTCTAAGTCTGTAAATCTCTCTAAACTCTGACTCCAGATAGAACAAGCAAAATTATTTATGCATAACATGTATAACTGACTTTAAAACATTCTCAGTCTTATCCAGAGTGTCATTCCTGGCCTGGCTGTTATTTTCTGGAAAAGACATTCTTTCATTCTCACAGGCAAAAAGGCTATTGGAAGAATACAACATGAGTTGTATTAATCCTTTTATTCTCTGCCTCACATCTCCACAGTGGTTTGATCATTCTTCCCCAGCCCTCCTATGACGGCCATGTGCAGGCAAAAGTTTGTGGCCTCTCCTTTTGCAAAGACCCCTTTAAAACTAAAGGGGACTGGTGAGTAATTCTGAAAGTGGGTTAATTGGTTCCCTGATTATGGCATAATTAGGTTTCAAGAAATGCCCATGTGACTTGAGATTACGTTCAGTAGTAAAGGGTAAATAGAAAGCTATTTGTAAAGTTTTGGATTTTTTTTTTCTCTTTGACAGTTTTTGGACAGCCTGACATTGAAGCATGTCTCTGAGAGTAGACATTGTAGTACAATGCATGTTATATACAGTTGGAAAGAACAGACAACAGAAGGATAGGAAAGGCAAGAGTTTGAGGATTAGACAAGACCCATTATTGCTGTTTCAGTGTTGCTGGAGTCAATGTTGAAAGGAGTTATTTAAAGGAGTCTCTGGAGATTCCAAGCCATAAGATTGTTGTGATCTGAGTGACAGACCATTCATAGATTAGAATTAGAATTAGATTTCATTGTCACATGTACTCAAGTATAAAAGTACACGAGTACAGTGAGAAGTGTACAATGTCATCATTTCCAGCATCATCTTAGGTACAACGGTATCTAGGTACAGAATCTTGGGTACAAAGTATAAAAATAAAAAAACAAAGTTAAATGTTAAACATTACAGTCCCTCTTAATATTAAGTAGAAAAACAAAGAAATAAATAAAAATAAAAGTTCAACAGTCTTTCTTAAGTGCTTAGCCATGCCGGGCTTACACGCCCTACAAGGGCTCGATCTCCTCTGCTTTGGCCCGCTCTCTGAGAGACCTTGGGTTGTGTGCTCCCGCTGCTGCCACAGATGCTGGGGACCTCCCTCACTGCTGCATTGGGTTCGTCATTCCCACAGTGTCTTGTCAGTGTTAAATATGTCCAGGCTTATCAAATGCTCACGGCTACTAGTGAATGTGTCTCAAGACCCAAAACAATTAAGTGGTATGGCAATGGTCCTACATAGTGGAAACCAAGAAAGCAAACCTGCTCCCACATCTGTGTGGGAGGTAATGTGACAGCTTGTAATTCCATGAAGCCTATCTTGATTGTAATGACTACTAATACTTGTCTGAAATGTCTTTTGCGTGTTAATTAGTGTTTGTAACATGTTGATTTCAGTTGGTTCATTCTGGTGAAAGTTTTGAAACTGAAATCTTGGGAACCAGTTTTCTTACTGTTGGCTTTTTGGAGATTCTTTTGCACGAATGGGAAGCAAACGGAGGGACAAAGACTTTGCATGGGCAATAAATCGCAGGTCTACATAAGGATTAGAATCAGTGCAGGCTTGGTGGGCTGAAGGGCCTGTTCCTGTATTGTACTGACTTGTATTATATACAAGGTATTTGTCTGGGATCATCTGGGATCTAAAATTACTGAGACAGGAAAACTGGTACAATACTTTAACAAACCCAAGATTTCAAATGTACTTTTGCTCTATTCAGTGGAATTGAACATGGCCACTTTATTGCTCAGAAACTTTTGGGAGAGAATGGTTTTAATTCTTGGTGCCCTGGAACAAATAACAAAAGTTAATTTGAAGGCAATGGCAGTGGAATTAATTGTTGAATGAAATCAGAATCTAGAAAAGCAGAGATATGACATAGCACTTGAAACTTCAGGAAGAAAAGATTTTCCTACTAATGTTCAGGTTGAATTAGCAGAAATTGGTTAACAGAAAGAGTGGATGAAGCTACAAAGAGAGAAAAGAGACAAAGACAGAGAATTGGAATGAAAATACTTGAAACTTGCATTTGAAAGAAAAGTAGTGGGAATCTGAAATTCACTGCCAATCAGGGTGATAGAGGCAGAAACCCTCATAACATTTAAAAAGTATTTAGGTGTGCACTTGGAATGCTAAAGCATACAAGGTTATGTGCCAAATGCTGGAAAATCAGATTAGAATAGTTAGGTGGTTGTTTTTGGTTGCGTGCTCCTGATGGACCAAAGGGCCTTTTGCTGAGTTGTAGATCTCTATGATTTTGTGGCCTGTATTAGAATTGGAAGATGAAGGCTCAAGGCTTGTGCACTGGACGGGAAAGGAAAGGATCTTGAAGACTCAAAAGCATGTATTTATGTTTTATTAAGGAATATTGGTGTGATGCCTACATTTAATGAGGAAGGGAAAAAATATACCTTGGGTCATTGAAAAAGCTGCCAGAAAACTGAAATGGCATGAAGAAGATTAGTTATGGCCCCACAAAGTTTCCATTTCATTGGAACAGATTTGGAGATATTCACATTTCACATTCACAAAGAATCTCTACAATGTGGAAACAGGCCCTTTGGCCCAACAAGTTCACACCAACCCTTGGAGCATCCCACCCAGACCCATCCCCTTATAACCCACCTAAGCTACACATCCCTGAACACTACGGGCAATTTAGCATGGCCAATCTACCTAGCCTGCACATCTTTGGACTGTGGGAGGAAGCCGGAGCACCCGGAGGAAACCCACGCAGACACGGGGAGAATGTGCAAACTCGTACTCAATCCTTTTTAAAGTGTAATCAGCTGACTATGACAAACTAATGTTTGCAGTTATCAATGCCTATGAGTTTGGATCAAAAGCCGGTACGGAGAATTTTAGAAATTTGAAAGGAAAACAGAATTGAGCCTTTTTGAATTCTGCGACTGAGAAGCAAGTAAAGTGGAATCTTATAGGGGTCTGAGCAACGTTGGTTATGGTGGGATTCATGAGAAGTTTGTCAAGGATGATCCTGATGTCAGGAGCATCTCACACAATCTTTTATTTGCAGAGCAGTGAGGTAACTTTCTTGCTAGGCAGTGACGAGTTGCACGTGTCTGGATGCCCTTTAAATATGGCGCTCGACCTTGACCGCTTATGGTGACAGTGCGGTGTCAGTTTCTTTGTCCCCACACCCATAAGATTCACTGTGCTCATTGGGCATTGGCAAGTAAAGAACTGACAACCCCAATACTGCATGGAAAAAACTGACCCGCTCCCGAAAAGATGTGATACTCATTTCCAGGCCCATCGCTGAACTTGTACCTCAGGATGGGAGCTTCTGACCAGCCTGTGCAAGATGAGACAAGGGGAAGACCAATGAGAAGTGAAGAAGCTGAGTACAGAGCTGACAGTGTAGAGCTGCAAGACTGGATACAGGCGCTGGAATGGAAATTAAAACCTCAGAAGGTGGAAATGGCCACTTTTACCAAAATGGAAATGGACAAAGCTCTTGTTCAGTGATGCGGAGAACCGGGAGTTTATTAGGAGTATTTGTGAATTGTGAGAATGATTATCAAACTCTCTCAGCTGAATATCAAAACAACACAAATAAAATTCTTAAAGCAGCTAAAGTGGACCTTAATCATCACAAAAATGAAACTCTTGGCGAAAACGTAGAGTTAAAGCCACAATCAGATCAGGCATGATCAGGTGAGCATGTTCATTGGGTCAAATGGCCTGCTCCTGCCACCTATTTCTTATGATCTTATGATTTAAAAGGCAGCAGCTTTAAACATGTTTCTCTTGGGAAAGAACAACAAAGAGTTTGATTGCAGAAACAAACCTTAGGCTAAGAATAATCTGAAAAAGTGATGGAGTGAATTCAATTGTCCTTCACAGCAATTCAGATGCTTGACTGACTGGTGATTTTCCCAGAGATATGCAGATTAAAAAACCAACAGACAGCAATGAAAAGGAAAATCAGACATTAAAACTTTACTAGACTGGTTTAGAGCTGATTTAAAATAAAACAAAGCTCCAAAGCTAGCACCATAGGAACCCCAGGGTGTCAGTTGGTATCTGACTTTGAGGAAAAGCTGGGAAAGGAGCAGGATAAGAGTGAGTTTCTCCTTAAGTTCCAGTTTGTAACAGCCAGTGTCCAAATATCTGATGGATTGCTGGCAATCAGCAATGTTGTTCATGCCAAAGTTAATCAAATCCAACATCCCATTCAACCCATCACGAATACTATCCCTGGTCCAGACTGTACACAATCTGATTAATAGTTTTTGAAAAGACAACATGAGGAATGCAAAGTTATATACTACCTTTTAGCCAAGGATGTGAGAAAATTGGAAAGTTTGCTGAGAACAGGAAAGGAGATCTCAAGTTAATTGAAAGAAAATGTATTAACCAGTTGGAAAACAAGCATTTGTTTGGCAGAGCACTGGGGATCTAGGAACTCATACAAGTTGCATAACTGCTACATCTGGTTGGTTTTGTTGCAAGTTAAGCCTTATGTTACTGCCAGTACAAAGAGTTTAATTGTAAAATGTGACTGAGGGAAACCATTACCTGCACATTATGGAATAACATGGTTGTTAAAGTGTTAAAAGATATTGTACTTGGAAAGGTTGTGAGAAATTCTTTTCCAATATAGATTTTTTTCTTTTGGGGAGTTGGGACATGTGATTTGACACAGAGTCATAGATTTGTACAGCAGGGAAACAGTCCAACTCGCCCATGCTGACCAGATATCCTAAATTAATCTAGCCCCATTTGCCAGCATTTGCTCAACTCATGTAAACAGAAAGCTAATTGCAATATGGTTGAGTGTCAGTCTGTACTTTATCTTTGGCCATTCGGAACACAATGAGAATTTGTATGAGATAAAGCAAGATTATCTCCAAATGGAAGTTTTATGCAAGGCAGTTTTCAACCAGATCTCGGTTTTGAAGCAAATATCTGAGAATAGAGTGAGCGACTGTGTTACTGTATCTGTATACAGCTGGAAAGAGCACAGAAATAAAGACAGAAATGCTAAGGAAGTGTCGATCAGTAGCACGGTGGCATAACGGTTAGCACTGTAGCCTCACAGCACCAGGGACCTAGGTTCGATTCCAGCCTTGAGTGACTATCTGTGTGGAATTTGCATGTTCTCTACATGTCTACATTGGTTCCTGCTGGGTGCTCTGGTTTCCTCCCACAGTTCAAAGATGTGCAAGTTAGGTGGATTGGCCATGCAAAATTACCCTGCGGTGTGCAGGTTAGGTGGATTAGCCGTGTGGAATGCAGGGTTACAGGGATAGGATGGGGGGGGGGTGTTGGTGTGATGCTGTATGGCGGGTTGGTGCAGACTCAATGGGCTGAATGGCCTCTGTCTGCACAATATGGATTGTATGATTCAGTGTTGCCAGATCCCATGGTTAATGGATCGGAACTGTCATGACCTAAATGAAAGAGTGCTCACAAATGTATAGAGATAGTAGGAACTGCCGATGCTGGAGAATCTGAGATAACAAGGTGTAGAGCTGGATGAACACAGCAGGCTAAGCAGCATAGCGCAACAAACAACTGCACCTCCCAGTCGCGAACCATTTCGACTCCCCCTCCTGGGACAACATGTCCATTCTGGGCCTCCTGCAGTGCCACAATGATGCCACCTAAAGGCTGCAGGAACAGCATCTCATATTTCGCTTGGGAACCCTGCAGCCCAAGGGTATCAATGTGGACTTCACAAGCTTCAAAATCTCCCCTCCCCCTCCCCCTACCAAAACCAGCCCAGCTCGTCCCCGCCTCCCTTAACATTCCTCCCACCTCAAGCCCCACCCCCCATCTCCTACCCACTAACCTCATCCCACCCCCTTGACCTGTCTGTCCTCCCTGGACCGACCTATCCCCTCCCTAACTCCCCATCTACATTCACCTTTACTGGCTCCAACCCCGCCTCTTTGACCTGTCTGTCTCCTCTATCCATCTTCTATCCGCCTCCCCCTCTCTCCCTATTTATTTCAGAATCCCCTTCCCCATTTCTGAAGAAGGGTCTCACCCCGAAACGTCAGCTTTCCTGCTCCTCTGATGCTGCTTTGCCTGCTGTGTTCACCCAGCTCTACACCTTGTTATCTCACAAATGTATGGCTTGTTGGTTTCAACCATATCTCGGGATGTCAGATGGACATGGCCACTGCTGAAAGTGATTCAGGAGCTGAAATGTTTGAGTGGCAAATATGGGAACTTACATCGCAGAGACTAAGCAGGAAAGTCTGTAAAATTGCACATAATCATATGATTGTGTATGAAACATGGTGACGGCTTGTAACTGTGTGAAATTCTTCTTCATAATATCAATGACCCAAAGTAAAATCGACCCTTTTGTTTGAAATGGCCTCTGCCTGCTAATTGATGCCTGATTTATGTCAATTCTAATTGGCTTGTTAGAGTAAAGATTTTAAAATGTTATGTAGAGAACTTATGAGTCTCTAGGCCTGTTGTTCAACACACTGTGGAACTTCTTCTGTCAATTTCCCCTTCCCTTTACCACCGACAGACTTTCAAAATAACAGAGTGACACCACCAAACGAACACATCTGCTTCTGGTAGTTCATTCGATCAGCCACAATATATTTTGCAGGCGTTAGATGAGTGAGGACCATATTTCAAGATTCAGGTATGCCTTGCACTGTAGCAAAGTGGATATTATTTGAGATGGATACCTCAGTTTCTTTCTAGGTTGTATGTGTTTTTATTAAGATGGACATACATAGGGGGAGTTTTGGGGAGAGACTGAGTGAAAGTGAGTCAGTCGATCATTTTATATTTGGCCTCATTTCCATTTCCATTGCTTTCAGCGGCTGGTTTACTTCTACACAATTGACATTACCACTCAAAGTAAAAAAAAAACCCACGCACAAAGTTAGCAGGTTTTTACAGAGTAGCCCTATCGGTTTTCTTCCATGATGGAACACAGCTGACTTTTCCAGACAAGTGCAACTCCAACAACACTCAAACAGCCTAACACCATCCAGAACAAAGCAGCCTACGCACCACCTTAAGCATTTATTCCCACCAGCACCAACACACTGGGTGTGCCATCTATAAGATTTACAGCAGATACTCACCAATTCTCCCTTGGTAGCACTTTCCAAAACCTGCAACCTCTACCACCTATAGAGGGACAAGGTGGGCAGGTGGACAGGAAACCATCCCTCCAAATTCCCCTCCAAGCCTGATTAGAACTTTCTCACCATTCATCAAAATCCTAACATTATCGCCACAACACACTGTAGGTGTGCCTTCATTCCATGAACTGTAAATGATGAAGGGAAATTTGAGATGAAGCAATAAATACTAGCCTTTGTACTGACACTATATCCCATGAAGAAATAAATCAAATTAGTTCATTTGTAACAGCATGGATCAAACAAAGCACTGATATTGTTCAGCCTGGTTGAATGCAATCTATTTAGAGACAAGTAAATATATTGCAACATTTCTATTCCTAACCCGTGTAAATTTCAATCTGAATGTCTGCATGAATGGTATTTAGTAATGCATAAAAACATATTATATGACTACAATCATGTGCATGATTGGCTTCGGCAAAGACCTATGTTCCATGTATTTTAGCACCATTTGAAAAATATCACAGCATATAAATAATTATCAACTGAGGATTCATAGGATATCGCAGCATATGAACTCACCATCCAGCCTATCATGCCTGTGTTCGCTCTTTGACAGAACTATACAATACTCCCAAACCCACCACGACTTCACTAAAACAATGAAAATTATTTGAAAACTGACCCTCTATCTTTAAAAACTCACTTGCTTTGTCAGTTATTTTCTTTTCTCCTCCTCCCTATTTGATTTCTTGACATTTGCACCCCAACTCTGCCACTCCTTGCACAGTTGAGTTGTTCTGTCTGACCTGATCTGAGTTTGATCCACCTTGATCATCCAGAGCTGAGAGTGCTGTGTTCTCTGTTCAACCTTCAGGTCAATCAAAGAACATGCATCCAGTTAGTGACAGCTGACCCAGTGAGGGGAAGGGAGGGCAGTCTTCGCTGTGGCTACACTGAATGTGCTGCAACGGAGAATGGCACATAAGAGAGGAGAGCAAATTGGCTGTATGATAGGTTGAATGCACCAGTAGTCATTCACTCCCAGTACTATTAGCAATGGCAGAGTCTCACTTAATGACAAGTTAGTATGCAGGTTTCTGAGATTTCAGGGAACCGAGGGTCTAATGAGAGGCAGAATTGAAAGAAATTGGTATCAAGAAGAAAATGGTGCTGGGGAATTTCATGGGCTTAAAGGCAAACAAATCACCCAGGCCTAATCATCTACGTCTGATAGTACCAAAGGAAGTGGCCTTGGAAATATTGGATGTATTGAAAGTTATCTTCCAAAATTCTGTAGACTGCAGGGCAGTTCCTACAGATTAGAAGGTGATAGATGAAACCCAACTATTAAAAAAGGGATAGAGAAAACAGGGAGTTACAGACTACTTAGCCTAACATCAGTAGTGTTAGGCATCAGAGGATGCTAGAGTATGTTAAAGACGTGATGGAATATTTGCCTTTTAAGGGAGGTGATGGCCCAGTGGTATTATTGCTGGACTGTTAATCCAGAGACCCAGGTAATGTTCTGGGGATCCACGTTGAAATCCTGCCATGGCAGATGGTGGAATTTAAATTTGATTAAAAAAAATCTGAAATTAAGAGTCTAACGATGACCATGAAACCACTTTTGATTGCTGGAAAAACATACTTAGTTCATTAATGTCCTTTAGGACAGGAAAGTGCCATCCTGGCCTATATGTGACTCCAGATCCATAACAATATGGTTCACCCTGGGCAGTTAGAGATTGATAATAAATACTGGTCTAGCCAGCCATGCTGAATCCTGTCAATGAATAAAAAAATTGGTGCAAGGGAAATTAAGCATAAAAGTAGGTAAGTTTTTTTTATAGCTGTACCAGGCTTCTGAGTCCATACGCAGAGAACTGTGAAGAATTGGTCTCCTTGTTTACAAAAGGATATAACTGTAATGGAAGCAATTCAGAAGTTCACTTGACTGACTCCTGGGATAAAAGGGGTTTGTGCATGAGGAATGGTTGTACAGGGTGGGCCCTATACACCCATTGGATTGTAGAAGAATGACATATGATCTTATTGAAACATACGAGATCAGGAATGGACTACATGGTGTACATATATTTTGGGGGAGTCTAAACTAACACAAACATGTCAGTTATCTCATTTAAGAAATATTTTCTCTCAGAAGATCATTTGTCTTTGGAACTCTCTTCACTGAAGTTCAGTGGAGACTGGGTCATTGAATGAGTCAGTCAATGCTGAGTGGGGAAGATTTTTGGTCTGGTTATAGAGTTTGGAGGAGGTGGGGAGCAGGCAGGATAGTGGAATTAAGGCCAAAATCAGATTAGCCCTAATTGTATAGAATGGTAGTACAGGCAGAGAAGGCCAAATGGCTCATCCTACACTTATTTGCTGCTTTCTTGTGTGATCTTATGCCAGCCACTAGGAGGATGTTTGCATGCCTTGTCCTCACCCAAATTTCTATTCTCCAAGTCGTGATCGTTATATATGCACCTGCTCAGACTAAAGCTCTAGAGATTGGCTAAGGAATCCATCTCTAAAACTCTCTGAGCATGAAATTCATTTGCCCTCACCTTTGGGCCCAAAAGCCATGATTCATATGTGCCCCGATGCCAACAAAAACTCAGGAGCTGGATTTTCAAATGGCCATTTGATTGACTTCAAAACCATTGTCCTAGAGGTCGCCTTGGGATTCACATCTCTCCATGACAGGCTGAAAATTTCAAAGGGCAGCAGGCAATGGGAAACCTACCTGCTGCTCCTTCAGGAGGTTGTTAAACAGCATGTGTGGCCAGGGTTGCAAACTTTCAAAGGTTTTTCTCACGAAACTCAAAATGTCTGGTGCCCATTAGTGTCCAACTGCCTGGGAGATTGTTGGGACGTCAGAAAGCTTCTGGTCACTTGTGGAACTCTGAAGGTTTGCGGGTGAACATTCACTGAGTTGCTCATTGTATCAGGTCACTTTCCCCCATCTCCTATTCAGCTGGTTCTCTAAAAAGTGCTCTGCTGCTAAGCAAAAACAAGTTCCAACATGGTTGCCACTCCTGTCATTCACTGCTCAATGTCTTCTGATGCTTCAAGCTAAGCCGCTTCCTCAGCAGAGCAAGCCTTTAAAGAGTCATGAAAAATTATTTTACATTACTTCCTGACGCTTTTCTTTTTGCTCCAGGAGTGAAAAAAGATTCAGCAAAAATCCTCAGACAGCACCGTCCAAAGGCACAACCACTTCCATCTAGAAGGACAAGGGCAGTAGACACATGGGAACACCACCATCTGCAAGTTCCCCTCCAAACCGCTCACCATCCCGACATCGAAAATTATCATTGTTCCTTCAGTGTCGCTTGGTCAAAATCCTGGAATTCCCTCCCAAACAGCATTGTTGGTCAGCCCAGAGCAGGTGGATTGCAATGGTTCAAGAAAGCAGCTCACCACCATCTTCTCAGGGACAACTAGGGATGGGCAATAAATGCTGGACAGCCAGCGATAACCACATCCCACAAATGAATAAAAGAAATCTGACCACTCGCATTGGAGACATCTTGATCTCATTCTCGCAAAGTCTTTGAGCCTGACAAAAGTCAGGTAGTCAGCTTCTCCTTTAAGATATTCCTCAAGCCCCCTTTTCACTGACACATTTGGTCATCCATTAGCAGCACTCTACCTCGGAACTATTTTAAAAATTCACTCGCAAGATATGGGCATCACTTGCTGGGCCAGCATTGATTGCCAATCCCGAGTTGCCCTGCAGAAGGTGCTGGTAAACTGCCTTCTTGAAGCACTGCAGTCCATTTGGTGTGAACACACCAACAATGTCATTAGGGAGGAAGGTAGAGTCAGAAAGTTAATAAATTTAATTTGCACTTCAGGACCTCAGTGCAAAAATCAAGTCTAAAACTCCAGCACAGCACTGAGGGAGCACTGCACAGTTGGAGATACTGTTTTAGAGATTATACTTTAACCTGAGACCATGTCTGCATTTTCAGGTGGATGTAAAGATAACAATGACACTATTTGATGGAGATCGGGGGAGGTTTTTTGGTGCCTTTGTCAATATTTATCCACAATCCATAAACAGATTATCTGGCTGTTATCAAATTGCTGGTAAATTGCTGTGAAAAAAAACTGGATGCCAACATTTGCTACTGTAATGGACCATATTTTTCTTTTCCTTTTGGATTACTGGAGCTTCAACATTTGGACCCTCTAAAAGTACCACAAGAGTTTTTGTGATTTAAGTGTGATTGTGTGGTATACACTTCAGCTACACAAAATTGTTACTTTTCAGATCAGTAATACTGTACGTTATGAGCCAGAGTGGTGAGGAGTCTTTAAGTTAAGGAGATAAACTGCCAAACGACAGCCTTCAGATTTGTCCAGCTACAGCTTCCATAGTCCTGTGAGTGCAGTATGGTCAGGGACATCCAGAAGCCTGTAGACTAGAAACAGGTCTACCCCTTCTTACTGAAGAGAAAAAGACAAAACAAAACCCTTGAAAATCCAGGGAAAGAATTCCAATACAAGGAAAGGTTCATGTCAACCAACCGGCTATTGAATGGAAAATGGACCATTGCTCTGCGGACAACATCATGTCATCATCAGTAAAAACCAAAAGCACAGTGAGAATTAACTCATTCTACCCTTGTGGCCTTGGCTTTGATCTATAGAATTTGCTTCTCATTGTCAATATTCTTCCCCGATAATATTTGTGCCAAACATTCCTTTTCATCTAATTAATGAACACATGTGCGTGTGATTGGCTTTATAAAGGGGGCATAGCTTAAGTCGTATAGTGATAAATTAGTAATCCTTTTTTTTGCCATTTGTTAAAGAATAAGATGATGGTTGTGGGTCACTACTTTGGCTATACTTTGCAGTTGCTGCCAGGTTAAAGTATGGGCACAACTGATCCAGCCCCAACTGACATGAAAGTGGGGACAGTAGCGCTCGGAAATACACAGGTATTTGATCCATCAGATTCTCACTGTTTTTTACAGCTCTGTCGCTTCAATCCAGGTGGGCCTATGGTCACTGTTTGAAACTTAACTTCTAGTCAGGGGCAATTTCATTACCTGATGCAATGGGAAACTGGAAAAGGTCCTGCTCCAATTCCCAACCGACAAGAATCCTGGTTGCCAAAGCAACCAAGGTCCCAGGACTAACACAGTGTGGAGCCGGAGGAACACAGCAGACTAGGCAGCATCAGAGGAGCAGGAAAGTTGACATTTCGGGTTGGGACCCTTCCGAAATGTCAGCATTCCTGTTCCTCTGATGCTGCCTGGCCTGCTGTGTTCCTTCAGCTCCACACTGTGTTATGTCTGACTCCAGCATCGGCAGTTCTTACTATCTCCGAGGTCCCAGGACAATCCTTTCACTGGGAAGGCTTTTAAAAAGTTGTTTTTCAAGGTAAATGGTCAGTTTAAGCATTTTAAAGACTCGTCATTTGCAGCTATAGCTTCCGCCTCTCCAGGAGGTCATGTCTGCTCCCCATGAGCTGGCAGCCAATTAGATGCTCTTCGGTGCCACTAGGAATTCTGGCCAATGCAGGTACTGCAGCAGGGTGGTACTGGGGCCCTCAGGAGCTAATCAGATACATCTGGGAAGGGGTGAGCACCACATGATGACACACCTCCTCGGCATTCCCCCTTCCCAGTAAAATCCTAATCGTTATCCCAAATGGACAGAGGCTCCTTTTCCCAAAACAAACCGAGCATATGCATCATGCAGTGAGTTGTTGTAATCCAAAAGGCACTGCCTGAAAAAGTGGTGCAAGCAGATTGAAAAGGCGCTTTCAAAAAGGAGCTGGATAAGGCCCTTGGCGGGGAATAACTCCAGGGAAACAGCAAACTGGTGGATCTAATTGGATAACTCCTCCAAAGAAATTTCCCACTCATGAAGGGCCAAGTGGCCAGTTTCTGTGTTGTAAAATTCATCAACTCTGTTATCATTACTATAATATACGAACATCAACTCTGTTATCATTACTATAATATATGAACATCTGGCTAACATTTATGTTGAAACATTCTTTAGAGACTCAGCAATCACAACAGCTCATACTCTGTAGGGAGGCAATACAATACAATCATCAGTTAGCATTGACTGTTTTGTCCATGCCTGCCAAAAGACAAACTATTCCACGGGCTCTGGCACAGCTACTTATAAATCGCTTGTTCTCTCAGACTATGGTTCAGCAGTGGGGAACAGGTGCAATGCTGTAGCCTCCTGTACTCTTTTTGAAGCAGAGGAGTTGTGGGATGGCGCTGTGTAGTGGCACAGAGGTCAATTCCCCAAACAACACCACCTTAACTTTAAATGGTAACAAATTGAGGCACCAGTTGGGGGTCATTTAGTTCAATTGGCTGGATGACTGCACTGCAATTCAGACTGATGCCAACAGTGTTGGTTCAATTCCTGTACTAGCTGAAGTTATCACAAGAGTCCCACATTCGCAAACTTACCCCTTGCCTGAGGTGTAGTGACCCTCAGGTTAAACCATCACCAATTGTCTCTCTAAAATGACAGAATGGGACTATGATAATTTTAACTACCCATCTATTCTGTCACCTGCCTCCAGATTGATCAGCTGGTTGAGTTACAATGCCTTTAAAGGCTTTCCAAATGCATTTAGAATTCTTCCCCACTATTGGAACTGTTACAAGCATGAAGTTTATAAGATTGCTATGTTTTGGACTGTCCTTAATTTAAAGTAAAATGAAGGAGTGAAGTGGAGGAGGGGTGGGGGGAGACAAAAGACCTGGATGATAAAGGATGAAAGGGAAATCTTAATGATTTTCTGGGAAGAGGATGCAATATATTCATCACTTTGGACAATGCCAAAAGCACCTATACCCACAAAGGATGGCATGGGCCTTATTACATCATCATAGCACATCTCAGACTCACTGTAATACCGTTCAGCACCTCAATACTGCACTTTAGAGTTCACTGCAACTTCTGCTGCCAGGCCACTTTGTGTACAGGGACTGACACCCAACATAAAAATCAGAAAAAATCCATTGCTCTATGTTTGCTTTCCTAGTGTTCACTCACTTTGAACCTAGATAGATGCTTACAGTATCTCTGCCACGCCTTGTTTTTTTTGCAAAGAGAAATAGTTTAGCAGCTGATCATGAACAGTCAAGGAGATCCTAAAGGACTTGTCTGTCCCTCAGTCAGGAAAAGTGGTAAAGGGTCCTGAGTGGTGAGTAGGAAGCGCAGATGGCAGGAAGAGTTAATAGTTTGGGGGGGAATGGGGTACATGAGGGTCATTAAGAGAAAATGCTGCATGTAATAGCAAGAGGAGTAGACTATGAGGCTTGATGGGACGTGGGTGCAGGAGCAGAGTTGGAGAGAGTGAAAATAGAAAGAAGATGGTGGTGCCTACCCTTGCAGGGCACAAAAGGTGATTACCAACCTTAGTGAGTGTTCCTCCAGACCGTGGACACCACATTGGCTACTACAGTGGAGGTTGACAGCGTATGACACACTGCACTGCTGAGGTCTGAACATAATGCCCGTGGCAGGACTGTCAGAAGGTCCCCACAGTAGTGAAAATTTCACCACGACAGACAGCATAATAAAGTGCAAGAGTGGCACTGCGGAGGCACAGTACATACTTGGGTGAGCAGTGTAAAATTGCCTCTGAAAAGTCACTTGTGCATGAGGGAAACCATCCTTGAAACTCACTGAAATGGATACTCAGCCAACTTGTTTTTCCAGGAAAATTCAACCCCTGGTTCTGTGAATCTAATGTTGTATTTAACAGTGAACTGTAATAAATGTTCTGTTGGATTCTTCAATATCAGGTTACACATATCTAGTTTTAATATTACAAAGGATAATGTAACTCCTTCACAGATGCTGCCAGACCTGCTGAGCTTTTCCAGCAACTTTGTTTTAGCTCTTAAAGCATCTCTCTTAAAGGGAGTAAAGCCAGGGAAGGAGCAACAACAGGCTACAATAAAAGAGAACAGAGCAGAAAAGGGAAAAACATAAGGTGACATAAGCAATGCCAATAAAAGTAATAAACAAACTGCATGATAAAAAAGGCAAAGACCTTCAACAAGAAAAGCAAGGCAAAGATATGAACTATGGACTAGACAGCCAATTACTGAATTATAGCTATTCAAGCTCATAAGCAGTTTTCTTTTACAGACCAAGTGATAAATGATTGTGAGAAGAGAGTTCTGAAAATCTTGTTTACCATTGGTAAAGAGGGGCTTTGCAGAAATAATACATTCAATCTTTTTATGGACTAACAAAGATTCAGAAAAGATCTGGAAGGTAATTGATGAGTAGCTCAAGATAAGGATATTTTAAAATTCATTCGTGGGACATGGGCGTCATTGGCTGGCCAGCATTTATTGCATGTCTCAAGTTTCCCTTGAGAAGGTGGTGGTGAGCTGCCTTCTTGAACTGCTGCAGTCCACATGCTGCAGGTTGACCCACAATGCTGTTAGGGAGGGAATTCCAGGATTTTGACCCAGTGACACTGAGGGGACTTCAGAATTGCAGACTTCAACACATCACACCGATAGTAATGCCAAGAGTCAACTAGTCATCACCTCTACACAAAATAAAGATTTCAGGAAGGATCTTCTGGACAAGGAAATGCGAGACCAATGATGCATTACTTGAAGATGGACACAAGTACGAAGCCAAAGTGACAGGCCAACGACAATTACCTTCTTTAGGTGCAACCAACTCTGTTGCTATGGCCAGCAAAATACAACAGATCAACACAATCTATAACAGATGCAATTTGTCACATCTATCCAAAAGCTTCTGTGGATATCTATAAAGCATATAGTACCAAGGGTGACTGGGCACAGATGCGCAGGAAATCTTGGTACTAAGGTCAAGCCAGATACACAGAAACATAGAAACATAGAAGATAGGAGCAGGAAAAGGTCATTCGGTCCTTTGAGCCTGTTCCATCATTCATCACAATCATGGCTGACCGTCCAACTAATCCTGCTTTCTCCTCATAACCTTTGATCCCATTCGCCCCAAATGCTATACCTAGTCGCCTCTTGAATACATTCAATGTTTTGGCATCAACTACTTCCTGTGAGGATGAATTCCACAGGCTCACCACTCTTTGGGTCAAGAAATGTCTCCTCATCTCCATCCTAAATTGTCTACCCCGAATCCTCAGACTGTGACGCCTGGTTCTGGACACACCCACCATTGGGAACATCCTCCCTGCATCTACCCTGTTAAAATTTTAAAGGTCTCTATGAGATTCCTCCCCCTTCATTTGTCTGAACTCTAGTGAAAACAATCCCAACCTAGGCAATCTCTCCTCATATGTCAGATCCGCCATCCCCCGAATCAGTCAGGTAAACCTTCACTGCCCAGAACAAATCACAGGTGATCGCTAAAACAGTACAACATTCCAACACTGGCAACAAAGGAAGTCTGAGGAGGATTAATAAGCTCAAACACAACCAAATGAAAGGCAATTTTAGAAGATAACCACGATTTCCATATTATTAACCTCAAACGTCTTGGTATATAGCAATCGGTAGCTTTTACAACCATTAATGTCATGAGTCCTGAAAAGACAGGACCACACACTCTAAAAGCTAAAATCAGCACAGGAGTTAGTGCCAAGATATTACCACCATGCATCCTGAAAGTCAAGTACTACACCAAGTGGCGCTCTATGCTGCAGCCTAAACATACTGTTTCACAGAGTATAATGGATCACCAATTCTGTTCAATTGGCAGAATTACCCTGCTGTGCCAATTAATGCAAGCTCAACTTGGCTTCCCAGAATATTCTACCTTCTACCAATGGTCTAACAGTGGCGGGATTACTACTAAGCAGAGATCTCATGTTTTCACAAATCATGTCGTTCAAACAACATCATGTAGAGGTACTCGTGCTGGGCCGGGGTCAAATAAACCTGTCGGACTATAACCTGGTGTTGTGTGATTTCTGACCTCAAACAACATCAACAGTGGCAGAACAGATCACACATGATGCAATCCAATCAGCCAAAGCTGAAGGCATTCTCAAGGTTGATCTGTTACTCTTTGGCCTGATCCAGTGTGAACAGTTGCAATTGGCAACTTCTGAAGCTGAGCAACTACAAGAGTGGCAAAAGACGGTTATCCAGAGTTGGTCTGACAGTATTGAAGTACCTGAGAACGTTCAGTAACTTTGTCTTTGCAGAAATGAGCTTGGTATATCATGCCAAATCATTTTCAAGGGCAAACAAAAACATTATGCCAGGGCATCATTCCCATATTACACCAAAGACACATAATTATAGAACGCACTTGATGACCAACATACAAATCTGTGTTAACGTTTCAGGTTCGGTGACCCTTCCTCAGAACAGGTCACTGGACCCGAAACGTTAACTCTGTTTTCTCCTCCGCAGATGCTGCCAAACCTGCTGAGCTTTTCCAGCAACTTTGTTTTTGTTCCTGATTTACAGCATCCGCAGTTCTTTTGGTTTTTGCACAAATCTGTGTACTGACCAGGAATGAATCAAGATATTGTACGCCTCCTGAATGTATGTGAGTAATGCAGAACATACCAACCCCAGCAGAGCAAACGGCCTCTACATCTACCTGGTATTCCTTAGACAAAAATAATAACAGGTGTATTCACAGAGCGCAGGGAAGATGACATTTCTGTGATAGATTACTTAAATCTTGTACTGTTCAAAGATTTAACAACTCAAGTGCAGCATCATGTCAGGCCAAGCAGCATCATAGGAGCAGGAAGGCTTAAGCCTTCCTGCTCCTATGATGCTGCTTGGCCTGCTGTGTTCGTCCAGCTCTACACCTTGTTATCTCAGATTCTCCAGCATCTGCAGTTCCTACTATCTCTGCAACATCATGTCATCTATTTTCAGCTTATTTGGAATCCTGGAACAGATAGTGTCTCACAAGGGATTGCAGTCTACTGGCAAATTGTTTCAGACATACACATGTTCGCACATGTACTAAATGAGGAATTACCCATTTCAAATTGTTACTTCACTATCCACACTCAAAAAGGCATATGCTATCAAACCAATGATCATCAATAGTTGAGCAAAACAACAAAATTTTCATGTTGCATTGCTGCATTATCATACAACGCCACTTGAGAAGATATCACTAGCCCAAGCACAACTTAGGCTTGGGAACCAACCGTAAAAAACTTCACAAAGAAACCAACTGTCTAACCTTTACAAAGGAAATGAAAGAGATACATGATGAGCAAGCAGGTAGAAAAATACCAAAAGAGATTGTTAGCTTGCTCTCTCTCCATGGTTGCGAACTGACCCGCTGTGATCTCCAGCATTTGTTGTTTTCAGTACAGATTCCAGCATCTGCAGTAATTTGCTCCTACCAAAAGAGAACACTGGGCATAGAATGCAAGTCAGAAATGAGAAACCATCTTCTTTTATAACAGCAAAATGTGCAATCGTATTGCATGTGGCACGGTGGCTCAGTGGTTAACATTGCTGCTTCACAGCACTAGGGGCCTGGGATCGATTCCAGCCTCAGGTGACTATCTATGTGGAGTTTGCATGTTCTCCCTGTGTCTGTCTGGGCTTCCTCTGGTTTCTGTCCACAGTTCAAAGATGTGCAGGTTATGTGGATTGACCATGGTAAATGGACATAATGTCCAGGGATGTGTAGGCTAGCCAAATTAACCATGGGAAATGCAAGGTAATACAGAGGTGCATCTGGGTGGGATGCTCTTCAGAAGGTCAGTATGGACCCAATGGGCCAAGTGGCCTGTTTCCACACTATAGGGCTTCTTAAAAAAGATGTCATCACTATCACAGTGATACCTTGCAAAGGAATGTAAGGCTGTACCGTACACCAGTCATTACAGAGAGTATGAGGAAGAAAACTGTGATGATAATGATTGTGGAAGACAGCCATATTCAACAAAGAACAATGCGTATCTCTACAGGCTGGGAAAAGATCATCAGATCAGGATGAGTTGTCAAACCTTCAAAGAGTTTACATTGAAATTTAAATTGTGGACCTTATGAGCTCGTAATAACCTTGTTGTATAATTATCAAATTGACAACATATATGTGTGCAACCATGTAAATATCTGTTGGACAGCATTTATCTTTGGAAAGAGGGTATGTTATATTAGGTCCCACAGTCTGTATGTCAGTAAAACTTTAAGAAAAGTGCTCATGTTAATCATCACTGCATGTGACTGGAGAATATAAAAGTCTCAGGCTCTTTCTTTACTTGGGCCATTTGAAGCATGTCATGCTGATGAAAGCTTCCTGCTATCTGTAACCACACAACCTAATACATGGCCATTTGGTTGAAGCACATTTAATGCGTTTGGCACAAAAGCGACTGGCACTTGCTGCAGGTGTGACATTTACATAGCACAGAGCCATAAAGCAACATATGCACCCCCCACCCTGTGACTGATCACTGCTGGCAAACATGACCAGCTGCCTGGATTTGTGCCTGCACTGAGATAACATTTAATCATAAATTGTCTGTCAATGTAATTATTCACACACTCATGATTATCCAGTAATTGCTGTTCAAGAACAGAATCACAGTTAATGTTGGATATAACTGGCTATGTACTGTCAGTAATTTGCTTATTGCAAACAGCTGAAGGGATACGCTATTTGATAGCATCTACCCAGTCTTTGGGATGTATAGCCTATATACCAAGCAACACATCAGCTCTAAAATTCATGGATATTCATGTGTGTGATACAGTCATGGAGATCTACAGCACAGCAAAAGCCCCTTCAGCCCATCACATCCGTACTAGTCAAAAACAACCGCCTACTTATTCCAATCGCATTTTCCAGCAGTTGGCCCATAGCCTTGTGTGCCCCGACATCGCAAGAACACACCTCAGCTGTTATGAGGGTTTTTGCCTCTTCCACCCTTACAGGCACTCAATTCCAGGTTCCAATAAGACCATAAGATATAGGAGCAAAATTAGGCCATTCAGCCCATCGAGTCTTCTTTGCTATTCAATCACAGCTAATTTGCTTCTCAACCCAATTCTCCTGCCTTCTCCCTACAATCTTTGATCTCCTTGCTAATCAAAAACCTATCTTGCTCTGTTTTTAATGCACTCAATGACTTGACACCTGTAGCCCTCTTGTGGCAATGTGTTCAACAGATTCACTAAGTTCTGATTGAAGAAATTCCTCCTCATCTCAGTTCTAAAGGGTTGTCGCTTCACTCTGAAGCTGTGCCCCCCCTTGTAGTGGAAACATCTTCTTCACATCCACTCTATCCAGGCCTCTCAGTATTCTGTAAGTTTCAATGAGATCAACCCTCATTCTTTGAAACTCCATCGAGTACAGACCCAAAGTCCTCAACTGCTGCTCATATGATGCGCTCTTCATTCGTTGAATCATTCTTGCAAACCTCCTCTGAACTCCCTCCAAGGCCAGCACATCCTCATCCTTTCCCATGTTCCCACCACTTGTTGAAAACTCCCCTAAACCTTCTGCCCCTTACCTTAAATATATGCTTCCTGGTCATTGATCCCTCCATCAAGGGGAAAGGTTTCTTCCTGTCTGCCCTATCTAAGCCCCTCGATTTTACACATCTCAATCATGCACCCTCTCAAATTCCTTTGTTCCAAGGAAAACAATCCCAGACTGTCCAGTCTCTCCTAGCTAAAACTCTCCAGACCAGGCAACATCCTGGTAAATCTCCTCTGCATCCTCTCCAGTGTTATCACATCCCTCCTTTATAATGTGGATTCCAGAACTGCACACTATATTCTAGTTGAGGCCAAACCATTACCTCCCTGCTCTTAAACTCAACGCCATGGCTAATAAAGGCAAGTATACCATGTACCTTCTTAACCATTTTATCTACCTGTCCTGATACCTTCAGGAACTGGTGGAGATGGACACCAAGGTCCCTCTGATCCTCGGTGCTTCCTGGAGTCTTATAATTTAAATGAATCCCTTGTCTTCTTTGTCCTAAGCTGAAAGCGATTGGCAAAAAGTCTTTCTAATTTAGCATTATCAGTCAGGCTTGCACTGTGACATACTTGTGTGTACTGGAAGCAATATATTGATATACAGGGTGATGTTCTTAGCAGACAGAAAGGACATATACACACATTGTGCCTGTTTCAATGCAACCTCCATACACTGGCTTATTTCTCTGGGCAATGCCCTGACTAATGATAGCCCACTTGCCTCGCTTAAAATGTAAATAAAATATGGCAATTAACTGTCAATCAGCATAATTGCATGCATTCTTCATGGTAATGCCTCAACCAATCACAGTCCATATGTCAACTAATCTGTAATCTCCTCTTCTGTAGTATATATCTTGTTTCTTTTCCCACAAATTGGTATCCCTGTGAATTGTCCATGATGGGTATAAGATGAAACGCTTCACTAGAATATGTTTTGTTTTTCAGCAATATTCACATGTATTACTTTTATTGTGACTGATGAACTGCTTATCAATGATATGGTTTGTCTAGTGGATGCAGGCCTCTGTAGTCAATGTCTGCACATTGAGTGGTTGCTGCTCAGATTACAGTCTGATCTTTGTGCAAATTGTGACAACACTGGGGACTCTCAATTGTCTTTTCATATCTAGGATCCATAACCATGAGCCGAAAGAGCTACTTGCTATTCCCCAGGCTTTCCAAACTAATCAAAGTTTTGTGAGTGATGAGTCATCTGATTGCTGAAGGACACGCACTATTTAATATGTCACAAACTATTCCTTTATCTTGTTTAATACAGAAAATGCCAGTAAACTGTGTTGAGATTAGGTGTAATTCAAAATGTATGGTTGTTCTTCGAGTGACAGCGTGTCACCCTGGAAATGAGGGTCAATTGGAAAGTCTACACTCACCAAATAACAGTGAGTAGATAGCCCAATCCCAAAAGCAGTTGGTCTAGAGCTAACAAGAATGAATGTACAAAACAGAGTGCAAGGCAGCTCACTGTCACCATGGTGAGGTGAACCCAACTTAGTTCAGCTCCTTACATAATCTTGGAAGAAGACATCTTTATGCTCTATGCTATAAAACCTGGTTTACTAGAACATTCTTTAAAACTTTATTTAACTTTGGGTGGTAGAAGCTTGAAACACAACAAGAGATGGTGAAGTAATATCTTTACAATTTAATTAAACACTGAGATAAAACCTAGTCCCTGGATTTGATCTATTAAGACTGCAAAATGTGAGGCTCGCTGATTACTGTTTAGATAAAACATTTGGTTTAGTAAAGGCAAATTATGACAAATTGAAGTGATTTGTGATAAAGTGGCAATGCGATAGTTAACAGGAACAAAACAGATGCAGTGTATGTGGATTTCCAAAAGATAATCAGCAAAGTGCCTGGCAAAGACTTGTTGGAAAATTTCATAAAACTGGTATGAAAGGAGCAACAATATGGAAAGTGAATTGGTTGATGGCCAGGAAACAAAAAAAGCTAAGGTATCTTTGGCTGTTTCAAAAACTGGAATACAATTCGAAATTTCTCTATATAATGGGCAACGTTGGGATGCTATAGACAGGTTGGTGGAATGGGCAGACTGGCAGCAGATATGGTTTAATGTCAATAAATGGGAGGAGAACAGTGGAATGACAGATATTGAAAAGTGTGATGAACAGTGAGTTCTAGAGGTTTGGAATATATCATTTCCTGTGAATGTAAATGTTCATAAGTAAAGCTATAAAAAAGAAGGCCATTGACATGGGTTTCGTAACCAGAAACATAGAGTACTACTCTGGTCTGGCCTTCCTGTGACTCCAGACCCACAGCAACATGACTCACTCTTAACTGCCCTTTGAATATGGCCCAATAAAGTCTCTCAGTTCAAGGCAGTTAGGGCAAGATCTGTCAGACATGCCATCCAGGTACCCATCTCATGGAAATAAAAACAAAAACATTCAGTATCCTAGGCTTTATTAGTAGGGCATAGAGTAAAGAAACAAATAGGTTATGCAGAACCTGTATAAGACACTAGTTAGACTTCATCTGGAGTACCATGTACAGTTCTAGCAGCATATATTAGTAATGCATTGGAGGAAGTGCAAAAGAAGTTTACGACAATGCTCCCAAGAATGAGAAACTTCAATTATGACAGCAGTTTGGAGAAATTGAGATTGTTTTCCATGGAGAGGAGAATGGTAAGAGGAGATTCAATTGCTTTCAGAATCATGAACAGTCAAGGTAAACAGGCAGAAACTGTTCATGCTCATAAAAAGATCAAGAGGCATAGATTTAAAGTGACTTGCGAAGGAAGTAAATGTGATATGAGAAAAAGCTTTCGCACATAGCAAGTGGTTCAGGTCTGGAAGTGTGGTGGAGGCAGCCTCCATCAAGGCTCTGGATGATTACTTCAATTGAAATAATGTCCAGGAATAGGAGAAAAGGGCATGAGAATGGCACGACGCCATGATGCTCATTTGGAGAACAAGTGAAGACCCAATGGGCCAAATGGCCTCCATGTGCACTGTAATAGTTCTCCATGAAATTACAAGGTGAAGCTTGGAATTTTTTATCAGAGCACGGAAAAGGTAGGAAACATGTCTAATAGGGAGAAGAACATTCTTATAACATTAATGATGTTTTAGTCAAGTTAAATGGAAAGCTTAGGAACAGGATTATAGAGGAACATTTAACATTAATTTGTTAGACTTAGGCAAGGGCAGAACCTGTGTTGCTTGGGGATCAAAAGAAGGGAGTGGCACAGTCTTGAAACAATACCTACTGAGCTGCAACAGTTGACATTCATGATCAAGTAACTCCAACAAACTTTGAACTAATGTGACCAACAAGGAATAGACACATACCTGATAGAACCAATCATTGTGCTGTACCTGTGAAAATCATAGAAGACATGGTGGAACAAAAATGTGAGAGTTTATTCAAAATAGGTTATGAGAAATCGAACTGCAGTTGAACTTGTATTCAGTGGAGCTTTGAGAAGACAAAGGAAGCCCCTTGTGTAAGACCCAAAATGCCTACAAAAACGTTTGGAGACACATTCCTCACTTTGCTTTTACCCATGACACATATCATCTTTAGTATTGAAGAACGATCTGGTAAAAGATTGAAAAAAAACATGCTTTCATTCAGGTTGGAAATGACTGTTGGTACAAGCTCATTACGGAAAAGCTCGAGAGCGTCTTGCAGCCAATTATCAGTAACTACTGCAGCCTCACCTCTTACTGTGTGCAGAAAATGATGTCTTGATCTTGTCTTGAATCGGCCCATTGCTGCAGGCATGCCCTTGATTAATCACTAACAACCTTCTGCTGGATCCTATTCTACCGACGGGAAGGTCTAGTAATTGCCACAACCAATTTTCGGGTTATCCACATTTAACTTATCGTAATTTCACTGCACAACATCCACATTTTCACTGAAGATTGCTTCAGTCCTGTTCAAACGGACACAGAGCTCTGAAGATTCAACATCAAGCGATCATCGGTTTGGAGTTTGAGTACTGGGCAGTTGAAGACATCAAGAAAGGTCTAGGTTGCTTATGATGTAATCCATGCATTAGTACTGCTGAAAAGAAACAGATTATGTGTGCAGTCTACCTCAGATTACTGTGGTAGGGTAAGGTATCTCAAAAGATTTCAGCAACTGATAAAATTAGCTGTTTCACACAGCTACTATGCAGTAGCATCATGAGTGGGGTTTGCCACTTCCAGGACGCTGCAGTCAAGCCAAAAGGAAGTTCTGCCCATCATAAATGAGTAACATGATATACTACCGTGGTAGGATGGATATCAAACAATGATGAGGCAGAATACAGAAAGAAAATAGAGGGCTTGGTGTCATGGTGCAATGATAACAACCTCTCAATGTCAGCAAAACAAAAGAACTGATCATTGACTTCAGAAAGAAAGGAGGAGAACACGCCCTATCTACATCAACAGAGCTGGGGTTGAGAGGGTTGAGAGCGTTAAGTTCTTAGGAATAACGATAACTGACAATCTGTCCTGTACTTCCCATGTAGATGTGACAGTCAAGAAGGCACAACAATACCTCTTCTTCCTCAGATGGCTTAGGAAATTTGGCATGTCCATAAGGACCCTCACCACCTTCTACAGATGTACCATTGAAAGCGTACTGCCCTGTGCATAATGGCCTGGTATGGCAACTGCTCTGCCCAGCTCCGTAAGAAACTACAGAAGGTGGTGTGCACAGCCCAGACCATCACGGACGCCAACCTTCCATCCATGGACTCCATTTACACGGCTCGCTGCCACGGAAAAGTGGCCAACATCATCAAAGACCCCTCCCACTCCAGTAATGCTCTCCTACAACCTCTTCCATCAGGTAGAAGATACAGAAGCTTGAACACACCCACCAGGAGGTTCAAGAACAGCTTATTCCTGCCATTATTAGACTGATGAATGGACTCTCTAACTTCAAATAATGTTGATCTTGTTATGCTGATCTTGCTCCACGCACTCCTGTGCAGCGTAACTTGTAAGTCTCACTCTATCCAAGCACCCTATGATCTGTACACCCTTGCTTACTATGATCTGCCTGCACTGCTCATAAATAAAGCTTTTCACTGTATTTAGGTACACGTGACAATAAATCAAATCAAATAAAATCAAGGAAGTTGGCACTAGTGTGATGCCAAGTATGTAGGCTTCAGGCCCCAAAGACTAGCCCAGTATGTCCCTTTGGGCTAACTACAAGCAAGGTACTGAATGAGGAGAAGAATGAGAGGGGATCTCATTGAGATATAACATTCTGACAGGGTTGTACAGACGGGGTACAGGCATGATGTTTCTCCTTGTCAGAAGGTCCAGAACCTGGGGTCATGGTCCTGGATATGAAGTTGGCCAGTTCAGACTGAGATGAGGAGAAATGGCTTCACTCAAAGGATGGTGAAGGCTGTGGAGATCAAATTGACAAATGTGTTTAAGAAAGAAACAGACAGATTTTTAAAAGCTAAAGACGTCAAGAAATATCAGGAGAGAAGAGGAACGTACTGGTGAGATAAAGGATCAGCTCTGATCTGATTGAATGGTGGAGTAGGCTCTACCCCACTCCTATTTTCAACACTTCTATGACCATACCCAAACAGCCCATGCTCGCAAAATTCACAATTCATTAGATATGATTCTGTGTTTGGACATAATTTGTTAAATAATCATGAGTGAGCTAAGTGTTTTGCTGATAATCAATTTAAGATTAACAGTTAGGCTCACAGTGTGGCTCATGTATGCATTGGCTGCTACACATATGAATATACAAGGACCTCCTCCCACCCACCTTCCTGCAAAAATGCTATCCCCTATTCCCAATTCCTTCGCCTCCGCCGCATCTGCTCCCAGGATGAGGCATTCCACTCCCGTACATCTCAGTTGTCCTCGTTTTTCAAGGACCGTAACTTCCCCTCCTCGGTGGTCGAGAACGCCCTCAACCGTGTCTCCCACATCTCCCGCACCTCATCCCTCACACCCCGTCCACGCAATAAAAACCAAAAAAGAATCCCCCTCGTCCTCACGTACCACCCCACCAACCTCCGGATCCAACGCATCATCCTCCGACACTTCCGCCATCTGCAATCCGACCCCACCACCAAAGACATCTTTCCCTCCCCACCCTTATCTGCTTTCCGGAGGGACAACTCTCTCCGTGACTCCCTTGTCCGCTCCACACTCCCCTCCAGCTCCACCACACCCGGCACTTTTCCCTGCAACCGCAGGAAGTGCTACACCTGCCCCCATACCTCCTCCCTCACCCCCATCCCAGGCCCCAAGAAGACTTTCCACATCAAGCAGATGTTCACCTGCACATCTGCCAATGTGGTATACTGCATCCGCTGTACCCGGTGTGGCTTCCTCTACATCGGGGAAACCAAGTGGAGACTCGGGGACTGCTTTGCAGAACACCTACGCTCGGTTCGCAATAAACAACTGCACCTCCCAGTCGCGAACCATTTCAACTCCCCCTCCCATTCCTCAGACGACATGTCCATCCTGGGCCTCCTGCAGTGCCACAACGATGCCACCCGAAGGTTGCAGGAACAGCAACTCATATTCCGCTTGGGAACCCTGCAGCCCAATGGTATCAATGTGGATTTCACAAGTTTCAAAATCTCCCCTCCCCCCACCGCATCCCAAAACCAGTCCAGCTTGTCCCTGCCTCCCTAAAACGTTCTTCCTCCCACCTATCCCCTCCTCCCACCTCAAGCCGCACCTCCATCTCCTACCGACCAACCTCATCCCGCCCCCTTGACCTGTCCGTCCTCCCTGGACTGACCTATGCCCTTCCTAACTCCCTACCTACACTCACCTTTCCTGGCTCCATCCCCGCCTCTTCGACCTGTTTGTTTCCTCTCCACCTATCCTCTCCTCTATCCCTCTTCTATCCGCCTCCCACTCTCTCCCTATTTATTTCAGAGCCCCCTTCCCCTCCCCCTTTTCTGATGAAGGGTCTAGGCCCGAAACGTCAGCCTCTCTGCTCCTATGATGCTGCTTGGCCTGCTGTGTTCATCCAGCCCTGCACCTTGTTGTCTTGAATATACAAGGCCCTGTTCTTCACAGACTGAAAGGGCATGTACACACACTGCACCTGCTTCAACCCGATTAAATAGGCAACAGCTATTCTCTGGTTTGTTCCTCAGGGCAATACATTGAACAATCAGAGTTAGCCTACCTGGTTTAAATTTAATCAAAGTTTAGCAGTTAACTGTCATCCAGCTGGTGCATTCTCCATGGCAACACATCTCCTTAACAGAGTCCACTGCCAACAAGTTATTTTACTTCTGTCATACAATATAACACCTTTACATTGGTGTCTTATGAATATCTGGATGAGTGCAAATGAAGTTTCAACAAAATAAGTTTCTTATTTTCAGCAATATTCAAGTCCTGTATGAATAAATAACTATATGCTAGTGGTTAAATCAAAGATAACTATGAGAGATGATGCTTTCATGTACTTCTATGGACTGAGAGCCATGAACCCCAGTCCAACATTTAACGTTGGAGATGCAAAGATCATAAGTAATTCTTAAAAAGGCTAAGGGAAGACTATAGCATTTTTAAAAATATTATGCAGGGATTTGGTGGTTTGATCAGTAAGAATTATTTTCTGTGACCAGGGAATTAGTAATCAGAAAACATCATTTTAAATCATTGCTGAATCTGGGGAATGACGTTGAAGAAATTTAATAAGATAATGATTTGCTGCTATGTGAAATTTATTGCATGATAGAATGGTTGCAGCAGATAAGGAGGCCATTTGGCCCATTGTGCCCATGCTAGCAAGAACTACACACCTAGTTCCATTCTGACACCCGATCACCTTAGCCTGGCAAAATTCCTTTCAATACACCAACGGTGACAAAGGATGCTCTTCATATACAATAAGGAAAATAAAATAAATCTTCATACGCAGGAGAAGAATGAAAGGGACTGTCAGGACAGCAGAGAAGCAGCAAAGTTAATTTTCTACTGGTGTTGCAAAAAAATACAGCATGGACAAGGAACTAGCAGCAGGATTAGGCAATTCAACTCCTGTCCTGCCATTTAACACAATCAAGCTTGATCTCATCTCAGCCCTGATCCCACATCCTGCCTGCTCTCCATAACCCAATAACCCATTACTAATTAAAAAATCTATCTCCTCCCTAAATTTCTGCAGTTTCCCAGGATCCACTGCACTCTGCAGCACTGAATTCCACAGAGTCGTAATCCTTTGAGGGAAGTAAGAAACAGGAAAATAGGAATTTCTTTGCCGTTAATTCCTTTGATTTCAAGACTTTAATGGTAACATGCTCACCAGTTAAAGCATGCCTTACTTATTCTGCTATTAATATCCATGTTATAAGTGATGTTAGACTCTTGTAGCAAGTGGTATTGTCCCTACCTCTGGGCCAGAAGGTCTGAATTCAAGTCACAGACATGTCACATCATGTGTTGACTTTTTTGTTAAAATTCTACAAATGATGTTAATGAAATTGCCTTATCCCAATGTGCATTCTGTAGCTCCCAATCTGAAACCACATACGTGAAGATGAAAATAAATGAGTTGACCTGCAGACCTGTTTGCGGGCCAATCCAGTGTAGCACTGACAGTGCCTCGTTTTACAGCTATTTGCCTACTCCTTTAGTTATTGCCTGCCGACTTTCCAACGTATCCCACTCCAGTTGTGACATGAGCCAGCAATCACAGTTTTAATTTACTAAATATGCCATGATGTTTGGTGTTTGAGATTCCCCAATTTTGTCTCTGCCACTTTCTCCTGCAGTGATTCAGTTATTTGTAGTTTATGCTTCTCCTTCTGCCGTGGGAGCCTCCTGTAAGGTGCCCATTGTTCATGCTGGAGTCAGATATTGAATGCCAGTTGTCTACGCAACCATGGGATATATGACAACTGAGCCTAGGCACGTCCACAGACACACACTTTGCAGCAGGGGTTACTGAATAGATATTGAGATTGAGGATCCTAGCTGACCTTTCCCATCACTAGCCCAGAAGTGTTATGGTCTGCTGCTCCATTGAATATTCACTTTCTTTGTCCAGGTTCATTTCCACTGCTTGGTTCAGATGAGCTTGAGAGATCTGGAATCTTCAGAGGCTCAGTTCCATTCCATTTATCAACTGAACTATCACAATAAGTTCCCTATGAGAGGGTACGCCTCCCCTTCTTAATCATTTTCCCATCCTTAAATGAAATATGACAAATTGGCTCAAACAAAACCTTTTGTAAGCCATTATCACTAAGAGCTGTCCTCCTTCGAAACTGCATTTGATATGGTGATGACACAAAGTAGGAGAGATTGCTGTTTAAACCTAATCACAAATCCAATAGTTAATACAATTATTATTTAGGATTTAATGTTACTGAATTATACTTTAATGTTACATTAAATATACTTTAATGTTACTGAATTATACTTAATGCAGGGTTCCAACTCACTAACATAAATCAATGCTCATTTTAATAACAAAGTACAACAAGGAATTTTGATGTTAAAGGCCAATTTGGTGTTTAAGTATTTTTCATTTTTATGTTTTGCCCTCTTCTCAAGATCCTGACACTTGCTGGGTACAGTTCCACAGCCCATAACAGCCCTCCAGAACTATGTTTAAATGGTCATTTCTTCAGGTTTAACATTGACTACAGGCTGTTTAGTTGCACGTGATCTTGGCCTCCTCCAACATCTACAGTTTCTGCAGGATTTGACAGATAACTATCAGGAACGGGAAAGCTTCCCTTACTCAGCCCATTGTATCATCCCAACTGTGTCCATCTGAGGGCAGCCAACCTAGTGAAGACATAGATTACAGATCAGAGAGATCAATTGCAGCTCCTACAGTCCCAGGAGTGCCAGAAAGAGTGTAGCGGGCACTGCTGGGACTGCGATGAGGGCCAGGAGAAAAGGTGATATTTGTCAGACATGGTGAACCAGGGTTCCTTGAGGAGAGAAGGCCTGGGGGCCCTGGGAAAGGGAATGAGAGGATTGGGTCTTGGATGCAAGCAGGAAGGCACAAAGTGGGGAAGGGAGTATGATTTTAATAGGGGTATTCCCAATTTGCACAGTGTACTCTCTGAAGGAGGTGTGTCCCCTTCCTTCCCTCCCTTTCACCAACTTTGTTTTAAGATCAGCCTATCCACTCTCACCAGCCTTCCACTGCCCAGCATATAATGGCAGTGGAAGTGGATTGAGGCCTCTAATTGCCCTTTAATTGGGTAGCTAAGGGCTTCAATAGACCTAAGGACAGGCAGCTTAGTGAATGTCATGTTATGGGTAATGGGTCAGGAGTTGGCAGGAAAGCAGTAAGCTAATCACCTATCTACAATTGTTGTGCTGCCCAACTTAAACATGCCAGATTTAGTGGGGAGTTGGAGGTGGCCTTAAAATCCAGTCTCAAATTTGCGGCTCAGTATCCTATTAGGCAGTACATTTTGCCACTCAGCAAACAGAGAAGTTTTGGTAAAAGAGTTGGAGAAACAATCTCACCTTGCATTCGCTTATTAAACAAACTCTTTGAAGAAGTAATACATCAGCTTCAAACAGTTACATATTGTTGAATGTCATTGAACGTCAGTTCTTTGAGATAATAAGGATTGCAGATGCTGGAAGCCAGGGTCTATAGGTGGGATGCTGGAAAAGTTCAGCAGGTCAGACAGCATCCAGGGAGCAGGAAAGTCAACATTTTGGCCTGAAATGTTGACTTTCCTCCTCTAATGACAGCAGTGACAGACATGCTATGAGCTAAGGAGCCCCAATTATTGCCACATGTTTCTTCCTTCCTATCTTACCCTTCTTTGAAAGACTTTTCCTACAGCCCCATGCCTCTCATAATACATCCAGTCATCTCTATTCACCTATAGCTGTCATTTACCCAATACATATAAGATCTGCTTCCTTATTAACTCAACTTGAGCTCATTATAAAATCAATATGGACTTAACTGCTGGGCCCTCAGGAGGAAAGGCAAAAAGGTCACACGCAGAAACTTAAACAAACCCAGCACTGAGAAAAAAATGTTTAATTACCAACGTATTTACTTAGGACTGTCATATAGTGGAACTTTTGCACGTAATAATCAGAGGTCGAATGTATTGGATGCCTTCAAATAATGTGGAAATCAGACTCCGACATCATCTCCACATTCAAGCTATCTCCTTGAAACAGTTTCAGCAGTATTACAAATACAAATTTTAAACTAATTGACTTAGTCTTGTCATTGTTGCTCTTGCAATTTCTCTTAACGCTTTTGCTAATGGCGTAGATTTTGTTTAATGAGCACTGGCACAAATATTAGCGCTTAACTCTTTACTCCGAAGGTAAAGCCAAGTGTTCTTCCGACATTATCCCCATGATTGTCACTGGTACCAAAATGGGAGCAGCAACACTACAACATTCAGCTTGTCATTTAAAAAACACTGCAGCTGGATTTGCAGCGTGGAGCTTTCTCACATCTGATGTATAGAATAATTGCTTGCTTATTAATGTCAACTCTGTTTTTTCAAATCAAATTATCAGCTACACTTGACGCTTTTCTAGGAGAAATTGTTATTGGAACATTCGACTACATAGATCTCCTGTTCAAGTATTTTTTCCAGCCTATCACTTAGGATTATTATTACTATTAGGTCCATCTGATAAATAAAGCTAATCTATTTAAGGAACAGACTGCCTACTGCGTATGTATTCACCAGCCTCTGGTATTTTCCAATTTGAATGATAAATTGGTGACTCTAGATTACAACGAGATTGAAATTCCTGGTGATGTATGGTAATATGGGAAATAACAAGATTAATGAACATTAAAATATTTTCATTTTCAATACTATAAGAGGCCTCTGGCTCCTCTCACACACATATGCTAGTAGACAGCTCTCATGCATTGAATTGAACAGGAAGATGAGGCAAATTAAACTACAAGAAGCTCTTTACCATTAAATACAGAAATTCTACTGGTGAGTCTTAGTGCTGAGTTTATGGTCTTGTTTCTTTTAGATTTAATTCTGAGTTAGGTGTTAGCAAATGTACTTGTTATCACTGATGGTTTTTAGTGTGCTGTCCACATCTGAACAGTAGTGTTGCTTTTTTTTAAATATGTTATATACATATGTAGCTTTTCTTTCAAATTAACAGGTCAATTCTTTTGTAGCATCCTGGTGAAGTTCCCAGCACTGACTACCGTGATTTCCACAGAATGGTTAGAAAAGTGTGGTCCTTGTTTATCATTCAGCGCAATCAGACAGGAGAACAGAAGTGCAGACTCTTATCTTAGTAACTCTTTGTTCTATTGGAAGTTCCTTGGGTTTGTGGGCCGAATCTATCAGTCGAAGGAACCACCGTTGAATGCTGGTTCATCTCTGGCTCCAAATCGTTCCCTTTGCTGATGAGACATTTTCACAAATGTTCAGCTCTAATCCTCACTCGGAAACATAAATCATTTGAGCATGTGGAAATGTTTTTGGAGACCAGTGAGGTTCATATAAAGTAAGTAGGCACATATTCCTGTAGCAAAACCTCCTGACCTTCTGAAAATTTTCAGTCTGAGGAATAATTGTCTATGGTGCCCACTAATCCCATCAGAATGATTAATGACCACCTGGTTTGTGACCTGGCTTGGGAAGACTATAAGATATCGGAGCAAAATTAAGCCATTTGGCCCATTGACTATACTCCATTGTTTGATCATGGATGATATGTTTCTCAACCCCATTCTCCTGCCTACTTCCAGTAATCTTTCATTCCCTTTACTAATCAAAGACTCACCTTTGATCATCGTACTAATCAAAAAAGACCCAGGAATTGCAATTTATTATAAAGGAGCCAAGTTGATAGTCAGAGGAACCTCCCTGTCTCTTTTTCCTTCAATCCAGCATCATAGGTCAGGTCTTAGCACTCAAACAATCAAACGAGCAAGGGGTTAAATATAAACTAAGTGATACATTGAGACTGAAGTGTCTTATAGATATCCATAATAACACTGTCATTATTTTATGAGTTTCCTTCTGTTGAATTAATACTGTTTTGTTTTCTCATTAGATGTGCCCTTTAGAAAAGTAAATTGGGTTTCACCATTGACAACAGAGGAGGAGCCAGTAAAAAAAAGGTTATGGATTGTCAGAGAAAAGGAGGCAGTGTTAGTTGGTCTTGTTTTTGATAAGTTATCTCCAGTCACAGACACATCTGAAAGGAATGGAGGCTAGACTGAACCAAACTACAAATAATGTTCCATTACAAAATAATGCCTGGAAGTACAATGGATGCTGAAATGACAAGGAAATAATTGCCATGTCTCCTGTTTGTTTGGTGGGTTCAGATACATTCATAGGGTCTGAATAGCTTTCCAAGCTCTGGATAATTATTACCTGGTAGGCGTTCGTGGCATCTGAACTGGTGGTGGCATCATGTCCCAGTGTGCCCAGCTTTGCCTTCAGTTTCTCATGAGAACGGTGCCTGAGGCAGTAGATGACCCCTGATGCAATGAGAACCCCAATGATGCAGACGATGGAGATTATTGTTAAGATAATAAATTTGGTCGAGTCCTCTTCGTTGGCTTGTTGGGGAAAAGCCAGTAGTTTGCTCTTCTGAAGGTGGGGGACAGGAAGAGGAAGAAGTCGGGGAGGGGATGGAGAAAGAGAAAACAGTGTTAAATTTATTTTGTGGGAGTAATTTTTTTTTCTCTGTAAACAAACATTGCATTGGTTGCTTTTTTTTTGCTTGTCCATACCCACTGCGAGATTATACAGCAATTCATCCATGTCAGCCTTCATTATTAGGTATATTAGTAACAATTTAGTAAAAAAAAAAATGCAGATGAAAAATAAGAGAGCACATAATAGGGGCAAGCTGCATTTCTGCAGCCCTTCTTTGCAATCGCCGGCCCCGTTGTGGAAGATGGGGAACAATTAGCACTTTTGCTGGTACCTATTTTCACTTGGTTACAAATGGAATTTTTAATTTAACTCCTGAATACTTAGCCAACCTATTCATTATCTCCACTATTCTGTTAGTAATTTTCTGCTCAGCATTCAAGCAGCCAACGTCTAATTTACGTTTGTAAGCAATGTATAGAGAGCTGGTTGAAGTCCAGTCCATTTCAGTCCTTTTACACTATACAGGCCACTGAGCAATTATCAGTCGGCTATACAGTCGGAGTTTGTCCCTAATTAGCCCTCTTGTCTTCAGTCCACTGGATTAGCTGCTGCTGAGGCACAAGTTAATGGGGAGCTCAAACTAAATGAAAGCTCCAAGATCTTCCTGCTTTGACTATGCACCACAGAGAAGGATTGTGAAGCGTTGTCACCCCCGGGAGGTGGATTGACAGCGGCCTGGTGCTAAGCCATGCAGAATTGCTTTTTTTTAAAAAAATAAAAGAAAATGTATCTGTGTTAGAAATCCCGCTTCACGAGTATTATTCTACCAGTTATATATATAAAAAAATATGAAATCTTTGTTCTTGGCCATTTACTGAATGATTTGCAAAGCAAAACGCTCTCTTAAAGCATAAAAAACCTAAAACGCATTTATACATTTTGCTTCAAAGTTCTTTGTTCTTGCAGTTTTTCAAAGGAAGAGATAACTGTATCTGTTAATATGGATGATTAAAATGAGAAGAGCAGGCTTCTGTGTGCAATTTTATGAAATTTTGAATGATTTCTGTCCATTAGAAGATTTGCCTGGTTGACTTGCATACATCTGGAACAGCCAAAGTTTTGCTATAAAAGGCCTGAATTAGTGCTGTCAGTCTTTCCCTTTGAGCAGCCTTCATATCACTCTCAGTAATGCTGAATACTTAAATTATTAGGGTTTTTGAATAGTGGGCGTGGAGAGAATCCCTTTTTGCGGTAGTTTCAAATGATTTTGTATCAAGCTAGCATGGGCTTAATTAGATATTCTTACTGAACACATACAAAGAGAATAAAATTCCAAGTGCTTTAATTTTAAAAATTTTAAGAACTTTTTCTAAACAAATCTATCTGGATAAAGGCGAACGAAGAGCTGCGATCCTACGATAAACATCATGTAGGGATCTGTTGATTTTTCTGTCTCTAACAGCATATCCTGCCTTCCTTTTAAAGGCCTGATTCAGCTCCTGAGTGGTTGATGTTCTTTGGTTAAAGGATGTCAGTGCTTTGTGTAAGAAGTGATGAAGAGGGTTCTTATGTATTTTAGCAACAGACTCAATTCAGTCAGTTTACCCTCCAACGTTTGAAAACAGTATTGAATAAAAGATTTGATCTTGATCTAGACGTCATTAAATCATTTCACTTAATGTAAATTAAGATAGGTGTTTTATTTCCTACTTTTTATTATGTAGTAATATGTACAAGTGTTTGATGGTAAGAGTTTAAAGATGTTTTATGGATAGTGCACAATTTGGAGTTCAGTTGGACATCATTGTATGAAAGATGTAGTAGACTATAAAATGATTTTTACAGCCAGTCTTCACTCCCTGATGGAGTATCATGGAGATTAATATAGACTGGACTGATTTTTCAGCACTTCATTCTTTTGCTGAAAGAAAATAACAAGAGAGGTTTGTGTGTTTCTTTTGTACTTAAATTACAATATACTTGTAATTTGTATAAACAATTGGTTTATATGAATAATGGCGTTTGAAACTCATGAGAATTTCTATTACTTTCCTTTTGTGATTTGCAGAATTATATCACCCAGAAAATAAAAACCAATGTGATGACTTTCTACATGGGATCAGAGATTTCACCCTGGATGCTGAAAAGCCTGAGTTAAGAGTAAGCCAATAATTTGTATTTAAGGATCTCACCATTGTAACTGTCTATCTTGCCCTGAATTCTTTCAATTTCAATTTAAGATTGGCATGTTTTTCTTTATGTTTTTTTTTAAATTGAAAACTGTACATAAAGATATTTAACTGGGCATTTAAATAAAAAACTTATTTAATTCTGGTCAAGGCTCACTGCTGCTTTTCATTCCTGGAATTGGAAGCTAAATTGTCTATGAATTAGGTTTTTAAATTTAGTGAACAAAATTTTTTAAAAAAAGTGTTTCAGGGATCTAATCTCTAGCATGAGCTTTTGTACAATTGCATATTTCATCACAAAACAAAGGAAATAGCAGGAGGTCAGCACTGCCAGCGCTACAGTTTTGATGAATGTTTTAAGGAACTGGAGCAGAAACCAAATTGTTTTTTTTAAAATGTGAGAGGAATTCAATGGTGTCCAAAAAGGATTTAGTAGGGAATATATTTCTTCTAAAAGTGGTGAGTCAGGAGTGAAGAAAATGCAATATTGAAATTAAAGAGTTGTAGGCCATCAAAGAAATGAGGAAGCTCTTCCTTGCACAAGAGGAATTAGAAATCTGGAATTCTCTATCTCAGATCATTGTTGGAAGCTGATATAGTTGGAGCTTTCAGTACTGAGATCCAGACATTTGTACCGGGTAAGGGTAGCAATAGATATGGCTAAATGAAGTTGAGGTGCAGATCACTACGAGCCTAAACGAATGGTGGCTCAGGTTCATGGAACTGAATGGCCTACTCCTGGTCCTATGTTCAACCAGCCCAGGCACCTCCAAGTACAGTTGCAACATTAATGGTCACTATCTTGGGCCCATAGTCCAACCTCTGGGTGAAATCCCACACTCAGGCAGAGACACGTGGAATTATTCTTCTTTATAGCAAAAATACTGCAAAAATAGCAACAAACTACACAAGGACTGACCAGCAGCAGCACAAAAGGTCACAAGTTAAATGTATTAATTCTACAAGTTTAGATTATTTTCCTGTTTTCAGAGCAAGAAAGCTCTCCACCTACTTCTGTGCAGATATTTGATCCCAGTCTCAGAGTCCTTTAATACACTTTTACAAAATCCATGGTCCCCGCCACTTCTTGAGAGAGACAGAGGGTGAACATGATGTGTTCACTGGATTTGTGTAAACTTTTTTGTCACTGCTGTGTAGGTTTCAATGAATTAATAAATTAAAGCCTTAGTGGTGCTGTAATTCTACTCCAGGATGAAGCAAACAGTCCAAAAGGGAAGCCCAAAAGCATTTTCACTCCCTCCCTTTCCCCATCAATATTTAAACTTTTGTGCACTGTTCTTTAAAAAGGGGGAAAAAATATTAAATGCATTCGATCAAGCAGAAATAATCATGTATTAGCACTTGACATTACGAAATCCTTTCAAAAAGATATTACTAAAACATGAGGCATTGTTATTTAAAACTGCAGGAGAGGAAAAAAAAGCTTTGTGCCTCTGAAAACCATTGTCCCTCCATATCACTGGAAATTGTACTTGCAAATTTATCATTCATTGCAGCCAAAGAGATAGACCAGTTAATATTTAAACCATCTTCTTCAATATAAATTTATATTGAATCGACAGTTGTGGTGGCATGCCATATGATATAGAAATCTGTAAAGTTAATTTTCTATTTTTCTTCTATGTATCACCTCTGTTATTAATCTCTCCAAAAAAAGAAACTTTCAGACGTTACCATGGTGCGTATCACACAAGCACAATAACTGGAGATCACTCTCAGTGTTCTGCTTTATTTTCTAAGTAAGTTTTTGCTTTTGCGTTCAAAAAAAAATGAGGCACCAATTTATCAATCGGAACCGAGTAGGATTTAGTAGTTTTACCTTTTCAAAAACAAAAAAAAATCTAACAAGACAAGGGATTTAAAGACATTTATTCTCTTGAGTGCGAGTATAAAGGATTACAGAAATCAAAAAGACAAAGGGCAGAAGGATTTTTGGAGGTTTGGCTCATTCAAATCACTGAGAAAGGTCATAACGAAAGGCACAGACCTATTCATATGAAGAGACACAGTGATCTTTCAGTGACCTTAACACCAAGCCCACATCATCAGTAAATGGAAAAATGATACTATATCTGCCGTTTATTTTTTGTGTTTTGTTTCCTGACCATCTAAACTTTTAGATATTGTTTGGCTCCACCTGGACAAAGAAAATATTACAGAGGAATCAGTGATGTGTGTCTATTAAGGTTATCTCTTTCTTAATGAACCAAATAGATTGCAAATTTCGCTAATATTTTCAAACCTACTTTTAAGGTCTTTTTGAAATGCAGTTTCAGCCTTCCTCGAACCCCACTCCTTCCCAAACCTCCCACTGCCAACTGACTGAAGCAAACTTAATGAAAATAAGAGCCCTACTATCAATAAGCTCTCTCACAAGCCCAAATATTCCAAATCTGGAGGACCTACTCAAGGCAATTCACACTAACCAGCGACAATTCAAAGAAAGTTACTGTTGCTGAACTGGCACATCTTAAGAAAAAAAAGATGCTGCAAGAAAAATACCTTTCAAAAAAAACACAAAGCAATTAGGACTAAAGGGTCCTCGCAGTTAAATAACTAAAAAACCAAGTCAATCTGATCGTAAGATGTAACAAGTTTACATACCTGATTCTATTTCTATTGTTTTTCTTTTCCATCTCAAAGATTTTCGGTTACTATCCTTTGAACAGAATGAAACAGGGGAGAAATACTTGACCTAAATGCCTCATTCTTCTTTGCTTCTTGCAGTTCTGGCTTCAGATATTAACCGTCTACCATCCATCTTTCACAGGACTGAAATCAGCAGCTGCCTTGCTTCAGCTGGAATGTGTGCAGTGGTTTGAACTTCACAAGAAAGAGGAGGTGGCAGAGACAGAGAAACAAAAGGAAGCACAAGAATTTCTTCGGTAGCCTCTCCGTCTTAGAATCAACCGTGTGAGAGGGTGATGGATTTTTGACCACAAAATAGTGGTCCGACCCCTCCTTATATTGCCCAGCCCCAAAGCCCCTGTCTATACCACATGTCATATCCCCTGGTTGCTATGGTGATGCTTCCACATGTTGCTGACAGTAATTGGATAAGAAGCATTTCTGTTAATAAACCTTACATGAGTGCAAATATGAATGGATATCAATTTTGTTGCACATTTGTAAAGCTGCTTGAGGTTTCTGTTTGGGGCTGTGCTCTTTTTCTCTTCTGTTGCTGGCTGTGTGCGTGTGTGTCTATACAATGTTGTTTTCCTTTATCATCTCTTGGCACCATTCATGATGTCAGCTGAGAATGACAAAACTGGAGGATCTAACCAAATGAAAGCACATCAGAGAGAAGGGATGCAGGTTCTTATGGTAGGAAATTCAGCTCTGAGTAGAAAGGTGAATATAAAAGTACAAAGCGTATTAATTAGCTATTGGTGGGATTAGACAAGATTGTATAAGGTAACAGCTGCAGCAAACAGGAAAGGAAAAGAGAGGAGTGTTGTCAGGGGCTTGGAGGGGGGAGGACGGTGGTGGTGTGTGTGTGGAGAAGAAGCCGTGTCAGATGCAGATGACAAATCTTGGGAGGGCTTTTCAGTTTATCTTTCCATTCAATCCCCCTCCTTATGTGTTTCCCTCATTGTTTAGCCCTGTGACAGCTGGAGATGACAGGCCCGAAGACTTGACAGAATGAGTTCTTTCACACCGTACTGGCCTTCACATTCGCTGAAAGAATAGCAGCCGCACCAAGGTACAATTTAAACAGAGGGGCAAATATGGCCTACAGCTTCAATTCTAACCAAAAACCAAACCTCCATGTCCCTCGCAGACCTCTGAGGTATTTATTCCATCTTTAATCCACTGCCTGTTTCAGAAAACTAAAGATCTGAGGCCTTTGCTAATCTGACCAGAACGGGCGGTTTGTTTTATTCAGGCAATCAGCTTGCAATTGAAGTTCTCAATTAATTGAGAGTTTCATTTTGTTTTCTCGTTCAGTCAAGTCTGCAATGTTCCAGAAGTCAGTGATAGATAGAAATAAGGGAAAAAGTGACCCCCACTCTACACGTATACATAGACATACAGACAGACACAGAGACACACACACACACACACACACACACACACAAACACACACACACACACACACACACAAACACACACACACACACACACAGCACCCACCCTGATCAGGACCTAATGGTGGTACACACTGTAATGGATTGTGTTTTTTTAACTTTGACCTTCTCTAGTAATCCCCATCCTTGTTTTGATTTTACATCTCTTTTTCGGAATCTTTTATCCCGTCCAGCACGGAGTGTTTTGACGATAGCAGCTGTAATTCTTGTGCATCTGGTGCCCACTATACTCTTCATTTTGGCAGCTGAGGGAAGCCTCAGCAGAAGCTGATTTCCATCCTGTGGCAGTGTCTGATTTTAAAATCATCACGATCAAACTTAAAAATGATTAACACATGCAGATCAGAGTTGGCACTTCGATGTGCATTTTACAAAATTTTTTTTTCCCTCTACATCGCCTGGTGAATTATCCTGTTTAAAATAAAAAAGAAACCACAAAAAAAACACATGTAACCCTATCAAGGCCAACTGTTTACTTTGACCCTTAGACGTGATGCCACATTTTGTATTCCACTCCAACTCACACTGTTTGCCTCGCTGTTCCTTCACTACCACCACTTCCACCCCAATGCATTGACAGTCTCTTCGGTTTATATACATTTGCAAAAGCAAAATGCCAAACCTTCAAGGGGGTTAGCGCACATGAATCAGAATTGTGTCTTTATCCATGCTAAACCTCGGTCAGCTGAAGGGTATTTGGAATGTGAAAACTGCTTTTGAACATTTCTTGAGGCCAAATTACCCTGGCAGAATCTTCTGACCATGCACATTCAGCGGAGAGCTTTGGCCCATCTGAAGTCCAAAGACGCAATTTTGTGACCACTTAATGCACATGAAATTTCCTGGAAGATTACTGATCGGCGCTCCCGAAGGACATGCCTCCCTCACTCTTACCAGAGAGTCAGAATGATTAGCATGTCTGTTAGGTTATGGAAATGTTCACCTGCTTGTCTGTCTGTTTAAAACTCTACCAATATATTTCAGAAAATGCCGATTAAAGGCTGCATTGCTCATATGGATAGACAATCAAAGTGAATATTTCATAGACAGGGGAGGTGATGGCCTAGTAGTATTATTGCTGGACTGTTAATCCAGAGACTCAGAGAACATTATGGAGACCCCTGGTTCGAATCCTGCCATGACAGATGGTGGAATTTGAATTCAATATAAAATATGTGGAATTAAGAATCAAATGATGACCATGAATTGATTGTTGGAGAAAAACCCATCTGGTTCACTAATGCCCTTTAGGGAAGGAAACTGCCATCCTTACCTGGTCTGGCCTACACGTGACTCCAGACCCACAGCAATGTGGTTGGCTCTGGGCAATTAGGGATGGGCAATAAATGCTGCACAGCCAGCGATGCCCTCATCCCATTAATGAATATAAAAAAGATTCATTCGCAACTCACTTTCCACTTAATGGGAACAATTTGTGGAGGAAACTTGCCTTGGTGGGGGGAATCCCCTGCCAAGCAAATTTGATTGGATTGCTAAGACACATTACTGAAATGTTAATATGGTCCTGGGAGGGTTAAACACTACAGTTATGGAGAATATGACCCAAGTGCACAGCCTCAGAGTGAAGGAATGACCCTTTAGAGCTGACATGAGGAGGAATTTCTTCATCCAGAGGGTGGTTAATCTGTGGAACTCATTCCCACAGAAGGGTGAGGAGGTCAAGTCATTGAGTGTATTTAAGACAGAGATAGATACATTTGTGATTAGTAAGGGGACCAAAGGTTTCAGGGAGAAAGCAGGAGAATGGGGTTGAGAAACATATCAGCCATGATTGCCACACCAGCCATCGATGGACCAAATGGCCTAATTCTGCTCCAATGTCAGATAGTTTTATTCAGTTAAAAAAAAAGCATGAAATACCTGTCATAAAATAAAACTTAGAATTTAGCAGAAAGTCACTCTTTTGGTTAAGAAGTTCAATTTTAGCACTATGCTGATCAGACCAGGTGGAAAGACATTGCAGGGGGCCACAGATTTGGAAAGGAGCAATCAGTCAGGCTCCTGCCTCTTAAATGAAAGACAGAAGGGAAGGGTGGCATTTATATAACAACTTTCACACACTCAGAAATTCCCAATGGGCTTCAGTATCAAGTACTTGCTCGAAGTGTGGGCCTGGAGTTTTGAAGGGCTGCAGAGACAACCGCAGCAGCTGAAGAGCCTACAATTTCCTGTTACCAACCTGAATGCCAAGGAGATGCAATGGGCAACTTAAAAGATCAGCTGGAATCGTTCAGTCTGCATACTCCAAGCCCTTATCGCCCAGTGGAGACTGAAACCCTGCTGATAGATGGCACGTTCTCATGGCTGCATACTGAAGGTGGGGGAGGGGGCAGAGGAATCATGTCTGCTCACCACTCCACAATGTAATAGCCCACCATCTCACTGGTGCCACAATTAGCAGAAGGTCACAAGTTCACCATTTACAATACTGGATGCTTTCTACCTACATTGACTGCTAACACATCTCACAGCAGTGCAGGAGGGCCTTATATCAGCTTGGGAGCCTCCCCTTTGTCTTCATGTGGATGAGGCTCCCAGAGGCGATTCTGGAGGAGGTGATGGCCTTTTGGTAATATTACTAGACTGTCAATCCCCAGGTAATGTTCTGTAGAACAATAACAGAAGTTGCTGGAAAAGCTCAGCAGATTTGGCAGCATCTGTGAAGAGAAAATCAGAGTTAACATTTCGGGTCCAGTGACCCTTCCTCAGGGAATTATTCCATGTAAATAGTGAAATAGTGACAGAAGTACACTTTGGAATAACTAGAAACTAGTCAACAGCAGTCAATATGGATTTAGAAAGGGAGAAGCCTGCATGATCAACCTCCTTGATGTCTGAGGAATTGATTGCACAAATGGACAATTGGAAACCTGACAATATCATGTATCTAGGTTTCCAAAAGTACCTTGACAGAAACTATATGATAAGCCATAATTTAAAGCTGATTGGGTCAACAATAACAAGTGCCGATTAGGCGAGATATCCCAGGGATGTGGGAAGCACAGAGGGACTGACCCAGCGCTTGGTGTTGCAAGTTCTGTTTCTCATTTATTTAGAGTCATTGAGATGTACAGCATGAAAACGGACCCTTTGGTCCAACTTGTCCACTGCTCTGAGGAAGGGTCACCAGACCCTGAAACGTTAACTTTGATTTTTCTTCACAGATGCTGCCAGACCTGCTGAGCTTTTCCAGCAACTTTGTTTTTGTTCCTGATTTACAGCATCCGTAGTTCTTTCAGTTTTTATTTAATGTTCTGTGGACCTGGGTTCAAATCCTGCCATGGCAGATGGTGGAATTTGAATTCAATAAAAATCTGGAAATAAGAATCTAATGTTGACTGTCAGAAAAACCCATCTGGTTCACTAATGTCCTTCAGGAAACTGCCATCCTTACCTGGTCTGGTCTACATGTGACTCCAGACCCACAGCAATGTGGTTGATTCTTGCCTGCCCTCTGGGTAATTAGGGATGGGCATTGAAGGCTGGCCTAGTCAGTGACACCCTCATCCCATGAATGAATATGGAGGCAGCCATTTAAATGCCCATCTCCTCAATGATGGTTTCAATAAGAGTCCAGCTGAGAGCAGCTCTTGCGTTTCTGAAGCAGCTGGAAACCAGCCCAGTGTCAGGATGGGGAGCATACAGTGAAAAGCCAGATCACAGATGTCATTGGAGATGAAAGCAACACAACAGCCAGCGTGCACACGCGTTGTGATAATAACATGATTTTGTGAGTTGGTCGAGGGATCAATATCGTCTAAGGCACAAGACAGGACTCTTCGGCTGTTCAATATAATGTCATGGGACACTTTATCTGTGTGAGACAGCTTTAGCTTATCCATTTAAATCACCCGAAAGACTGCACCACTGACAGTGCAGTGCTCCTTTGGATCTGCACTGACATGCCAGGCTAGGTTATGTACTGAAGCCTCTGGAGTGGGACTTGAAGACATAACTTTCCAACTCAATGGTGAAAGTGCTATACACTGAGCCATTGTTGACAACTGGCTGACAATAATCCAATTGTCTTCTGTTACTGCAGAGCACGACGAAAGATGGATTTGGGATTAGCCGTGATATTATTTACGATAAAGTAACCTGCCAGCAGTCACTGTCAGACATGAGTAATGGCCAGTTGGCCAAGATATCACAGGCCAAATAGTCATTTATACAACTGTTCCCTAACACAGAATCAATTAATTCAGGAGATAAGACAAGGTGGGAAGTTTGGATAATAATTTGTGAGGAGGAATTACCAGAGAAATCATTTTTTGAATCTGCATCACAGATCATTGGTAGGAAAAGGAAGGTAAGTCAGCCAACTCACATATCTCTTAAAATTCATTCACGTAATAGCATTTTAGGAAATGCCACAGTATATTCGCATGTGTGGTGCAAAGTAAAAGAGTGAAACAACCAAGCCATGAGTTAGTCAGCAGCTAATCTAAATTGCATACTAAGGTACTGACACACGCATTCTTCTGTCACATTTGATGAATGGCCATGACTTGATTCAAATGGGTTTGGGATCTACCTCTGGGAAGTAGATCAGGTGAGTTGGGTCAGGTTGGGATCGGAATTACCAGCAAAAGTCCACCATACATCCCACCTTCCTCCTCAACCCACTGCCGTTTCTATCAATGTGCATTTTTGATAGTGCTAATCCTTCTCAAAATTAATTTAAATTGTCCCTAATTAGTTCAGTTCTCATGTTCATCCCACCCTGAATAAAATGGCATGAATTTCTCTTGAATGACCAGTTTAACTGTTTGCTACACATAGCTGTTTTTTCTTTTTCTTGTCCAGATTGGCAACGGGGATCCTAGGACAGGCCTTAGGCCCCAAATCAAACATCAAGCCACCTTGTGCCTCTTTTGATGGGCACTTTGAGCGCTGTAACATTGTCAAATGTCAACAAAAACAGAATTCACTGGAAAAGCTCAGCAGATCTGACAGCATCTGTGGAGAGAAATCAGATTTAACATTTTGGGTTGAGGACCTGTCCACAGAACTAGCAGAGCAGCTACTCCTGGAGTAACACTACTCAAAATTAACCCCCCCAACCTAAACATGACCTGGTGCCCAACGATTGAATACAGCTCAGAACAGCTTCTACCCTGATAACACCGTTGCCAACTTCAATTTGTTTCTTCCTTCACCTGTTTTAGCCTCGCTAGCTTTATTTCGTTAAATAAATCTTTATTTGTGGCAGAAGCCAGAGCCCTCACTGTCGAGATAATTTGGGAACTCTGATTGAAATCAAACAAAATAACATGAGAGTTTACACCACTAAACCAATAATAATCATCTTGAAAGCACTTTTCAAGTGATGATGGCTGCATTTGATCTTTATTTATAAGTTGTATGCCCTATCTATCAGGGGGTTGATGTGCTGTTGCTGAAGATGTTTGCGCCAAGAATTAAGTAAATAATAGTCGCTGAGCAGACGAAAGAAATAGTAGGTAAAACCTCTCCAAAGGACCAACTGAGGGACTTTATACTTGGGTCACTCATGGAAGAAAAAGGGAAAAAAAATCTTTTGTTTAAATCTTCACTTTCAAACCGCTATAGTACAATAAGATTACAAAGGCACATAGAGTCACAGAGTTGTATAGCATAGAAACAGACCTCTCAGTCCAACTCGTCCATGTTGACCAGATATCCTAAATTAATCTAGTCCCATTTGGCCCATATCCTTCTAAACCCTTCCTATTCATGTACCCATCCAGATACCTAGCACAATTGCAGAATCACAGAAAGGTCAGAAAGCAGGTACAGAACATAATTAGAAAGGTAAGTGGAATGTTGTCCTTAAGTGCAAAGGGGATGGAGTGTCAAAGTTGGAAAGTTTCACTACAGCTGTACAGGGCATTGATGCCAGTACTGAGAACAGTTTTCATCTCCTTATTCAGGAAGATCATACTTGCATTGGAGGCAGTTCAGAGAAGGTTCATAAGGGATGACTTGTGGGATGAAGAAGGTGCTCTTAGAAGTAATGGCTGGGCAGATGAGACCAATGATCTTTGGAATTTAGTGATCTTATTGAAAGGATCCTGAGGGGGGCTTGAAAAGTGGGGTGCACAGATTAAATGTAACTGCCTTCAATTTAAGATGAAGATGAGGAAGAATTTCCTTTCTGAGAGGATCAGCAGTCTGTGGAATCCTCTTCCACAGAGTTCAGTGGAGGCTAGGTTATTCGTGGCAGAACTAGAAAGGATTTTGATTGACAAGGGAGTTAAAGGCTGTTGGGGATAGGAAGGAAGTGGAGTGAGGTCACAACTAGATCAGCTGTGATCTTATTGAATGGTGGATGCGATGAATGATTTACTCCTGCTTCTAGTTATTCTTGTTGTATGCTACACGAGCACTCACTACAACAAGTGCAAAGGATAGAATTGCTAACGCATTTGTATCAGACTGACCAGTTCAGCAAGCTCTGTACCAGCAGAGACTGCATGATCTAGAGCAACAGTAAAAAGTGTGTGAGCAATTAACAGAACACTTTTTACCTTTCTTTATAGTGCCCCACCCAAATTCAGAGGAAAAGATGGAGGAGCTATTTTTCTGCTACCAATGATTACCAAATGCTACCTCCATACATTCTTCGTTCACTTACCCAGGATCAATTTGGTTGTGAAAACAATATATTTTTATGTGACGGCAATATACAACATATTGCTGCTGTTCTCCAGCACTCCTGCACTTCAGTTCTGAAGAAGTGTCGGTGGGCCCAAAACATTGACTCTGTTTTTCTCTCTCTGCAGATCCTGCCAAACCTGCTGAGTTTCTGCAGCTACTTCTGTTTTGTTTCAGATCTCCAGCATCTGTGGCTCTTTGTTTTACAGACTCCTGGAGCCTTGATAGCCTGAATTTTCGTTCTCATTGTGATTAAAGTCATGTGACCTAGAGCCTCATTGGCGAATTCCTTCTATAGATGTGGAGGCAAGTTTCAATCTTACAGTACATAACAAAAAAAAATTGAATCAGAAAAGGCCATCCCCCTATTAATGCCATTGAGGTATTCTATCATCTAGTCTGATTGTACACTGGGAAACTTCAATTGTCATTACTTACAGACTCAAAGAGTTGTACAGCAGAACCTTCATTCCAACTCATCCATGCCGACCAGATATCCTAAATTAATCTAGTCCCAATTGCCAGCATTTGGCCCATATCCCTCCAAACCCTTCCTATTCATATACCCATCCAGATGCCTTTTAAATATTGTAATTGTACCAGCCTCCACCACTTCCTCTGGCAGCTCCTACCATACACACACCACCCTCTGCATGAAAATGTATGAAGGCAAAATGCAAAATCATCACCGAACACTGAACTGCAATTAATGGGCAGATGACCATTCCTATCAAGAGCTTCCTCTGTCCCCTGCACTAAAAAGTAAGGCTCACGATTAGCAGTTCACATAGAAAAGCTACAAAGAATCTTGATTAACTTCATATTTGTTGCTTTGACAGTGTGGATCTCTATCTGACCCCCAGCATGCACCACCTTCCATTTTCCCAGGCCACTTGCCCTCACTTAGGTGAAAGGTTAGGGTTTTTTCAAGCCTAAACAATGGGTGTTGAACAACATGAATAAAGGCCTCCTCCTGCTCTGGTCTTCGTAGAGCTCAGTGTAACATTACATGATCGAATACATTTCAGGAGCTTCACTGAATTGTACAGTGCAACAAAGGCCTACCATTAACAGAATTATTGAACTCAGTTATAACTGGCCCTAGCAGACGAAAACCAGGCCGCGGGCAGAGAGGAAGTGAATGGGCAGCTGAAATAGAACGGGGGACTTACACACTTCCTTCCCAATGTGATCTGACAGACTGTAATTTTACGTTGTAGGTGAGAAGAACCTCTGTCCAAAGGCAGCAGGCTCCTCTTTAAATATGAAGATTGAACTCCAATGATGTAAGTTAGCCTTGATCTGCAATTTTAACCTGAGGTCTGAGGAGTTGGGGGGAGGGGTAAGAAACAGTGGTGACAAAAACACCATCTCCATCATGGAATTTGGCAGTACGTGATTAATGGTGACTAATTTTAGAGAACTTTGATGACATTTTCTGAAATAAAATTAGAGACGTGAATAAATCTGAATTTTAAATCATAGGTTAAGATCCCAAAAACACATATCTATATATATACATATGTATGTATAAAGATGCTGTGAAAATGCGTTTGTACAATCGCAAAACTAATTACTGACATTTACAAGTTTAACAAAATTGCATAATGGCACAAAGGATTTAATTTCGTGAAAGGAATTGAGTAACCAGCATTTTACACATCATTAGTTAAAACTACCGACATACTTCAAAACTTTCTAGGTTAAAGGTCCTGCGTCTCCCTTCAATTGTGACAGCTCTTACGCTGTTAGTCATAGAAATTCATCAATGATTCAGCTCTGGGACTTCTCAGGGCGTCACTAGTGCAAGAAAATTAGGATTTGAAACCATAATGGAAGAGCAAAAGAAGAGGGCACAGTGCAAAGGCAGAGACAGCCACAAACATGGGCTTGCAGGTTTAATGTGGCACAATCCAAGTGAACAGCTACAGTCCATAATGCTACATTTAATAAAACCTTATGGGGTGCAAGTACATGCAGACCCTGTTTTATAATGACATTTCCATGAGCAGAGAATTTTGTTTATTCATTAGCAGTAAATTCTATGCTCCATGAGCAGACAGTTTTGCACATTAGAACATCACAATTGTACATCACAATTCCTCGGTTAAACTTAACTGTTAGCAAGAATATTGCAATTTATTGTATATATACATATGACTTTTTTTTGGTTAGTTTTCATATCACGCAGGAACCCCCACATTAGGAATTGAAAAGAATGTGTAGAAATCATCAGACTTGCTTACACAAAAGCGAGGTTCCATCCTGTATCCGCAGCTGTTGGGTAAAGTCCACAAGCATATTTGAATTGTAGAAGCAAATTTGAGGTGATCTAACAATCATGGGTGGAAGGGCTTGGAAACAGAACAAGATTAATAAAGCTGCTGTTCACTGAAACAGCATGGTTTTTAAAGACTCATTCTTGAAGGACTCCACTTGGATGAAGCTGTTCCTAACAAAGGTGGGTGTTAAAGAGATCCGAGATCCAGCTATTCCTTTCCTGATAAGAAACATGTAAAGAAGTTTTCTGGAAACATGCCATGAACATTTCACAGATAATTTCATTGTGATGGATCCATGTCTAACTTGGGGGCAACTGGAATGTGAATAAAATAGTTTAAAAGAAACCTACTGAAGTTAGACCTTAGTCATCAAAGATAACAAGCAACAAGTTACCTGAAGACTAATCGAAATATTATTTAAAGCAGAACCAAACCACAAACCAGCAGGCACTACTAAAGAAGATCTCTCTTAGATAATTATTTATGGCCTACCATAAAGAGTACGACAACTCAACCAGAGATATATTAAACTAGAATTATGAAATGAACCCTTTCCTTTTTACCATGACAGCTTCCCCCAAAATGTCTTTGGCTATTATCAGGTTCTTAAAAGATTACCCTCCTTCCTGGGGCCAACTCCAATCCTTTCTATAGCTATCTTGTAAGGTCAGGATCATTTCAGCTTGAGACTGAGCTTCACTTGTAATTCCTGCACTATGACTTAAAGAGAAAAAAATCCCTTTTTTTTAGTAACACTATTCTCTTAGTCCACAGACAACAAGGTTCAGGGCTGGATGAACACAGCAGGCCAAGCAGCATCATAGGAGCAGAGAGGCTGACGTTTCGGGCCCAGACCCTTCATCAGAAAAGGGGGAGGGAAAGGGGGTTTTGAAATAAATAGGGAGAGAGTGGGAGGCGGATAGAAGAGGGATAGAGGAGAGGATAGGTGGAGAGGAAACAAACAGGTCGAAGAGGTGGGGATGGAGCCAGTAAAGGTGAGTGTAGGTAGGGAGTTAGGAAGGGGATAGGTCAGTCCAGGGAGGACGGACAGGTCAAGGGGGCGGGATGAGG
>NC_063333.1:19830580-19924773 GCF_021869965.1 Rhincodon typus
GGAGACTCGGGGACCGCTTTGCAGAACACCTACGCTCGGTTCGCAATAAACAACTGCACCTCCCAGTCGCGAACCATTTCAACTCCCCCTCCCATTCCTCAGACGATATGTCCATCCTGGGCCTCCTGCAGTGCCACAACGATGCCACCCGAAGGTTGCAGGAACAGCAACTCATATTCCGCTTGGGAACCCTGCAGCCCAATGGTATCAATGTGGATTTCACAAGTTTCAAAATCTCCCCTCCCCCTACCGCATCCCAAAACCAGTCCAGCTCGTCCCTGCCTCCCTAACCTGTTCTTCCTCCCACCTATCCCCTCCTCCCACCTCAAGCTGCACCTCCATCTCCTACCGACCAACCTCATCCCGCCCCCTTGACCTGTCCGTCCTCCCTGGACTGACCTAGCCCCTTCCTAACTCCCTACCTACACTCACCTTTACTGGCTCCATCCCCGCCTCTTCAACCTGTTTGTTTCCTCTCCACCTATCCTCTCCTCTATCCCTCTTCTATCCGCCTCCCACTCTCTCCCTATTTATTTCAAAACCCCCTTCCCCTCCCCCTCCCCCTTTTCTGATGAAAGGTCTAGGCCCGAAACGTCAGCCTCTCTGCTCCTATGATGCTGCTTGGCCTGCTGTGTTCATCCAGCCCTGAACCTTGTTGTCTCGGATTCTCCAGCATCTGCAGTTCCTACTATCTCTTAGTCCACAGCTGCTTTACAGCTCCTGATCAATTTGTCTCTCTGACTGATTCCATGTTGAATTTCTTGGTTTAATTATGAGGGTTATGGTAGATTTCTCTCTCTAACTCCAAGCCACGCAAATCTTCCACCCTCCTTTTCTCACGTGAACACTGTCTCCAACTGAGTGCAAACCCCACCCACTCTCATTCTATATGTTACACAATGAAGTTAGTATTTTCTCTGCTTGAGGTGCAGGTCTGGCTAATACTTATTTCTTTTGTTCTCTTGACTGATTAAGCTGCAAATGATGCAACGGGAGAGCTGCAACTGCCATTTGCTGTTCTCCAACTGTACTGCCAACTGTCTGCTCCTGTGAGCAAACGCACAGACAGATAAATTAAAGCAAGGGAACCCCTAAAACCTATATTCCATCACCACAGCAACTTGGCATACTTGGGATGTTCCAAACAGAAATGCAAGCTAATTACCATTCGCTTTCAAAACAACACCATATTTAATTTACGTATCTAATGAAGTTAATTGCCCTCTTCTCCAGACCTGCTGCTTCCACAATAAACAAACATTTGCAAAGGGCTATTAGATTCTTTGATCTGAAAATTATATTATTAATTTAAACCTTTCACTAAGATAATGCACGCCTCTGGCTTCTTTCCAAAAACTCAACGATGGGTCATCCATTGCTTTAGTTTTCTTCCTTCCAATTCTGACCGTAATAAGTAAACATTGTGAGCTGTAATTACTCAAGGTGAGTATTCCATTCATTTTAGCATTGTTCATCAGTTTCTCAATCAGTCTTTCCATTAATCTTACATATAACACTTAATTCCCAAAACTAAAGGTTAGCTTCCAATGTACAAGAATTATGACATTAGACATTTGAAACAGCAGCAAATTTATGAGACACAGGATCAGCAAAAGAAAGCCTTCAAAAAAGAAAGCAAAGCCTACATTTACATAGCACTTCTCACATCCACTGGACATCTCAAAGATTTCATGGCCAATGCAGTCACTTGCTTAGCCATGATACTTTAGAGTAAAAAATATATGGAAGATAAAAATAGTGTGCATAAAAATTGAATAGATGGAGAGATTTAAAGTAAAATGAAAAGGCAGACTCAGGATAAAACAAGCACTAACAATATTTTAGAAAATCATGAGAAAATAGAGTAAATATAGCAAGGATTGGTAAATGAAGATTAAAAAAGCTATATATGATACCCAAAAAGATTGGCAGATGACACAAATGGTAAATGTAAGCGTTTAACAAATTCCATTCAAACTAAAAGAAACTGAAATTCACAAAGATGAAGGGGGAAATCTAATTGCATAATCGACAAGTACAGCCGGGATAATTCATTTATATAAATAATTGTATGCTAGCAGAGGATATGGAATTATTCTTAGAGATAACTATAGAAAAAGAATTAGTTCTCAAGTAATTAGTGGATGATAAAGTGGATAAGTTACCCAGGTCATAATGTCATGTACTGAAGACATTGAATGAAGTTACGGAGAAGATAGTATGTACTCTTGAAATAACTTTTAACCCTCTTTAGACGCAGATTGTCTGACTGTCTGTACACTGGTTAGTCCAACATCAGTCATGGGAAAACTCTTAGCATCATCATTCAAGATCAAATAAATGAGCATTTCACATTGATAATCAAGGACAGTGAGCACGCATTTGTTAAAGGCAAGCAGCTATTGATAATGTTTTTGACAAGGTAGCTTTATAAGGACAATGTGGTAGATTTACTGCTTATGGTTTTTCAGAAAGCTCATTACAAATATCCAGGCATAAATAGAAAAAAGAAGCACAAAAGGATATTTATTGGCTGAGGGACAAAAAGTAATGTCTTGACGCTGTTAGTTGGTGCTTGAATTGGATAAAGGTTTGATGATGTGCACCCGTGGATCTGTGATAGGATCTCTTGTGTTCAATGTGTGTAGACAATTGGACCTTTAGTGTAATATTCAAATGTGCTGATGGTACAGAAGCAGATGAAAAGGAAAACAGCAAAACGGTTTATTGAAGATGTTGCAGAGACAGGCAGCAGTTGCAATTTAACGTCAAAGGGATGGACTTTGAGAAACACAATTTTTAACAAAGTAAATCCTTAATAGAAAGAAACTGAAGTACACCCATGTGCTATGGTTTCAAACTTGGACATTTATGATCAACCTGCTCAAAGATGTTATTACACACCTTTGCAGTGGGTGGGACTTGAGACTAGACCTCCTGGCTCAGAGGTAGAGACACTACCATTGTGCCACTACAGCTCTTGACTGCTGGGCTACATGTCCAGCACACCCCGACTGCATCACTATGCTAATTCACTATGAGACACAGCCTGAGCAGGGGCAACTTGAACCTGGAGTCTTAGTTTAGGGGCAGAGGCATTCACACTGCACGAGAAGAAGAGTCGTTGATAGTATCCAAAGCACAGAGAGAAATTTATTCTTACACTGTTCTGCTGCATCTTCCCCAATGATGTTGACACTACATAGGAATAAACTCCATTCTTCAGTAGTTTTCTGACATTGCCCTCCTAGTAATGCTTAAGAAAACTAAGTTGATAAACAATCCTAACATTCAGTTACAAATTCTTCAAAATCTCTGGTATTGAGGTTACTAGTTATTGATCTTGATGAGCTAAGTGGAACGGATTTCAGAATGGCTGATGTTATCAACCAAAGAATCATAGAAATGTAGAACACGGAAGGAGACCAATAGGCCCATAGTGCCTATGCTGGGTCTTTGAAACTTCTACCATGCTTAGGCTTCCACCTTTGTCGATAACTTTGCAAGTTCCTTGCTCTCAAGTATCTGTTTAATTCCCCTTTTAGTACTGTTTACGGCAATCAACCTCCACTACCTCTTCAGGTAGAGTAAAAAAAATTATTTTCAGCTCCAGTCAGGATCTCTAACTAATGATTTTAAACCTATGACCTCTGCTCCTATGATGCTGCTTGGCCTGCTGTGTTCATCCAGCCCTGCACCTTGTTACCTCTGGCTATTGAACTGCTTTCCAAAGGAGTTGATCCTTACCGACAATATCGAAATCTCTCATCATTTTGAAAACCCTATTAGGCCATTGTTTAGATTTCTCCATTCCAAGGAGAAAAGTACTAAGATATCCAATGTCTTACTAATAGAGATAAATTTAAACAGTGAATACTAGAATAGGAAACAATAACAACTTATATTTGATTAAGCAAAGCATCCCCATAGTCTTCACAGGAAATAAACAGCAGTGCCCATTGAAGAAGGTGTGAGAATAAGAGGTTTCAGTATGATAATTGATTATTCACTTCATAAGACAAGAAGACCATGACATTTAGGGGCAGAAATTAGGCCATTAGCCCATCAAGTTTGGTCTGCCATTCAATCATGGCTGATAATTTTCTCAACCCCATTCTCCCACTTTCTCCCTGTAACCCTTGACCCCCTTGACAATCAACAACCTATCTAGCTTCGTCTTAAATATACTCAATGATCTGGCCTCCACAGATTTCTGTGATAGTGAATTCAAAGCTGACAAAGGCCAATCAAGCATTAGGAGAGGTTTATGAGTATTTTGAATAAGATTTTAATAGGATACTTTAATTTTCCATCATTCAGAGGTAAACAGGTTTCAACAAGTAGATAAGTGAGGTGTTTTAACCATAGCTTATAAGATGTTAAAATGTGATGGTAATATGGACAAAGTCAGAAAGAAGAGTAGGAATCAGGACGTTTGTTCTTTCTCATAGACTTGTAAATATGCTGACACAAAATGTGGCTTACTATTTGGTAGCTCATGTAATATATACCATGAAACTTGGAATCTCATTGAGTCAGATATCTCGAAGTAGATTATCAACTTAATTGATAAGGCTATGCTATCATACTTGTACACATCACCTGACTCCTGTGCTTACTGATATTACAGTATATTACACATACTGACTGACTACATAGACTCCATTATACAGACAGGGTTACTGAAGGTGAGGGAGATACCTTTATACCAGAATTCCACCCCACTCCAGTTATAAGTTTGCTGATGACACCATCATTGTAGGTCAGATCTCAAACAACGATGAGATAGAATATAAGAAAGAGATTGAGCGTTTAGCAGCATGGTGTAAAGACAACAATCTCTCCAGCAATGTCAGCAAAATGAAGGAGCTGGTCATCAACTTCAGGAAGCAGAGTGAAGGGCACGCCCCTGTCTGCATCAGCAGTACTGAGGTGGAGACGGTCAAGAACATCAAGTTCCTGGGAGTGATGATCACCAACAAGCTGTCCTGTCCACCCCTGTCAGCACAACTGTCAAGAAAGCAAAATGGTTAGGACACCCAGGGCAACCCATTGCTGGTTGTATACCACAGTGCCACCACGTCTGCTGGGTCTGCCAGCTGGGGGTATCAGGCATTTCCAGGCATGATGTCTTTGGGACGTTATGATTGTCTACGAGACTTTGTGGTTCCATGAAGTATGGCCATGTCAGCTGTGGATTCACTGTTCTGTGGGATAGTCCTCCCAACTTTGGCACAAGCTCCCAAATGTTAGTTAGGAAGACTTTGTAGGGTCGACTGGGCTAGGTTGGCTATTTTTGTTTCTGATGCCAAGTCATCTAATTAATTTCATTCTTTTGTTTAAACTTTGCAGTAGTTTGATACAATTGAGTGGCTTGCTAGGCTATTTCAGAGCACAGGTAAGAGTCAGCCACACATTGGTGTGGTTCTGGAGCCAGAAATGAGCCAGAGGAGATAAGGGTGGCAGAAATTGTCTGACAACAGATGTTGAGCAGACTTCCACAAATGTATGTTGCGCTAATTTAAGTAAGAAATGTGCCTAGTACTCCACAGAATGGCATGAGATATTTAAGAAACATAAACAGAATAACTGCTCACTGGAAGTTAACAGTCTCAGTGTTGCTGGGAACATGCAAATGGGTTGGAACTTTCTGAAAGTTCATTATATTAATAGCATAAGTATGATGTAACAGTAAGTTTCAGTGCAAAAGATAAAGGAAATTAAGATGTGGGCAATTTTACACCAGGCCCAAATGTCCTACTACACCAATTCAGTCAAACCTCTGCCAAAGGTCTCTGCATTCATTAAGACAGATCCTCATACAAGAATCCCAGCAAAACCAGATTCCTCCATTTACACCAGTTAGTATCAGGTACAAATTTATGGCCGATGTCTTAAACATGTTGGGGCATAATATTTCTGGTACTGTTATTTTAAAAGTTTTTTTTAAGAATTACCTTTCTCTCCACATTGAGATTTTTCAATGCATGATAGAGTCAAAATGAGTTACATTTGCCTGAATCTTTTGAGAACCCACAATGGTCACTGGATTGCTGCTCTGTTTGAAATTTCCCTTGACCTGATGATGCCCTGCATTTATAGCTGGGTCTTTCAAGCTCAGATTTTCCAGAAATGGGCAGATGATGATTGAGGTGGCAGGTGGTTCAGGTGGGGGTGGGTGAGGAGACAGGATCTTGACACATCTCTCTATTCATAAATCTGGTCTTTGATTTTTCGGAGACTGGAAAATTTGGACTATTAAAAATAGGGTTGTGTAGTGTAAATGGCACTGGGCTAGTGATGCAGGACTCCAGGCTAATGTTTTTGGAACATGGGTTGAAATCCCATCACAGCTGATGGAGAAATTTGAATTCATTATGAAAAAAGAAAATTGACTGAAAAAAAAGGAGGGCTCCTCTCTATCTCTGAGCCAGAAGGTCTGGGTTCAAGTCTGCGATTGACAGATTTTTAATCAGTAAGGGACTCAAGGGTTGCAGAGAATAGACAGGACAATGGGGCTATCCATTATCAGATCAGCAATGATTGCACAGAATTGCTCAGCAGACCCGGTGGGCTGAATGGTTTTATTCTGCTCTTACGTCTTTTGGTTTAAATCTCATCTACCACAAACCTGTGTCATAACATGTCTGCACAGGTTAGTTATAAAAAAGTCTCTTAGTGGGAGTGTGGCCAAATTTTCTCTGTTCCTGGCTGTTTTTAATTCCACCAACTGCTAATAAGATTCTTAGGAAATTACAAAGTAAATTGATGGTGGAATCAATGTAAAATGTTGGTGTAAATTTTCCAGTTTTACTGTTTGGGAGAAATGTTGTGCAGTTAGCTGCAGCAAGCAATCTGTCAGGGTTGGGTAGTTTAAAAAAAAGTCTTTCTTCCAAACTGGAGTTCCATTAACTTATGATAGATGTTACTCATTGGTGGTCATGTTTATTTCCTAATAAGCAGAACACTTCGAGAACGGAATGAAATTGGAATAAAAGTAAAATGGTGGGCTGTTTAACAAAACCGAATTGAGTTGATTGTTTTCAACAAGCTGCCTTCTTCTCAACTAGTGCTTTATCTACTCCTCACAGCTTTATCCCACGTTGTCATTTTTGTGAGAATTTTTTCTTCGCCATGAAAACTCATCCAGGCAGCAAAGTAGTACATCATGTATTTACGTTGATGAAGAAGAATTTGTCCATGGCAGCAGAGAAATACATGAAAAAAGTATCAATACACGGAGAAAGTGGTACTTCTTTGTTCAAATGTGACAGAAAATCATTAGTTTATTATCCTCCTTGTTGTGCTGATGTGTCTCATTATGTCTTGTTAAGTGCTGCAATGTCCGAACAAAAACTTCATTCAAAAGAATGTACGACAGAAACAAACAAAAGGAAAAAGAATGTTGCTCTAAAATATAAGTTGGTAACAGAACAAGAAAATTAAAAAACAAACAAGGAAACTTGCTGTATTCTCATGGTGGGACAAAAGAAACTTCCTTTTATCCATGTTACATGAAGCATTTATATTCATAGAATCTCTACAGTGCAGATAGAGGCTACTTGGCCCATTGAACCTTATGCCAAGTCTCTGAACAGCATCCCATCTCGAGGGCAGTTAAGAGTCCACCACACAGTGGGCCTGGAGTCACACATAAGTCAGGCCAGGTAAGGGTGGCAGTTACCTAGTAAACCAGATGGGTATTTTCCCAAGAATTGACAACAACTTCATTGTCTCATAATTAGAGTTTCATTAGACTCTTAATTCCAGAGTTCTTTTTCCTCATTGAATTCAAAATTAAACTTCCTTCACCACAAATTCCAGCACCTGCCATGGTGGTATTTGAATCCGGGTCCCCAGAATACATTGGAATAATAGTCTCGTGATAATACCACTAGGCCAATGTCTCCTACACTGACTGCTGAAACACAATCTCTGCAGCTCTCCTGCATCACTCAACCTGACTCACAGAGAGTCATAGAGTCATACAGCACAGAAACAAATCCTATGGTCCAACTCGTCCGTACTGAGCAGACATCCCATTTGCCAGCACTTGGCACAAATTCTAAACATTTCCTTTTTGTATACCCATCCAGATGCCTTTTAAATGTTCTAATTGTACCCACCTCCACCACGTCCTCTGGCAGCTCATCCCAGACACGCATCACCCTCTGCGTGAAAAAGTTACCCCTCATGTCCTTTTAAAATCTTTCCCTGCTCACCTTAAACCTATGCCCTCTAGGTTTAGGCTACCCTACCCTGGGAAAAAGACCTTGGCTATTCACCCTATCCATGCTCCTCATAATTTCATAAACCTCTCTAAGGTCACCCCTCAGTCTCCGATGCTCCAGAGAAGATATCCCCAGCCTGCTTAGCCTCTCCCTGTATCACAAACCCTCCAGTCCTGGCAACATTCTTGTCAATCTTTTCTGCACCCACTCAAGTTTAACAACATCCTTCCTAGAGAAGGGCAGCCAGAATTATTCACAGTATTCCAAAAGTGGCTTCACCAATGTCCTGTACAGCTGCAACATGACCTCCCAATTCCTATAATCAATGCACTGATCAATGAAGACAAGCATACCAAATGCCTTCTTCACCACCCTGTCTACCTGCGACTCCACTTTCAAGGAACTACGCTCCTGCACCCCTAGGTCTCTTTGTTCAGCAACACTCCCCAGGACCCTACCATTAACTGTATAAATCCTGCCCTGGTTTGCCTTACCAAAATGCAACATCTCACATTTATCTAAATTAAACTTCATCTGCCACTCCTCAGCTCATTGGCCCATCTGGTCGAGGCCCTGTTGTACTCTGAGATAATCTTCTTCACTATCCATTGCACCACCTATTTTGGTGTTATCTACAAACTTATGAACCAAAGCTCCTATATTCACGACCAAATCATTTATAAGTATGATGGAAAGCAGTGGACCCAGCACTGGTCACAGGTCTCCACTCCAAAAAACACCCCTCCACCACTACCCTCTGTCTCCTACTACAAGCCAATTTTGTATCTACTTGTCTGGCTCCTCTGAATCCCATGTGATCTAACCTTACTAACCAGTCCTCCATGTGGAACCTTATCAAGCAATTTACTAAAGTCCATATACACAGCATTTACCACTCTGCCTTCTTTATCACCTCTTCAAAAGACTCAGTCAAGTTAGTGAGACATGATTTCCCACGCACAAAGCCATGTTGACTATCCATAAGCAGTCCTTGCCTTTCCAAATCCATTTAAATCCTATCCCTCATAATCCCCTTCAATAATGTACTCACTACTGACGTAAGGCTCAGCGGTCTATAGTTCCCTGGTTTTTCCTTACCACCTTTCTTAAATAATGGCATCACATTAGCCAAACTCCTGTCTTCTGGTACCTCACCCATAGCTATTAGTGAAACAAATATCTCAGCAAAGGAAGGAGCCCAGCAATCTTTTCCTTAGCTTCCCACTGTGTTCTGGGAAACACCTGATCAGGTCCTGGGGATTTTTCTACCTTTATGCTTTTTAAGACCTCCAGCACCTCCATTTCTGTAATATGGACACTTTTCAAGATATCACTATTTCTTTCCCCAAGTTCACTAGCTTCCACGTCCATCTCCACAGTAAATACTAATGCAAAATGCTCATTGAATATCTCACCCATCCTCTGTGGTTCCATACGTGGATGGCCTCATTGATTTTTAAGTGTCCCTATTCTCTCCCTAGCTGCTTATTTGCTCTTAATGTATTTATAGATTCTCTTTGGATTTTCCTTAACTCTATTTGTGAATGCTACCTCATGTCCCCTACTTGCCCTCCTGATCTCCCTCTTAAGTATACTCCTACTGCCCTTATGCTCTTCGGGGGATTCACTCAATCCCAGCAATCTATATTTGATAAATGCCTCCTTCTTTTACTTGACCAGAGTCTCAATTTCTCTCATCATCCAGCATTCCCTACATCTACCAGTCTTATCCTTCATACTAACAGGAACATACCAGCTCTGAACTCTCGTTATCTCATTTGTAAAGGCCTCCCACTTCCCAACTGTCCCTTTACCTGCAAATAGCCACCTCCAATCAACTTTTGAAACTTCCTGTCTAATTCCATTGAATTTGGCCTTCCCCCAATTTAGAACTTTAACTTTTTGATCAGTTCAATCCATTTCCATAATAATTTAAAAACTAATAGAATTATAATCACTTGTGCCAAAGTGCTCCCCCACTGACAGCTCAGTCACTTTCCCTGCCATATTTCCCAACTGAAGGTCAAGTATTGCTTCTTCTTTGGCAGGTACATCCAGATACTGAATAAGAAAGTTTTCTTGTATACACTTAACAAATTCCTCCCCATCCAAGCCCTTAACACTATGACAGTCAAAGTCTCTGTTCGGAAAGTTAAAATCCCCTACTATTACAATTCTATTTTTCTTGCAGATATCTGAGATCTCCTTACATACTTATTCCTCAATTTCCCGCTACTGTAATACAATCCCAACAAGGCAATCATTCCTTTCTTATTTTTAAGTTCTACCCATATAACTTCATTGCACGATCTCCCAAGAATATCCACCGTAAGGACAGCTGTTATGTTTTCCATAACCAAAAACTTCACTCCCTCTCCTCTCTTGCCTCCCTTTCTAGCCTTCCTATAGCATTTGCACCCCAGAACATTAAGGTGCCAGTCCTGTCCATCCCTGAGCTATGTTTCTATAACAGTTACAATGTACCAGTTCCATGTGCCCAACCATGTTCTAAGTTCATCTGCCTTACCTGTTAGGCCTCTTGCATTGAAGTAAATGCAGTTTAATTTATCAGCCTTACCTCATTCTCTGCCAGGCTATTGTCTGCCTTGACTATGACACTTGCTTCCGTTATCAACAGTCTCTTTCATGAATATATTCAGTTACCTGACCTTCACAGTATCCCTCCAAGTGAAGACGTGTTTCTTCATCTCAGTACTTAAGTGTGTAGAAGGTAATTAATGGCATACATTAAGGATTGGCTAAAAGATCGAAAACAGGCAGTAGTAGTAAATGGGTCATTCTCATGATGGAACAGTACTCGGGTCTCGGTTGTTCTCATTATATGTCAATGATTTGGATTTGGAGACCAAATGTAACATTTGCAACCTTGCAGATGATACAAAGGTAAGCCAGAACGTGTGAAATGAGCAAGATATAAAACATTTTCAGCAGGATTTAGACAGGCATTGCGATTGGGCAAAAAGCATCAGAGATGGAGTTTAATGTAGAACAATAGGTGGCACGGTGGCTCAGTGGTTAGCACTGCTGCCTCACAGCACAAGGGACCTGGGTTTGATTCCACCGTCGGGTGACTGTCTGTGTGGAGTTTGCACATTCTCCCTGTGTCTGCGTGGGTTTGCTCCAGTTTCCTCCCACAGTCCAAAGATGTGCATGCTAGGTGGATTGGCCATGCTAAATTGCCTGTAGTGTTCAGGGATGTGTAGATTAGGTGGTTTAAAGGGGGATGGGTCTGGGTGGGATGCTGTGAGGTTCAGTGTGGACTGGTTGGACCGAAGGGCCTGTTTCCACGCGGTAGGGGTTCTATGATTCTACTGTACTAGCCCTAGCCTTTTCTCACTATTGCTTTTGTTTCCACCACATTAATAGTTTAAAGCCTCCCAAGAAACACTGGCAAATTTCCCTGGAAGGATATTAGTCTCCTTCCAATTCAGATGGAACCCATCCTTCTTAAACAGATCATTTCTACTCCTAAAGAGATCCACATCTTCAAATGAATTCACAATTCACTGTAGACACATTGAGCCAGAATTTCAGCTCACTCTGCTCCTGTAGGTTCTGAACCATTAACTGGGCAGAAATTGGAATTGCCTTGCATGGTGCAAACAAATAACGAATGATTCTATGGATATAACTCACTCACAGGCAAAACACACTTATTTGCATTGGCTTTGCCACATCTTGAGGTTGTGCCTTTCTGCATTAACTAAGCAATGTACCATCCAATCAAAAATAAAGGGGTTTTCTAACCAAGTAAATATATTACAAAGCGAAAGAAGTCAAAATGACCAGTTAAAAGGGCTATTGGCTTTATGAGAAAAATGTTTGTGATATCTAAGTACACACATGAATCTGGAAAAAGCATCGAGCATGCCAATGGGATAACTCACATTTACGTTACCATCACAAAAGTTACACAAGCCACTTTCGGTCCTTTTGAAAGAACAAAAATTTTGTCCAACCCTGTTCCGCCAAAAGGCGTTAACATAATACAATTACCAAAGGTGCTTCACAAAACAAAACTGACATCAAAGTTCATAGAAGATATGGGTGGCATGGTGGTGTAGTAGTTAGCAATGTTGCCTCATAGCACCAAGGGCCTGGGTTTGATTCCAGGTTTGGTCTGTGTGGAGTTTGCAAATTCTCGCCGTGTCTGTGAGGGTTTCCTCCGGGTGCTCTGGTTTCCTCCCACAGTCCACAGAAGTGCAGGTTAGGTGGATTGACTATGGGAAACGCTGGGATAGGGTATGGGGGTAGGTTTGGGTAGGATGCTGTCAGCATGGACTTTTTGGGTTGAATGGCCTACTTTCAAACTGTAGGAATTCTATGAGATCACACACAAAACCTTGGTCAAAGTGATACGTTGTAAAAAGCAACAGAAAGGATAAGAGAGCCGGGTTTAGGAAGGAAATTTCAATGATGGTAGCCTAGGCAGCTGAAAGTCTGGTAGCCAATGATGGAACAATTAAAATTGGGAATGTGCAAGAGGCTGGAATTGGCAAATCTTCAAAGTATTGGCTGCAGCAGTTGTTACTTGCCTCAATTTATTTATCAGAGACAGTATTAATTTGTGTCGGATTATTGAGGTGACCATGCTATTAGTGTTAATGCCTACTTTGTTACCAGTATAGGCTGTATGACTCAGGTATTATTAGAAGGTCCTTTTTGCAGAACACTAGTTGAAAGGGATGAATCATAGTCTGCTGAGGGAGATTGACCTGAACTTTAGCTGTCTGTGTAGAAACATAAAGATTTCAAAACATTTGCCAATAAATTCAACAGCGGCTCATCAGGAAATCAACTTAGATTCTAACACTCCAGCTGGTCAACCAAATAGCACAATGGGGGTGGAGTTGGGAACCATTCCATGGTATAGTTGGGTGCCAACAACAATGTGAGTGCACAGCAGGAAGCAGAAGAAACAAAAAGAAATAAAGACTTGCCTCCATATTGTGTGCTTTCCACCACCTCAGGAGTGCCAAAGATCATTGCAGTCAATTTTGCATACACCTGAAGTGTAATCAACATTTCTATGTGGAAAATACAGCAGCCAATTTTCACACAGTAAGATCTCTTGTTTGAATAAGTGCAGCCCCAACAACACTCAAAGTGCTTAACAATATTGAGGGCTAAGCAGCCTTATTGTCTAAAGCCTTCAACATTCACTCCTTGCACCACAAATGTACAGTGGCTACAGTGTGTAGCATTTGCATTATCTGCACAATGTGTAACTTCTGCATAACCGCGAGGTTACACTGCAGCTCTATAAAACCCTGGTTAGACCACATTTGGAATATTGCATTCAGTTCTGGTCACCTCATTATAGGAAGGATGTGGAGGCTTTAGAGAGGTTGCGAAGGGGATTTACCAGGATGCTGCCTGGACTGGAGGGCAGGTCTTATGAGGAAATGTTGAGGGAGCTAGGGCTTTTCTCATTGGAGCGAAGAAGAATGAGAGGTGATTTGATAGATGATGAGAGGCATAGATAGAATGGATACCCAGAGACTTTTTCCCAGGGCAAAATGACTAATACGTGGGGGCATAATTTTAAGGTGATTGGAGGAAAGTATAAGGAAGATGTCAGAGGTAGATTCTTTACACAGAGAGTGGTGGGTGCATGGAATGCCCTGCCTGCAGTGATTGTGGAGTCAGATACTTTATGGACATTTAAGTGACTCTTGGATAGGCACATGTATGATTATAAAATGTAGGATATGCAGAGTAGTTTGATCTTAGAGTAGGATAATAGGTCGGCACAACATTGTGGGCTGAAGGGCCTGTACTGTGCTGTACTGTTCTATGTTCTAATGCATTGTGGCAACTCATCAAGGCTCTTTTTTGTCATTACTCTTTAATTCTATGACCTCTACCAGGAGGGCAGCACTACCTGCAATAACACTACCTGCGAGCTCCCCTCTATCCTGAATTGAAAATATATCGTTCTTCCCTCATTGTCGCTGCATCTAATTCCTGGAACTTCCTTCCCAACACCACATGAGCTGCAGCGGTTCCAGAAGGCAGTTCACCACCACCTTCTGAAGGGCAATTCGGTATGGGGAATAAGTGCCGGCCTAGCCAGTGACAGCTACACCCCATCAGTGAATTTAATGAAAATTTCACAAACTGCAATAAGACGAATGAGCAAATAACCTGTTCCTTTTTGGTATTGACTGAGGGATAAATGAAGACCAGCGAGCAGGGGAGCTCTTCTGATCTCCTTGGAAACAGTGCAGTGCGACATTTTATATCTGCCTGTGCGAGTAGAGAGTTTCACACATCATCTGAAAGGCAGCACATATGACAGGGCTGCTCTCCCTCAGTACTCACACACTGGAGTGTTAGCCTAGCTTATGTACTCTATTCATAACTCTCTGGAATGGAAGTTGAACCCAGAACCTCCTGACTCTAATGCAGTTTCCTGTAGTTGTTTTTTAAGCTACTTTCTCCGTTTGACTTTAGCAATCAGTGATCACTGATGAGCTGACCGCTACCCATTGAGCATAAAATAACTGAGAACATCTGAGTGCAGACAAGGGTTGGGTGTTGTCAACTTCCCAGATTGTGTCCAAGATGTCCCCTGACTTTGCAGTTCCACTGGCAGGCCCTGATAATCACTGGAAATGTAGCAGAAAGCACAACAACAGAAAATGATTCCTCATGCATGACTGATTAACATACCAAGGTAGTGTAAGTACTCGATAAACTACCTTGGGAGCTCAGACAGTTACAGGGTTAATGAATGATTTCTGTCCTTTAAGTGAACTGCTGAAATTGTGAGATCGCAGTCTGAGATGGTGCACTAGCTGAGGGTTTTCTTCATTACTTTCAGCAGAACTTTGCAACGATTAACATTGTTTCAGTCTGTGGATTATTTCATACTTTATTAAAGTAGTTCCATCAAACAGCATTGGCAACCAGCATATTTTACAGATCAGATCACAATAACATATGAATTAAAATCCATCACCAAGAATGACTTAATAGCACGACTACTGACCAAGCAGATTAAGTCCTGAAGGATATATACAAGGCCTGTGGCAGGTGGCGAAAGAACCAAGAAGAGGGAAAACAACTTGACGTTACTGTCAACAGTTTACCAATGGCATATGTGTCTGACCAAAAACAGTGCTGCTGGAGATCATGTCCTCTTGAGGTTCCCAACATCACAGCTACCTGTCTTTGGTCAAACTGATATCAATAGGAATTGGAGAAAGCTCCACAAAGGTAGAGGGCGTGGAGGCTGTAGATACTCAGAAGGGTAGTGTCCTAAACCCTAACCATTTTCAGCTCCTTCATTAATGATCATTACTCCATTATAAGATTAGATGTGGAGAAGTTCACCAATGCTTGCATAGTTCTCTGTACCATTCACAATTCCTTAGGTACTGCGGCAGTCTGTGCCCATATGCAACAAGGCCTGGACAGCACTCGTCGATAAATAGCAAGTTAAGATTCACACCACACCAACGCCTGGCATTTTAATGGAATACTCCCCACCAGCCCGGTGCAGCTGCATGAACACTCTGCAAGTTCAACATCCAGTAAAAACAGTTCCCTTGAAAGATACTGGAGAAACAAAAGATCCTCCAGCAGAGAAATGATCCACAGATCTGAACCAGGATCAATGCTACTCAAGCAAAAGCCCTTCAAATCTTCCAAGTCTGAAGGTAGTGCATTCCCAGGAAAGTGTGAAAAATCCAGGCCAACTACCTTGGTGAAGTCAGAGACTTGGGGGGAGATGGAGCAATGGTAAATGTAATACAGTGAGATGCATGATCGTATAATGGGCTAACTATGGGGGAATAAAAGAAATTAGGGAAGGATGATGTTGGGTAAGGTAATGGTTCTGAAGGCTTTAATGTTAGCTCCATCCATTCTGCTGATATCACACAATTTTCAGGGTGGAGGCAGGGAGTTCTACTCCATATTTCGGAGGAAGCAGATGTACCTGTTCCAGCTCCCTTACACCCTGGTAATTATATCTGACCAAATGTAATTGCAGTTATTGCCATCATACAATAATTCTTCTTGTTATGTAAGAACAGCGCCTCTTCTGTAAATACCCTATGGTGGTATACTCTCCACCTGTAATCACTAGACAGGTGTAGATCATAGAATCCCTACAGTGTGGAAACAGGCCATTCGACCCAACAAATCCACACCTACCCTCAGAGCATCCCATCCAGACCCATCCCCCTATAACCCACCTAATCTACACATCCCTGAACACTATGAGAAATTGAGCATGGCCAATCCACCTAGCCTGCACATCTTTGGACTGTGGGAGGAAACCCACACTGACATGGGGAGAATGTGCAAACTCCACACAGACAGTCACCCGAGGGTGGAATCGGGATGTGTAATGGGGATCAACTTGACAAATTGATGAGGACTTCAGGAAAACAGGACAATGATCATTTATGCACGTATGGAGTGGATGCCTTAACATTGTAACGTTTAAAGCTGTCTGGTGGATTACAGAACACCTTCAAACTTTATACAGATTACAACCCATTACAATTCCCACAGTTCAATCTTTATTTCCTCACAGTCTTTAATAGGTATTGCCTGTTCTTTTACTCAAGGCCTCTCATAGTTTGGCTTTCATGCTAATAACCTTAATATCTGAACACCTTGTTTGTTATTTATTTCTCTATACATCTGTAGTTCGCATATGCTTTGCTAGCTTTGCTACTCACTGACTGTACGGCTAAAGCTTTAATCCTTGACTAGCTTTACACCTCCATTTGTTTGAGGTCGTTTGCTACCACCAATCTTCCATCCTTGTTTTGTCTTACGGCTCAGTGGTTAGCACTGCTGCCTCACAGCGCCAGGGACCCAGGTCACCATACCTTCGACCAAGCGCAAGGTTGAGAAGGAGAATCCTTTATGGTAACCTCAGCTGGTGGTACTGGGTAAGGGATGTGTAATGGGGATCAACTTGACAAATTGATGAGGACTTCAGGAATGTTAAGGCATGTTAAACTTCACGATGTTAAGGCATCCTCTCCATACGTGCATATGAAATAAATGATCATTGTCCTCTTTTCCTGAAGTCCTCATCAATTTGTCAAGTTGATCCCCATTACGCATCCCTTACCCTGTACCACCAGCTGAGGTTACCATGAAGGATTCTCCTTCTCAACCTCTCACCTGGTCGAAGGTATGGTGACCCTCAGGTTAAACCACCACCAGTCATACCTCTCTAATAAGTGAGCAGCTATATGGTCTGGTAAGACTATGGTAACATTATTGGTAGAAGTGGGAAAATACCACAAGTTGCCGATGGAGATTACCTCAAGTTAAAAAAAAAGGCAACCAGCCCTTTCAGTGCTATAAGGTCCAGGATGATGTTTCTAGTCCTACTCTTCTTATTTCAGCTGCTGAAAACACAGTGCAAGGTCAGCCGACAGATCACTGTCCTCTTATGCTACTTCAAATGGTCAGATCAGGGAGAACTCTGAGCTCCCACAGCAGTTCAGTCTGCAAACAGTAGACTTTAGGAGTGGGGAGCGGGCGGTGGGGGGGGAAGATGGGTTTGGTGCGATAGGAAATATTTTCAGTTAAATGGAGATGCTTTGAGTTAAATATTTTCAGCCAAGCACATTAAGGAAATACCTTCATCTAATAATATTGGAAAATTATAATGTACTTTTGGGAAGATGGAGAAATAATGTTTAATGACTATGCAGATAAGGTTGTTGGCTTGCTCACCGAGCTGGCTGGTTATCGTACATATATATTGTCACCATGCTGGGTAACATTGTCAGTGCGGCCTCCGATGAAGCGATGCTGTTCCATTCTGCTTGGAATTTGTATGATCTGGTCTGTTAAGTTGAGTTGTGTCATTTCTGGTTCACTCACAAGGACCAAAGACCCCATACCTATGATATGCAGGACCAACGTAGTTTACAAAATACCTCGCAATGACTGCAACAAACATAACATCGGCCAGACCAGAATGAAACTCGCCATCAGGATACACGAACACCAGCTAGCAGCAAAACGACACAATGAACTTTCCCTCATCTCAGTGCACTCGGGCAATGAAGGCCATCAATTTAACTGGGACAACATGACCATCCTAGCTCAAGCCAACCACAGACATGCACGGGAATTCCTAGAGTCCTAGTTTTCAACCTGTAGTGCAATCAACAAACATGTGGAATTAGACCCTATGTACAAACCCATGCAAAAAGGAACCAGAAATGACTCACCCAACTTAACAGACCGGATCATACAAATTCCAAGCGGAGTAGAACAACATCGCTTCATCGGAGGTTGCACTGATGATGTTACCCAGCATGGTGACGAAACATCTGTACCGTAACCAGCCAGCTCAGCGAACAAGCCAACAACCTCATTCCACAACCCGGGCTAAAAATCTTCGTAAGAACCTTAAACTATGCAGATAAGGTATGCTTTGGTGGAACTGAGATGTCAATAGACATGTGATAGCAGTTCTGCTATCTGAGGCTGAAAATATGTGCATCTCTAGGTAATGCCACATTGTTAATAAAAAGTGTTTAAACAAATGCCTCGAGGACTGGCTTCAGCTTACCTGAAACACAGATTAACCCAATGTCTGCAAAATTGCCGATACCGATATGTGGATGCTCCCAACATGGATACTGATTCAGAGGATACTGCACCCAAAAATTACCTCATGTGCCCCCGTTTTCTTTAACAAAGATCAATTTCAGTCTTATTGCCTCCAAGAAGTAGAAAGAAAGAAAGAAACAACTGACTTTGAAGGACTTGTGTGGAGGCTCTGGGTTCAAGACCCACCTACTCCAGACGTTTGTAATAACGTCTCTGAACAGGTTGATTGAAAATATCTCAAAGCAACTGATCATTTTCCCTTTCGTTTAAAAAGAAGCGATGAGGATATTGGTGGAATTTTCACAAGCTGCCATTCAAAGGAGTTTCGAGCACAAAAGGTCACTCAACCATTTATGTGCGTTGAACTAATAAGGTCCTGTGCACTGTACAAGGCCAGTAACATTAACTTTGCACTTTATTACCATGTATCCAGGATTATTCAGCTGTAATTAGAATTTTATTACATTCTGGTCCCTTTAGGTATGTCTTTAAGTGAGCAAGCCTGTTCTGAATACTTTCTATGAAATTACAATCATTTATAGCCAGTCGACAGAACAAACACATCCTAATAGACTTTTATTCAGTCGTCAGAGATCAATATAATTTTCAAGGTTATTTAAATTATGATTTGTAGATTAAAATAAAAATTTCAAGCGAAATGATTAGTTGGATATTTGTTGAATAATTGAATACAGTACTACTTAAATGATGACTGCATTCCTAATTACCTTATTCATTCACCATTCTATGTCAGTAATTGTAAAAGCCACTGCAACTAAATAATGTCATTTGGACATAATCAGTTATCTTAGCTGTGGTGGGAGTCCTTTACCAAGTTCCAGCACGCAACGACCCTTAGCAACCAGAAAATGGTTGTGAGGTCTAGAGAGAGTCTGTGGGGGAAGGGAATAGAGCGCAACCTACAGCTGCTGAGGGCAAAGAATCGTTTCAAACATCAACAGCAACTTGCATTTATATGATGCCTTCAATTTTGTAATCCCAAGGTGCTTCACAGAATGACTATGAAGCTAAAAAAACAAGCTGCTATAATTTTGGTCCGTGGAGCTACTCCCTTGGAGCAGCTCACAGAAGGGGAGTTTGAGAGAATTATGGGGAGAATTCCAGAGTTTAGGGTTTAGGAAGCTGAATTCATGGCTACCAACAGTGTTGAGTTTAAAATCAGAGATGAGTGAACTATAAAAATTGTTTATTTTTGCTGGATGCAGGAGTGCAAAGAGAACAGTGTCCGAACCATGGCTTATGAGGGAATTTAGAGATGATACTAGATGCAAAAAAACAAGAGGCATACAAATTGGCAAGAAAAACAACAGATTTAAGCATTGGGAACAGTTTAGAAGTCAGCAGAGGATGACCAAGAGATTGATTAAGAAGGGGAAGTTGGAATGTGAGAGTAAGTTTGCAGGGAACATAAGAACTGCATGTAAAAGTTTCTATTGGTATGTAAATAGAAAATGATTGTTGAAAACTAATGTAGTTCCTTAAAGTCAGAAACAGGGGGAATTTACATTGGGGAACAAAGAAATGGCTGACAAACTAAATTCGTACTTCTGTATTCACAAAGGAGGACACGAATAACGTACTGGGAATGAGTGCAGGGTTTAGTGAGAGAAGGAACTGAACATAAGAGATTAATGTGCAAGATTAAAGTGTATGGGATTGGGGTAAGTGTATTGAGATGGATAGGAAACTGGTTGGCAGAGAGGAAACAAAGAGTAGGAATTAATGGGGCCTTTTCAAATTGGCAGGACGTAACTAGTGGGGTGCCATTGGGATCGGTGCTGGGACCCCAGCTATTCACAATATATGTTAATGATATGGATGAGGGAACAAAATGTAACATCTCCAAGTTTGCGGATACTACCAAGTTGGGTTGGGGGGGGAGGTGACCTTTGACAGGGATGCGGAGACCCTTCAGCATGATCTTGACAGGTTGGGTGAGTGGGCAAATCAATGGCAGATGCAGTATAATTTGAATAAATGCGAGGTTATTCACTTTGGAAGCAAAAACAAGGCGGCAGATTACTACCTGAATGGCTGTAAATTGGGAGAGGGGAGTGTGCAGCGGGACCTGGGTGTCCTTGTGCACCAGTCGCTGTAGGTAAGCATGCAGGTGCAGCAGGCGGTAAAGAAGGCAAATGGTATGTTGGCCTTCATTGCGAGAGGTTTCGAGTACAGGAGCAGGGATGTGTTGTTGCAGTTGTACAGGGCCATGGTGAGACCACACCTGGAATACTGTGTGCAGTTTTGGTCTCCTTTTCAGAGGAAGGATGCTCTTGCTCTTGAGGAAGTGCAGTGAAGGTTTACCAGACTGATTCCTGTGATGGTGGGACTGACATATGAGGAGAGATTGACGAGTTTGGGATTGTTTTTGCTTGAGTTCAGACGAATGAGGGGGGATCCATAGAGATTTATAAAATTCTAACAGGACTGGACAGGGTAGATGCAGTGAGGATGTTCCCGATGGTGGGTGTATCCAGAATCAGGGGTCACAGTATGAGGATTTGGGGCAGACCATTTTGGACAGAGATGAGGAGACATTTCTTCACCCAAAGAGTGGTGAGCCTGTGGAATTCATTACCACAGGAAGGAGTTGATGCCAAAACATTGAATGTATTCAAGAGATGACTAGATATAGCACTTGGAGCGAATGGGATCAAAGGTTATGGGGAGAAAGCAGGATTAGGCTATTGAGTAGGACAATCAGCCACGATCGTGACAAATGGCGGACCAGGCTCGAAGGGCCGAATGGCCCCATCCTGCTCCTATCTTCTATGTTTCAGTATTTGTAAAGAAATTGTGTTGGAGAACTTGATTGAAGGCTGATACACCCCAAGGGCCTGATAATCTACATCTTAGAGTACTTAAGGAAGTTGTCCTAGAAATGGTTGATGCATCAGTGGTGACCTTTCAAGATTCTTTGGACTCCAGGAATAGTTCCTACAGTTTGGAGAGTAGCTAATGTAATCCCACTATTTAAAAAGGGAGGTAGAGAGAAAACAGGGAATTATAGGCCAGTGAGTCTGATGTTGGTAGTGGAGAAGATGCTAGAGTCTATTATCAAGAGTTTTATAGCAGAGGACTTAGAAAGCAGTGGTAGAATCAGATACAGTCAACATGGATTTACAAAAGGGAAATCATGTTTGACAGTGACTGGAATTCTTTGAGGATGTAACTCGTAGAGTTGATCAGGGGAGTCAGTGGATGTGGTTTATTTGGACTTTCAGAAGATTTGTGACAAAGTGCCACATAAGTGACTAATGTGCTAAATTAAAGCACATGGGATTGGGAGTAGTGCATTGAGATGGAAAAAAATTGGTCAGCAGACAGGGAACAAGAAGTAAGAATAAATGGGTCTTTTTCTGAATTCTAGGCAGTGACTCATGGGGTACTGCAGCAATCAGTGCTAGCACCCCAGCTATTCACAATATATTGTAGAATCATAGAATCCCTACAGTGTGGAAACATGCCATTCAGCCCATCGAGTCCACACTGATTCTCCAAAGAACATCCCACCAGACCCACCCCCTTACTCTGTCCCTATAACCCTGCATTTTCCATGGCCAATCCACCTAAGCTGCACATGTTTGGACTGAGGGAGGAAACTGGAGCACCTGGAAGAAACCCATGCAGACATGAGGATGGGTAAGGGGATACTCCTTATGTTAATGATTTAGATAAGGGAACTAATTGCATTATCTGAAAAGTTGTAGATGATACAAAGCTGAGTGCAAGGGTGAGCTGTGAGGAGGATGCAGAGATATTGCAGTGGCTTTCCATATTGATTTGGAAAGCTGAATGAGTGGGCAAATGCATGACACATGTAGTATAATTTTTCATAGAATCATTTTTCATTCATAGAATCCCTACAGTGTGGAAACAGGCCCTTCGGCCCAACAAGTTCACACTGACCCTCACAGCATTCCACCCAGACCCATCTCCCAGAAACCACCTAATCTACAACAAAAACAAAGTTGCTGGAAAAGCTCAGCAGGTCTGGAAGCATCTGTGAAGGAAAAAACATAATTAACGTTTCTGGTCTGGTGACCCTTCCGCAGAATGGAATCTACACATCCCTGAACACTATGGACAATTTTAGCAATCCACCTAGCCTACACATCTTTGGACTGTGGGATAAAATCAGAGCACCCGGAGGAAACCCACGCAGACACAGGGAGAATGTGCAAACTCCACACAGACAGTCACCCAAGGGTGGAATCGAACCCAAGTCCCTGATGCTGTGAGGTAGCAGTGCTAACCACTGAGCCACTGTGCCACTCACAGATAAACATGAGGTTGTCCACTTTGGTAGCAAAAATAGGAAGGCGGATTATTGTTTCAATGGCTGTAATCTGCAAGAGGGGAATCTTCAACAAGATCTGGATGGCCTTGTGTACCAGTCACTGAAAGTAAGTGTGCAGATTCCAGCAGGCAGTGAAGAAGGCAAACTGTATGTTGGAGATAACACAGTGTGGAGCTGGAGGAACACAAATGGGGCCATTTCTGAAGAAGGGTCCTGACCCGAAACATCAGCTTTCCTGCTCCTCTGATGCTGCCTGGACTGCTGTGTTCCTCCAGCTCCACATTGTGTTATCTCTGACTCCAGCATTGGCAGTTCTTACTATCTCTGACTGAGTTATAACCCCACTGCGAAGCCTCTTCCAAGGATGCCCACCTTGCAAAAGTTGTCCTCCTCCTTCTGGAAAGACCTCAGTGGATCTCTCTCCCACTGCAACCCTCTGATAATCTTCTCTGACCTGAAACTGCTTGACCACATACTGAAACAAACCCGGTACTACAGCCACATCTCCTTTCTCAGTACCTACCTATGGAACCGGATTATCCCCAGTGGACTCCAATCTACATTCAGGCCATTCCAATTTGGCCTCATCCGTGACAACCTCTACATACACAACATCCAGATCCTCCAAAAAGGGTTTTCACTACGGATCCTCAAGCACACACTTGCAGCAATGCACCAGCATCTTCTGGCCCTACAATCAACCTTACCCCAGCTCAGATCCTCCCTCTCGTAGACTTGCAAAGGAACCCTCCCCATTTCTGAAGAAGGGTCCTGACCCGAAATGTCAGCTTTCCTGCTCTTCTGATGCTGCCTGGCCTGCTGTGTTCATCCAGCTCTACACTGTGTTATCTCTGCATCCAGCATCGGCAGTTCTTACTATGTCAAACTGTATGTTGGCCTTCGTAGCAAGAGGACTTGAGTACAGGAACAAGGATGTCTATGCAGGACATTGGTGAGACCGCATCTGCAATATTGTCTGTAGGTTTGGTCTCCTTATCTGAGGAAGGATGTTCTTGCTATAGAGGGAGTGCAGTGAAGGTTTACCAAATTGATTCCTGTGATGGAAGATTGACATATGAGGATAGACTAAGTCAGTTAGGATTGTACTCACTGGTGTTCAGTAGAATGAGGGGGGATCTCACAGAAACCAATAAAATTCTAACAGGACTAGATAGGTCAGATGCAAGAAGGAAGTTCCTGTTGATGGGAAGTCCAGAACCAGGGGTTACAGTTTAGGGGATAAGGGGTAAACCTTTTAGGACTGAGAGGAGGAGAATTTTTTTTCACGCAGAGAGTGGCAAGCCTGTGGAATTGTGGTTGAGGGCAAAACATGCTTTTTCAAGAATGAGGTAGATACAGCTCTTGAGACTAAAAGGATGAAGGGGTATGGGGTGGGGGGGAGGGGAAGAGTGGGTATTGAGCTCGATGATCAGCCATGATCATATTGAATGGGGGAGCAGGTTCGAGGAGCTGAATGGCCTAATCCTGTTCTAATCCTCTAGGTTTCTATTTAACCTTAAATTTTGAGCCCTGGTACTAGACTCCCTGGACACTGCAAACATCCTTCCTGCATTGACCCTGTTAGAATGTTACGGATTTCTAACAGACCCACTCTCATTCTTCTAAACACCAGTGAACATAGTCCTAAGTGATCCAATCTCTCTTCATATGTCAAACCTACCATTTCAGGAAATAGCCTGGTCACTTGAGTTCGCATGATCACCATTAGAAGAAGGACTTATACAATTCCATCTGTTTGTTAATCTCCAATCAACAGTTTCATGCCCCCGTTACATCTTTGGATGGACACTTTACGTTATATAAGAATTAGCAGAAGTCTAGTTTGTTAGACAGCTTTGAAATTCTAGTTTAGCAGGTAATCAGAACACTCCTGTCTCTTAGAATAGAATCTTAGAATCCCTACAGTGTGGAAACAGGCCCTTTGGCCCAACAAGCCCACAGCGACCCTTGGAACATCCCACCCAGACCCACATAATCCCTGAACACTCTGGGCAATTTAGCATGGCCAATCCACCTAACCTACACATCTTTGGGCTGTGGGAGGAAACCAGAGCACCCAGAAGAAACCCACACAGACGTGGGGAGAATGGGCAAACTCCACACAGACAGTTCCCTGAGGCTGGAATCGAACCCAGGTCCCTTGGTGCTGTGAGGCAGCAGTGCTAACTACTGAGCCACCATGACACCCTTGTAAACATCTGCAGAGAACAATCTCTGCTGCGATTTAAAAATCTGGTGAGTTGAGCTTCTAATAAACACCGTGAGCCTGACTCTTCAGGAGCTGATTTCCTGGTGGATCTCGACATTGACACAATGTTAGCTGTCACCTTTGCAAGTACTGCAATATTTCTTAATGTCTGTTAATGAGCACTGGATTAATGAAAACAATCATTTCAAAGCACATTCACGCAGACAGCCATTTGTTCCCAGTGCACAATTTCACATTTATTCAGTTATTCCTACTAAACAACCAAAATGATGATTGTCTCATCACAGATGTACAGGCAAATACAGATGGGAGATGCCTACAGGTACAGGAGCCTGCACGTCAAACAAAAAAGAGAGATTTATATCTATAAAACCTCTCTCACTCCCTGAAGACGTCCCAAAGCAGTTTACAGCAACTTTGGAGGTGTGGAGCGAAATTTTGAGGAGCCGATAAAGTCTTGTTCTGGGGAAGTGAGGGTGGGGCTGGGGTTGGGGTCTTGGGGCACAGGACCCATCCGCCCCTTCAATGGGTAGAGGGCTCGGGGCCATGTTTTGCTGGTATTGGCTAATCCAATGGCTGCCGTTAGAGTTGCTGCCGGTCAGAGGGGTGCCAGTGGGCAATTAAACAGCTGTGGCTCTGTCTAGAGGACACACGTGCATCAATGGCCATGAACCCTCTTGGTTGAGTGGCCTCAAAGACAGGGAGTGGGATCTTGCGGTTTTCGAGACATGCCTACCTGTCTGAGAGAGTTGGTGATGGGCTGCGGGAGGTGTGGGGAGGGGGAAGGGTGTGAGGAAACGGATTAGGTTCTGCTGACGGCAAGGTTCACTGTCGTCTTTGCGGGCGGGCAAGTCCAAAAATGCTCAAAATGTTGCCCCACCCTGGAACCAGCTGGGGGGCTACCACTGTTTGCCTAGCCACCTCGCTACGCAGCAACAGGCCTTCCTTTCTGTTTTGCAGGAGTGGGAACAGGCCCTTATTTGGCTACTAAGTAGCTTGATTGGGCTCTGGATGTGGGGTCAATCTGCCCCCAGTTATACAGCTGACAAAGAGGCATGGTAGCCAGAAGATCTTGGGCATGTTACTCGCTGCCTTCACATGCCACTTTGCCAGTCTTCCCATCTCACTGCCTATCTCCAAGGTGGTAGCAAAATGCAGCCCATAATCACTGTTGCAGTAGGCGAATCTGTGGACAAGACACATTAAGACTCCAAATACTAGTTGATTTGAGTGGTTTTCCATGTTACAGCTGGAATAACAAAGTAACAAAAAAATCTTAACTGATTGAATCACAATTATCACAATTGATCATGTTGCTCATGTCCTAAAGGACATTGGTACTAGACGTGGACTACAGCAGGTGGTGATTGAAGAAAATACTTGACCTCATTCTTACCAATGTGTCTGCTGTAGCTGCATCTGATTTTTAATTTGATTGATTATATTGTCATATGTACCGAAATACAGTGAAAAGCTTTGTTTACGAGTGGTACAGGCAGATCACAGAAAGCAAAGGATATACACATCAAAAAGACTTAGAGGATTGGTAAGAGTGACTGCCCTGTCCTTGTGGAGAAAAAATCCCATTTTCATATTGAGAATTATCTCCATTGCGTTTTGTGGCACTATCACTGTGCTAAATGTGGCAGAATTTGAACAGATCAAGCAACTCAAGACTGGGCATCCATGAGGTGCTGTGGGCCATTGTCAGCAATCAAATACAGTCTGCAACCTCATTATCCAGCATATTTTCCACTCTACCATTCTCATCAAGTCAGGGGATTAACCTTAGTTCAACGAAGGGTGCAGGAGGGCAGGCCAGGAGCAACATCAAGCATACCTAACAACGAGGTGTCAACACAAAACAGGATTACTTGCATGCTAAACAGCACAAGCAGCATGTGATAGATGGAGCCAATCAACGGATCAGATCTAAGCTCTGATTCCTGCCACTTCCAGTAGTGAACAGTGGTGGGTAATTAAACATCTCACCGAGGAGGAGACTTCATAAATATCCCCATTCTCAGTGATGCACATCAGTGGAAAAGATAGGGCTGAAGCATTTGCAAAATCTCCATCCAGAGTGCCGAGTAGATGGTCTATCTCAGCCTCCTCCAGAAATCACAACCTCATTGATGCCAGACTTCAGTCAATTTGATCCACTCCACATGATATCAAGAAATGGTTGGAGGCACTGTAATTTGCAAAGGCTTTGGGCCCTGACAATATTCTGGCAACTGTACTGAAGGCATGTGTTTCAGAACTTGCTGTGTCCCTAGCCAAGCTGTTCCAGAACAACTACAATAGTGGCATTTGCCTGCCCATGTGGAAAATTGCCCAAGTACGCCCACTAAGTGAAAGTGAACAGGCAATTTAGATTGGGGACAGGGGCAATTATTTAAGGGGATATTTCAGAAAACATGCACACCAACAACTAAGGAAAAGTGGAATTCTGTGGGTTAACTATCAAAGTCAAAGCTAGCAACAACCTCAAAGAAAAGGCATATTAATTTTGCGTAGGTAGGTGGTGGGTCAGACGATTTGACAGAACACAAAAAACACAAAAAAATTGTTAAAAGATGAATATCGAGAAAAAAAATTGGACTATGAGAGAAAGTTAGCCAAAAAATATAAAACAGATAAGAAATGTTTCTTCAGAAATTTAAAAAAAAAAGAGTTAACAAGTAAGCGTTGGTCCTACAATAAATGATTTTGGGGAATTAGTAATGGAGGATAAAGAGATAGTAGGTCCAGCAACACCCGTGGTAGGAGAAACAGAAGTAACATTGCGAATCCAATAAGAATTTTTCAGATATGACTTTTCTTCAGAATAGCAGTGCTGTAAGCATGGTATCATTGGCTGAGGGACAAGGTACAAAAATGTAAGACAAAGCAAGGCAAGGCAAGGCAAGAATGGTTTCAGCATCCAGGTAGAATCAAAGTGAGTCAGCGCAAAGAGAAAGACCAAACAGCCCAGAGGTACAGCCTGGTCCAGTCCATGTGCTGGGTGCGTGACCCTGAGTGCAAACTGTCCTTGCTGCACAATTACAATAAGAGTTGCTATTCCCCCAAGGTGCAGCATTGAATTGAAGAAGCACACTGTAGGTGGATGGGGAACCATTGTAACATGGTAGCTGTTCGAGGCTGGCACATGTTGGATTGCAATGTCTGTGGTCATGCTATGCATATGGCCTGTGCCCATGGAGTGTACCCTGAGATATTCTGCCTGATGTCCATTATGGAGGTGCTGTGGAGGAAGCAGTGAGCTGAAGTCACCAGGTACTCGCTTTGAATTCCATGTCGGGAATTTTCAACATTTAGTTTGCTAGTGTCGGATAGAAAGCTACATATTAATGAGGTGGTATTTGCAGTTATTAAGGTTAATAAGTTAACAAGCAATGATCCCCCTCAATATGCAAGCTGTTACTCCCTAGCAAAAATCTTGACCTCGTTCCCAGAACTTTGTTAAATGATGCAGCAAGTTGCTTTTAATGTTGAGATAGGCCTCACTGGACTTCTTGCTTAATTCTGCCACATTTCTCACCATATCCCACATTGCTCATGCTCCAAGAAGATGAAGAAGTGGGAGATGCAAATAGAGTAGACAGAAATTTATTGTCAGGTGTATTTTTACATGAAAAATACAGTGAAAAGTTTTATAATTTGCCACACCATGGCATCTACGTCAATGACAGATAATAGATGCATTGGTTATAATCTCCCAATATTCCTTAGATTTTGGAAGGCTTCCAGCCTATTGGAAAACTGTAAATATTAAACTTTCATTGAAGAAAGAGGAGGTAGAAAGCAGGAAACTATACACTCGTTAGCCTACCAGCTGTCAAAGTGAAGCTGTGAGAATCCATTATTAAGGAGGTTAGAGCTGGATATTTACAAAATCACAAACCAACTTGATTCTGAGACAAGGACATCGTCTTTAACTAATCTAGTAGATAGAAGGGAACCGGTAGATGTAAAGGGGAGGTGCTAGCTTAGTGGTATTATCACTGGACTGTTAGTCTGGAGACCCAGGTAAAGTTCTGGTGACTGGGGTTTGAATTGTCCCATGACAGACGATGGAATTTGAATTCAATAAAAATCCGGAATTAAGAATCATACGATGACCATCAATCACTGTCGATTGTTGGAAAAACCCATCCAGATGTCCTTTCAGGAAGGGACCTGCTATCCTTACCTTGTCTGGCCTACATGTGACTCCAAACCCACAGCAATGTGGTTGACTCATAACTGCCCTCTGGGCAATTAGGAATGGACAATAAATGCATGCCTAGATTAACAGTCTAGGGATAATACCACTAAGCCATTGCCTCTTCCTTGAAAAATAGATACTGACCAGAACATTAGGAATAACTCTCCTGTTCATTTTTACATCTTTTAGATCCACCTGACCAGGCAGGTGGGGGCTTGCTTTAAGGTCTTATCCAAAAAATACCAACTGCAACTGTGCACTGCTTCTTCAGTGCTGCTCTGGAGTGTCGGCCTTGGTTTTTATGGGCTCAAACCCTTGAGTCGGACTTGACGCCAGGGCTTTGCAGCTCAGAGGTCACAATCGCAAAATAAGTCACAGCAAACTCTCCCAACTGAGATTCCCACCTTGTAATATTTACCTTTCCCCAAGAATCAGTCACAGCGAGGCTGCAGTGTTGGTTTCTTACCATCTGATTTTCACAGTCGGGCAGCTGATTCCCACCGAGCTCCGGCTCTCTTGGTTTGAGAAGTTAAACGAGAGGCAGCAGTTAAAATCAGCTATGTTTGCCTATTGTTGATACTGGACAGGCAAGGAGCCCTTGTTGCTACATTCCCAGTTGAGAGCTATATCAAGCCACCTGAAAGAGCCAAACCCCTTCCCTGTCACGTTTTCTTGTTGCCACAATATGGGTGAAGGAAGGAAATGTGTACCTTATATGAAGCGTAAACTCTGTAGGCAAATCAGTAATAAATTACAGACAGACGCATGAACAATAACCTGTGGTCATATTGGCTTTTGTAATTGCTCTGAAGTGATGATGTGTGGAACATTATACAACAGCTAATTTCAGACATTAGATGGAATGGAATGTCAAAAACAACTTTGTACTTTGAAATCTGTTAATTAAGAACATGCTACAATACAGTGTCTTGATGTACAGCAGCCGATGGCTATTCATTAAATGGTGACCAGTCATCAAAAGCAAGTGTAATTAGTTACATTGGAATTTTCCTCGTCACTTTATCTATGCAGAGGTGGTTGCTTACATGCTAATTACCCAAACTGCAAACTTCACACAACAACAAAAATCACAAGGTGAGATTGAGCCAGTACAAAACCAAACATGTACATTAAGCAATTGACTGAATGCGTTTTGTTTCGATTCATTGATGGAATGTGGGCATTGCTGGCTAAGCCAACATTTACTGTCCATCCCTAGTTGACCAGAGTACAGTTAAGAGTCAACCACATTGTTGTTGGTCTGGAGTCGCATGCAGGTCAAACTGGATAAAGGTGACAGGTTCCTTTTCTTAAGATCAGCAATGAAACTTGATTTGATTTGATTTGATTTATTGCAGTCACACACCTAAGTGCAGTGAAAAGTTTGTTTTTCTGGTAGTACAGGCAAACAAGGACATACAGATCATACTCAGAGATAGTAGGATGCTAGAGTTAGAGATAACACAGTGTAGAGCTGGAGGAGCATGCCAGGCCAGGCCGGGGCCCTTGTTCAGAAATCACGGTGCTTGGACAGAGTGAGGCATACAAGATTACAGCAGCACAAGAGGTGCACAACGCAAGATCAACATTAGCAAGATAATTCTTACAGACTTAGAATTTAGCTTTAAACATGCGGAACAATTATAAGAAATGTGAGAATACGATCTGCTGTAGAGAGCTTGCAAAGAGTTGCTCAGTATCCGCGCCATGGATTTTAATAATTGACAGTAATAACATGGTCACTATTGGGTAAACATTTTATTGAATTCAAATTTCACCACCTACAGAGTGAGGTTTGAAAGTATACCCCCAAAACATCACCTTGACACTCTTGAATACTCACCCAGTGACATTACCACAACATCATCACTTCCCCCTTGCACATTTACCCAGTTATGTTGTATTTGATTGTTTACATATGCATATACAATACTGACAAATGCAGAAATAATACCCAAAGGTTATTTAGGTTTTGACACTGATAATGAAGTTATGATGTGCAGGACAGATTTTAGGAATGTTTTCATCGAACTTTCATATCTGTGCATCATCAAAACAAAATTTGAGTACTGCATGAGCTGTATTGCTAATTTAAAAATGCAATAAAATATTGCCTTTTGATCTTAAACAGCCTTTGGCTACTCATTTGTGATGACCAGACTTCAAAAGAGAAGCTAAATGTCTGTATTGGAATTCTTCTTTATCTGTATATGACGGGTAATCATAGGTGCCGTAAAATATTAAAAAGCTGCAGTTTTTGTATCAAGAAAAAAACTGTTTGTTAAAACACTTATTAATATCGTCTCTTACCATTCCAGGAAAGTTATTCCCTTGAATTTGGGGTGTAACCCTTGGTGATAAAAGCCCAAAATATCAGAGAACAATGCTGCTCCAGGTAACCTTGCCAGTACTGCCAAACAGACTGATCATGGATGAAGTGAGGAAGTAGAGAAATGGGAAAATGCAAAAAATATATCGTTTGCCCCAAGAGATTTCTTAAAATCACTGTATTATAGTGATGCCCAGAATTTGCAATATGATTTATTAAGAAATAATTCTCACTGTTACAGACTTAGTTGGAGATTAAATGACCACAGGGGAAACTTGCTTCCATTCAGCTTGGTCCTGTTTTATGGTTCATTCAACATAGAGATAGAGCAATATAAACATAGCCCAAATTTTTATCAACATCTTCCCTGTTCCATTTGCCACTCCAATCAGTTCTAGGACCTGCTGTAATAGATATTTTTGTCCAGTCTCCGCGCATCCAATGCTGCATACTCTGTAGAAGAAATGGAGTTCTACCTTGTCATAAGTTTGCTCTGAAAGTATTTTATCTTGCTGGCTCATTTTTGAAGACATTAAGAATCAGCCAAATAATGCAGACTGGAATCACGGTTTTGTGCAGACTCCGAAGGTTCATCAATGTCTCAAGAACAGTGGCAGAGATGTATCAGCTTTTAGGTCAATAATAGAGCATTAATGGGTTTCTACGACTGTCAACAGGTTTTATGGGCACTCTTCTGTCAAAAGCTCACAAATTTAATCTCACAAACTTTGGATCATTAGCTAAGCTCAATGACTATTACACTAATTTATCCATTCTGGAGGGGATGAATATTCCAGAGAGTGGAATTAAAAATTACGAGGTCAAAGTTTGCCCATTTCTCCCTTTACACAACAAACTTACAATAAAATCAAATGCATTTTCTTGTTGCAGAAAGTTGCATAGGCAGCAAATTACCCATCAACAGGAAAAATCAATGTCTGCCAAAGTTGGGTTTATGATTAAGTAGGAGTTGTCCATGTGTGAGTCTTGTGCGGGTTCAGTTCTCAGTGTCAACAGAACAAATGTAGCAGATCAGAAATAGCCTGAATTATGCTGGAAACAACTCAATAATTTAAAAGGGGTGGGGGGGGGGGGGGAGATCTGGTGTGGCAGAATGTTGTATGGAGTTACAATGTATGTGGCAAAACCTCATTAACTGTACATACATCTCTGGAGCCTGAAGCCGTGAAAATTTAAGATGGGATTATCAGGTACTTGCTATGAATCACACATTTCCACTATCTAAGTTTCTTCTGTGTACTGAAAGTCTCTTTGCATCCTGATTGTTACAAAGGAAAAGTCACTGTGGAGTAACTCTGTCTAAATTATGCCACGCTTTGTAAAAGCCGAAGGGACCAATTACAATGGCAGTAATCAGGAAACCCAGGCTAATGTTCTGGGGACATGGGTTCAAATCCCACCATGTCAGATGGTGAAACTTAAATTCAGTAAAAATAAATCTGGAACAACCTGATGGCAACCATATAATCACTGCCAATTGTTGTAAAAATCCATCCAGTTCACTACCATCTGCTAGGAAAGGAAATCTGCCATTCTCACCTGGTCTGATCTACATGGAACTTCAGGTCCATGTCAATGTGGCTAACACCTAGCTGTCTTCTAGGCAATTAGAGATGGCAATAAATGCTGCCCTAGCCAGAGACACACATATTCCATGAACAGATAAAAAATTGTGGCCCTCTTGTAACACCAGTAGGTCTGCACAGCTTCGTCCACTTAACAATGAATTTGGAGAGATGATATTTTGTATTCATTTTGGAACAGTGCATCCCACATGTCTCTTAAAATGTAGAATGCAAGAAATAAACCATGGACATGCAAGGTCATTGTAAGTTTGTAGGTCACGAAGAGGATAACTGTGATTCAGCCAAGTGTTGATGGTCTTTTATTTACACTGACACCTTTTCTTGAACCACATTGATAATGGTTTTTAGAATACTTCATTGCCTCCAGCACCAAGACTGACATAAAGGTATTTTCCAATGGGAACTGCCTTATTGCTATGGGCTAAATCTTACCTTTTTCACTAAGACATTCCTTCTGTCCGATTGTGGCCCCAGCTTATCAGGAAGCTGCCAGGATATCCGGAATGGACCAACAGTCCTTGTGCCAGCACCATCCTTAAAAGACCATCACTGTCCGTCACCTTTGCACCGGACATGGCAGACAGGGAGAAATTGGTACCCGTTTTGTGGGCAGGGACCTGCAGGACTTATAGCACGGGTGGTGAATATGTGGGACTTCCCCTGGAACACCAGCGGAGGGTCACGCCATTAGACTATACAAGTCTCAGCTGTTTGGAGGATTGCACAGCACTGTAGGAAGAAGATCAATGACCTTCTGCACATCGCCAACATAAGTATCACCATTTTGTCTCTGAGACCTCACACTCACTCTGCTACTACATCCATGTCCCACCAAGGCTCATGTTCTACCATTCTTGCAATTGCCTGCAACACCTTCTCCACACATCTTCACCCGCCCTAGCTCCCCTCCGACCTGACCCCAGCATTAACTCTGCATGCCCTCAGTGCTGCCTACTCATGAACACCCCACTTGCATGAATATTAACAGCTGGGCTGCCCACTTTCATCCCCCTTAATGCTTACCTCTCCCTCGTACCAGGAGAAAAACTGTCCGAATCTGGCAGGAATACTCAAAACGGTTTTGGACTGCCTGACATTTGGCTTCTCACCCCTTATGTGTAGAGTACTCTGACTTTGACCACCCCAAGAAGCTGACTGACGATATCCAAGCCCCTGGACTGCTACCAGAGGTTGCCCTTGACTTACTATGCTGGCACTTCCTGACTAAAGGCTATCTCCCATGTCTTGACTGAGGCCAGCTGATAACCATGACAAGCCTCCTTCCTTTGTCTGGTCTATGCTAAACGGCAAGGCAAGACAGAAACAAAATGAGCCTGGTACCTCTGTTTGAGGGAGCGGAGCAAGATAAGGCAATGCAATACAGATGTGCTATGAGCTTCCAGGTGGGCTCAGAATGAGTGAGTGAATTGTTGCAATGAGCTAATAGCTTGGAGAAGTAGCCTGGTCCAGTCCATGTGCTGGATGCAAGGGCCTTATCACACAATGTCCTTGCTGCAGCACTACAGTAATTGTTGTGAGTGCAGCCCAAGGTGTAGAACTGAAGTATTTTAGAATTTTCTTTCATTCACTTGTCAGACATGGGAATTAAGCATTGCTGGCTGGGCCAGAGGGATGAACAATAAATGCTGGCCCAGCCAGTAATGCCCACATACTGGGGGGGTTCGTCCAGCCCTGCACCTTGTTGTCTCGGATTCTCCAGCATCTGCAGTTCCTACTATCTCTTATGCCCACATACTATTAGCAAATAAAAAAAATCCAAAACAAAACACAAAACACGCAGGCAAATGTAGGTAAAGACTTCACAGTGAAATGACGAGGAGGGGTGCCTCGTACAGATAGAGATCTCGGTTGAATACTGATTCGTAATGGGTAATCCTTTTTGTTCTGATGAACTGAGATTAAGTGAAGTGTGATTGCTATGTGTTAAAAAAACTGTTGCAACCAAGAGAGAGCTAAGAAGACAAGAGCCATGACCCGTCCTCAGCTGGCTACGACAGTACAGTAGAGAGAATGACTACCTCACAAATGTATATATAATTCTATCTCCACTTCAGCTTCAACAAACAGGGATCGAACACCATGATCGCCGGCTTGCTGGCTCATAAGGGCAGCTTTTCTTTATTGTCTCCTGTCCTTTCTCCTCTCCTTTCTCAATGCCTTGTCCTTTCAACCTCAAGAAAGGCCAGGATGCCTTTTATACTTTTCCAAATGCCTGCAGCATTTTCCCCAATTATAGTGTCACTCTTGGGCCCATTTTACTGACAACAGTTGGAGATAACAGGGTTGAAAGAGCAGGTGTATTAAACTTATCACCCAATTAGCCCAACTTTGTGACAATCATCGCATTAAAAAGGATCAATGACAGAATGAATAGGGCACTCATTTTTTTCAGGCATAAGGCAACTTAGCGTCCGAATAGGAACATAGGAACTGCCATTCAATCTGTTGAGTCTGCTCTGTCATTTAATATGATCATTGCAGACTGAACACTTCAATACCTTTTACCCACACTATTTCATAAACATTTACTCCATTGGTAATCAGAAATCTACCAATCTCTACTTTAAATATATTCAAAGACTGAGCAAGCAAAGCCCTCTGGGGTAGAGACATCCAAAGCTTCATATCCTTCTGAGTAAATTCAAGGCATTCCACCATATTCCACAATATTACAATCCTATCAACCCAAGTTGATAGGGCTGTAACCCAAGTTGATAGGGCTATAACCAAAGTTGATAGGGTTGTAACCCAAGTTGATAGGGTTATAAAGAAGGCGCATGGTATGTTGGCTTTCATTGGCAGGGGAATTGAGTTTAAGAGCAGTGAGGTTATGCTGCAGCTCTATAAAACCCTGGTTAGACCACACTTGGAATATGGTGTTCAGTTCTGGTCGCCTCATTGCAGGAAGAATGTGGAAGCTTTAGAGAGGATGCAGAGGAGATTTACCAGAATGCTGCCTGGACTGGAGGGCAGATCTTATGAGGAAATGTTGAGGGAGCTAGGGCTTTTTTTATTGGAGCGAAGAAGTATGAGAGGTGACTTGATAGAGGTGTACAAGATAATGAGAGGCATAGATAGAGTTGATACCCAGAGACTTTTTCTCAGGGCGGAAATGACTATTACGCGGGGGCATAATTTTAAGGTGATTGAAGGACGGTATAGGGAAGATGTCAGAGGTAGGTTCTTCACACAGAGCGTGGTGGGCGTATGGAATGCGCTGCCGGCAGTGGTAGTGGAGTCAGATACTTTAGAGACTTTTAAGCGACTCTTGCATAGCCACATGGATGTTAGTATAATGTAGCGTATGCAGGGTAGTTTGATCTTAGTAGGATAATAGGTCGGCACAGCATCGTGGGCCGAAGGGCCTGTACTGTGCTGTACTGTTCCATATTCTATGTTCCATATTTGAAACTGTAACCCCTGGTTCTAGATTCCCCAAGCAAGGGAAACATCTGACCTGCATCCAGCCTATTTATCCCTTTAAATATTTTACAGGTTCCAAAGAGAGTACACTGTAAGTTACAGTTGATTCATATAATTAGGGGACCCGCTTCAATATTAGGGACAACTGCACAGAGTCCACTCCTGCCCACATTTGGGGCAAAGTGCTCATAGTTATATCAAGGCCTGGGCTTCACCTTGTTCTAGCTGGTGAGCTGAGGACAGCAAATAGGCTCACCAAAGATTTGGGCACCGACAGCTCATCTTGACTGGAATGTGGGAAATCACTGAGTTATTTTATTGAACAAAACATAAACCTAGCTTCAGAGCCAGGTTCTGCTACTGGGGTCTCAAGTAGAATCTCCAATGGGACCAAGTACAGGAGAATCCAACCATGACGCCTTGGTATTCAATGCCAATACCATCACTGATTCTCTCGTTATTAATATCCTGGAGGGTTACCATTGACCAGAAATTGAACTGGACTAGCCATATAAATATAATGGCAGGTCAGAGGCTAGGAATCCTGCAGCAAGTAATTCACCTCCTGACTTCCCAAAGCCTGTCCACCATCTACATGGCACAAGTCAGGAATGTAATGGAATACTCCCTACTTGTCTGGATGGATGCAGCTCCAACAACACTCAAGAAGCTTGACACCCATTTAGGACAAAGCAACCCGCTTCACTGGCACCATCTTAACACTTTCAATATTCACTTCTTTTACCACCAATGCACAGTGGCAGCAGTATATACCAAGATGCAATGCAATAACTCACCAAGGCTCCTTCGGCAGTATCTTCCAAATCTGGGGCCTTTGCAATCTCGAAGGTAAGGATAGCAGACACGTGGGAACATCATCAACTTCTTAGTCTCTGCCAAGCTCCATACCATCCTGACTTGGAAATTTATCACTTCAGTGTTCCTTCAGTGTTGCTGGGTAAAAATCCTGGAATTCCTTCCCTACTAGCATCAGTGTGGTAGTCCCTATACCCAAAAGACTACAACAGTTCAAAAAGGCACAAAAACAAAGTTGCTGGAAAAGCTCAGCAGGTCTGGCAGCATCTGTGGAGGAGAAAACAGAGTTAACTGAGTTCTGAGGAAGGGTCACCGGACCCGAAACGTTAACTCTGTTTTCTCCTCCACAGATGCTGCCAGACCTGCTGAGCTTTTCCAGCAACTTTGTTTTTGTTCCTGATTTACAGCATCCACAGTTTTTTTGGTTCAAAAAGGCAGTTTACCACCACCTTCTCCAGGCAATTAGGCATGGGAAATAAATGCTGGCTGAGTTAGCAATGCCCATAATGCATAAAACAATTTTAAAAAAATACATTGCAGAATTGAAGTCCAAGGTTGGAAATTATGGGTGGAATTTCCCCTCACTGAAACAATGTGGTTAATGGTGAGAAAGTTGGAAAATACAGCAAGAATGAAAAAAAATCGGAATTGCGACATTGAGAAAAATTTCCAAATTTTCACTTTCAGCTTTAAATGGTAGCTTCAGAATCTCATTATTCAGTGGTGACTGCCATGTGACCACGTATTTTCATGTCTTCAATAGCCAGACTTGTCATAATTCTGCAGCACTTCCATTTCTCCCCTCCTTTCCCGAGATGCCAGATGGCGTGAACTCCTGACTGGCAAATCAGCTGCAGCCCACCGATTACTTGTCCGCACGTTAATCTGATGTGGCCTCACCTCAACGCCACTGGCACGGTCCCCGAATATCATCCTCCTCCACCCTTTGCCCACACAGGTTGGTATCAGCAAATCACCAGCCTTTCCTTATCATCATGCTGTCAGTCCAAATCCCACAGCATTTCAGCCCTTCAATTCTAGGGTTAGGAACTCAGGATCACCTATTTCTTGCGTGCTTCTGCTCAGGGGCATGCATTCATCTCTTGAATTTGAACAGGATTCATCTTTTATCTGTTAGCTTCATTGTTCTATGCTCATTCACATTGTGCTTACTTGATGGCTGCCAGTTCCTTTTCAGCACAGAGGTAGAGGCAGGCAGCTTGTCAGGGTGGGGAACAAAGTACAATCATAGGGATGGACAAATTGCTATGTTACACCAATGTCACACTTACAACATGTGTCTGCAGCTTACATGTCAAACACACTGAATGTTCATATTTTGAATCAATCTACTAAGACATGTCACTCATAGAATCTCTGCAGTATGGAAGTAGGCCATTCTGCCCATCAGGTCCACAACGGCCCTCCAAAGAGTATCCCACCCTGACCCCCTACCCAGCATTTCCCATGGCTAATTCACCTAGCCTGTATATCCCTGGACACTATGGGCAATTTAGCATGGCCAATCCACCTAACCTGACCCTCTTTGGACTGTGGGAGGAAGCCAGAGAACCCAGAGGAATTGCACGCAGACACGGGGAAAATGTGCAAACTTCTCACAGACAGTCGCCCAAAGGTGGAATCAAACCCAGGACCCTGGAGCTGACCGCTGAACCACCATGCTGCCCAATTATGGGCCGCATGTTATTATATGCCTCCAGGGCTGATTGGACTTTAACCCAGAACTCCTAACAGACTGAATGTACTTCAGAGAAATGGCTGTGTTTGAAAGTCAAAGAGGGTAACACCTCAGTGGAATCAAAGGGGATTATAGTCAGGCAGACAGGTCTTATTCGGTAGGTCACAGGGCTTGGTCAATTTTAGTCCTGCAGCTTTGTCACAGTCAGTCAAGTGTTTTATCCAATCGGGGTCTGGGGATCGATGTTCTTGCAGTCTGGTATGTGGGCCACAGTCAGCCCTGCAGGTCAAGTGCAACCATTTGGAGGATGGCAAACTTTGTCAGTCACGGTGCTACAGAGTCCTCAGTCTGGCAAGTGGTCCATTCTTTTCTGCAATGAGACAAAAGGGGCGAACTGAGAATGATGGATGTGGATGAAAGAACAGTTAGTAGAGATGCAGGGGCAGAAGAGCTGGTGAAGTATCCCCATTGACTAAGTAGTAAGCAAAGGGGGTAAGAAGGTTTAGTAGTTTGGGGAAATGTGGTGGTTGAGAGCCATTGAGTGGACATGATGCATCCAAGAATGAGAAATGAATTCAGAAGCTTTGATGAGGTGTGTGTGTACTGGTTGAGTTAGAATGAGCAGTAGCCCTGTGAGCGTGAGGGAGTAGAGAAGAGATAGTGGAACTTTCCCTTGCAGAGAGCAGAAGGACACTGACCTTTTTTGCTATATTTCTGGATGTTCCTTCTAACCTGGCACACAGCACTGAGCTGGGCAGTTAACTGACTCTGGCTTGGCTGAGTTTGCTGGCGGGGTCTCCTTTGGCATTCAGTGGGAAAAAGGACTTCTCTCCTCATCATCACCTCAACCATTTGTTCCTCCAGGTGCCTGACCACGAGGGCGAAGAACAGACTTTGTTCAAAACTTTGAGCAACCAGCAGTCATGGTACACATCGGTACCAATGACATAGGTAGAATGTGAAAATGTGAGAATGTGAAAAACGAGCACAGGGAGTTAGGTTGGAAGCTGAAGTCCAGGACAAACAGGGTAGTTATCTCTGGATTACTACCAGTGCCATGTGATAACGAGAAGAAATAGGGAGAGAGTGCAGCTAAACACGTGGCTACAGGGCTGGTGTAGGAGGGAGGGCTTCCATTATGTGGATAATTGGAGCACATTCTGGGGAATGTGGGACCTGTACAGTAAGGACGGGTTGCACCTGGGAGGGAGGTTTGCTAGAGCTGTACGGGATGGTTTAAACTAGATTGGCAGAGTGTGGGGAACTGGATTTGTAATTCAGAGGATGAGGTATTCAGCCTTCCAACAGACACAACAGGGAGTGAGGTGGTTTATAAAGAAATGCGGTCGATGGAGCATAATTGCGGACACCGAGATGGTTTGAGGTGTGTATACGTCAATGCTAGAAGTATCAGAAATAAAGCGGATGAACTTAAGAGCATGGGTCGGTACTTGGAACTACGATGTTGTGGCCATTACAGAAACTTGGGTAACTTAGGGAGAGGAATGGTTGTTGGAAGTTCTGGGATTTAGATGCTTTAAAAGAAATAGGGAGGGTGGAAAAAGAGGTGGGGGAGTGGCATTGCTAGTCGGGGCGAGTATAGCAGCTACAGAAAGGCCGTTCGAGAATGATATGTCTATAGAGTCAGTTTGGGTTGAGGTCAGGAACGAGAAAGGAGCTGTCACTTTGTTGGGGGTTATTTACAGACCCCCTAATAGTTGCAGAGAAGTAGAGGAGCGGATTGGGAGGCAGATTCTGGAAAGGTGCAGAAGTCACAGGGTTGTAGTCATGGGTGACTTCAACTTTCCAAATGTTGATTGGAAACATTTTAGTTGTAATAGTTTAGATGGAGCAGATTTTGTCCAGTGCATTCAGGAAGGATTCCTGACACAGTATTTAGATAGACCAACATGAGAAGAGGCCACTTTGGATTTGGTGCTTAGCAACGAACCGGGCCAAGTGTTAGACCTGTTGGTAGGAGTGCATTTTGGCGGTAGCAATCATAACTCTGTTTCTTTCACGAAAGTCATGGATAAGGATAGGTACATACGGCAGGGTAAAGTTTACAATTGGGGGAAGGGTAATTACAATTCAATTAGGCAAGAACTGGGTAACATAAATTGTGAACAGATGCTGTCAGGGAAGAGCACCACAGAAATGTGAAGATTGTTTAAGGAATGCATACTGCATGTGCTCGATATGTTTGTCCCTAGCAGGCAGAGAAGATGCGGTTGAGTGAGGGAGCCATGGTTCTTGAGAGAGGTCGAATGACTGGTTAAGAGGAAGAAGGAGGCTTATGTAAGGTTTAGGAAAAGAGGAACGGAGAAGGCTCTAGACGGATACAAGTTAGCCAGGAAGGAGCTGAAGAAAGGGCTTAGGAGAGCTGTAAGAGGGCATGAGAAAACCTTGGCGGATAGGATCAAGGAAAACTCCAAGGCTTTTTACACGTATGTGCAGAACAAGAGAATGACCAGAGAAAGAGTAGGGCCGATTGAGGATTGTAAAGGGAATTTGTGCACAGAGCCTAAAGAGATAGGAGAGGTCCTTTTTGAATACTTTTCTTCAGTATTCACAACTGAGAGGGACCTAGTTGTAGAGGAGGACGTTGTGAAACAGGCAGGTAGGCTAGAGGAGGTTGATGTTAGTAAAGAAGATGTGCTAGGAATTCTGAGGAAGTTGAAGATAGATAAGTCCCTTGGGCCTGATGGGATTTATCCAAGGATTCTATGGGAAGCGAGGGACGAGATTGCAGGGCCTTTGGCGATGATCTTTTTGTCCTCACTGTCCATGAGTATAGTGCCGGAAGACTGGAAAGAGGCAAACTTCATTCCCTTGTTCAAAAAAGGGAACCGGGATAACCCCGGAAATTACAGGCCAGTTAGTCTTACGTCAGTGGTGGGCAAATTATTGGAAAGGGCTCTGAGAGACAGGATTTATGATCACTTGGAAAGGCACAGTTTGATTCGTGATAGTCAGCATGGACTTGTGAGGGGTAGATCATGCCTCACAAACCTTATTGAATTCTTTGAAGAGGTGACCAAACACGTGGATGAAGGTGGAGCAGTGGATGTGGTATACATGGATTTAAGTAAGGTGTTTGATAAGGTTCCCCATGGTAGGCTCATGCAGAAGGTAAGGAGGCATGCGATAGGGGGAAATGTGGCAGATTGGATTCAGAATTGGCTGACCCTTAGAAGACAAAGGGTGGTAGTGGACGGAAAATATTCAACATGGTGCTCAGTTACGAGTGGTGTACCACAAGGATCTGTTCTGGGTCCTCTTCTATTTGTGATTTTTGTAAATGATTTGGATGAAGGAGTGGAAGGGTGGATTAGCAAGTTCGCGGACGATACGAAGGTGGGTCATGTTGTGGACAGTGTGGAAGGTTCTAGGTTACAAAGGGACATCGATAGAATGCAGAGCTGGGCTGAGAAGTGGCAGATGGAGTTTAACCCTGAAAAGTATGAGGTGATTCATTTTGGAAAGACAAACTTGAAAGCAGAATACAGGGTTAACGGAAAGATTCTTGGCAGTGTGGAGGAGCAGAGGGAACTTGGGGTTCATGTTTACAGTTCCCTGAGAGCTGCCACCCAGATGGATAGAGTTGTTAAGAAGGCGTATGGTGTGTTAGCTTTCATTAATAGAGGGATTGAGTTCAAAAGCCGTGAAGTTATGCTCCAGCTATACAAAAGCCTGGTTCGGCCACATCTGGAGTATTGTGTCCAGTTCTGGTCACCTCATTACAGGAAAGATGTGGAAGCGTTAGAAAAGGTGCAGAGCAGATTTACCAGGATGTTGCCTGGAATGGAGGGAAGGTCTTACGAGGAAAGGTTGAGAGAGCTAGGGCTTTTCTCTTTAGAACGACGAAGGATGAGAGGTGACTTGATAGAGGTGTACAAAATGATCAGAGGTATAGATAGAGTAGACAGCCAGAGACTTTTTCCTAGGGCTGAGGTAGCTTTTACAAGGGGACATAGTTTTAAAGTGAAGGGAGGTAGATATCGGGGAGACGTCAGAGGTAGGTTCTTTACTCAGAGAGTGGTCGGGGCGTGGAATGCATTGCCGGAGAGGGTAGTGGAGTCGGCCTCATTAGGGGCATTTAAGCGACTATTAGATAGGCATATGGATGATAGCATAAGGTAGCGGTGGAGGTTAGATAGACCTTAGGTTTAGGGTAAAAGTTCGGCACAACATCGTGGGCTGAAGGGCCTGTACTGTGCTGTACTGTTCTATGTTCGATGTTCCAAAATGAGGAAAACTCAGAAGCAGGTATCAAGGCAGCTGCAACAGCAGTTTGACGTCATAATTTGATCAGCTGGGAAGATGCCTAGTGTGCCACTGTGAGTACCTTTCTCTTCATAGGGCATGTGACAGTCACACCGGAAGTGCTGAATGCCCGCTTTGAGAGTCACTGGCTTCATGTTTGGCACCAGTTGCCAATGCTCTGGCCTAAATCTGAGTGGCAATTTTACTCAACACCAGATATTTTAATTCCACTGTCCCTTCAGGTAGAAATGGTGTCACCCTGGCCCTTATTATGCAAGTGACAAACAACAGTACAGCACAGTTAGAGATACCAGGAACTGCAGATGCTGGAGAATCCGAGACAACAAGATGCAGAGCTGGATGAACACAGCAGGCCAAGCAGCATCATAGGAGCAGAAAGGCTGACCTTTTGGGCCTAGCCTTTTCTGATGAAGGGTCTAGGCCCGAAACGTCAGCCTTTCTGCTCCTATGATGCTGCTCAGTACAGCATAGTAATGGGTCCTTCAGCTCACCAAGACTGTGCTGTCACATGACACCTTTCTAAACTAAAAACCTTTTGTCCCTAAGCCATCTGTATCCCCCTATTCCCTAACAATTCATCTATCTGTCAAGATGCCTCTTAAGGTTGCTATTGTATCTGCCTCCACTATCTCAACTGACAGCACATATGTTGCATTTAGCATCCCTCTCTGTAAAAAAAAACTTGCCTCTCATATCTCCTTCAAACTTATCCCCTTTTACCTTAAATCTATGTTCCCTCATATCTGACATTTCCACCCTGGGTAGAAAGACTCCGACTATCCATTCTATCATTGCCTCTCATAATTTTGTAAACGTCTATCAGGTCACCCCACAGCCTCCAATGTTCAAGTAAAAACAATCCAGGTTCATCCAATCTCCCCTCATAGCTAATAACCTCCAAACCAAGCAATTTCCCGGTAAATCATTTCTGCACCCTCTCCAAAGTCTCCATATCTTTCTGATCGTGTGGCGGCCAGAACTGTCACAATATTCCAAATGTGGCCTAGCTAAAATTTTATACAGCTGCAACATGACTTGCCAATTTTATAGTCTATGTCACAACCATTGAAGGCAAGTGTGCTATATGCCATCTTGACCAGCTTATCCACATGTGCTGCCACTTTCAGAATCAGAGAATGTAGAGAATCACAGAATGCGCACAGAGTAGACAGAGGCCACTTGGCCCATCAGGTCTGCATCGACCCTTTGAAGAGCATTCCACAGACCCAGGCCCCACCCTATCCCCGTAACCCGTAACCCCCATAACCCCATGGCTAATCCACCCAGGCTGCACATCCCTGGACACTATGGGCAATTTAGCACCTGATGGAAACCACAGAGACACGGGGAGAACATGCAAACTCCACACAAGACAGTCACCCGAGGCTGGAATCGAACCTGGGTCCCTGGCACAGTGAGGCAGCAGTGCTAAACACTGGGCCACTATTCCACCCACAGTGAACTGTAGATCTGTACACCTCGATCCCTCTGTATGTTGATCCCTCTAAGGGTTCTGCCATTTACTGTATACTTCCATCCTGCCTGAGACCTTCCTAAATGCATCACCTCGCATTTATCTGAATTAAACTTCATCTGTGATTTCTCCAGCCCATCTATATCCTGCAGTATCCTCTGGCAAACCTCCTCACTATCTGTAGCTGCCCCAATCTTTGTATCCTCCACAAACCTAACAATAAGGCCACCTACATGCTCCTTCAAATTATTTATATACGTTACAAACAATAGAGGTCCCAGCACTGATCCCTGTGGAACATGAAGATTTAGAGGGGTGTGGACCACACGCAGGCAAATGGGACTGGCTAAGTTTGGGATACCTGGTCAACATGGATAAATTAGACTGAAGGATCTGATTTTCTGCTGTATGGCTCAACACCTATGACTCCATGATCAAAGGTCAAAGATCTCCAGTTAGATAAATACCCTTCCACAGCTACTGTTTGACTCTATAAGCTACTCTTGTCTTCTATGACTAAGCCACTTCTGTATCCATCTTACCAGCTCACTATGAATGTGACTTCACCTTTTGTATCAGCCTACCATGAGAGACTTGTCAAAGGCTTTGCTAAAGGCCATATGGACAATGTAGTGATTGTTATGAGGTCAGCCAGATGGATGTCACAGAGTACGAGTTCCCTGACTGGGGCTGTTAATCTGGCCCAATCAGGGAGCCCTGGCTTACAGATATGCACAGGTTTGTCAGAGGCTCTGTTCACTCTGAGAGCTGCCTCTGAGGGAGCTGGATCAGTCTCAAGGATTTGCCATGTATAAAGAAAGAGTGCCTTGGTGATGGGATACTGGCCTCTGTGGAGTTATTTTAGACAACATCTACCGCCTTGTCCTTATCAATCATTTTATCACTTCCTCAAAAAATTCAATCAAGCTTATGGGACATGATCTTCCCCACATAAACCCACTTTAAGTACATATTCTTCCAAATGTGAGTAAATCCTATTCCTAACAATCTTCTCCAATAATTTTTTTAAAATTCATTTTGTGGGATATGGGCGTTGCTGGCTGGCTAGCATTTCTTGCCCCATCCCTAGCTGCCCTTGGTGGTGAGCTGCCTTCTTGAACCGCTGCATTCCTCCTGCTGTGGATTGACCCACAATGCTATTAGGGAGGGAATTCCAGGATTTTGACCCCATCGAAAGTGAAGGAACAGCGATACATTTCCAAGTCAGGATGGTGAGTGACTTGGAGGGGAGCTTGGAGGTGGTGGTGTTCCCATATATCTGCTGCCCTTGTTCTTCTAGATGGAAGTGGTCGTGGGTTTAGAAGGTGCTGCCTGAGGATCTTTGGTAAATTTCTGCAGTGCATCTTGTAGATAGTATACACTGCTGCTACTGAGCGTCGGTGGTGGAGGGAGTGAATGTTTGTGGATGTGGCGCTAATCAAGCGGGTTGCTTTGTCCTGGATGATGTCAAGCTTCTTGAGAGTTGTTGGGGCGGCACTCATCCAGGCAAGTGGGGAGTATTCCATCACAATCCTGACTTGTGCCTTGTAGATGGTGGACAGGCTTTGAGGAGTCAGGAGGTGAGTTACTCGCCACAGTATTCCCAGCTTCTGGCCTGCTCTTGTAGCCACTGTGTTTATGTGGTGAGTCCAGTTGAGTTTCTGGTCAATGGTTACCCCCACGATGTTGATAGTGGGGGATTTCCCTAATCTTGACAAAAGGCTCACCAGCCGATAATTTTCTGGATTATTCCTCTTGCCCTTCTTAAACAAAGGAAAAATGTTGTCTAGTCTCCAGTCCTTTGGGACCTCTCCTGTGATTAAAGAGAATGCAAAGATTTTGTACAAGGCCACAGCAATTTCATTCCTTGCCTCCCTGAGCATTCTGGGTTAGATCTATCAGGTCCTGGGGACTTGCCTATCTTAATGCTTTTCAAAACATCCAACACCTCCTCCTTCTTTATGTCAACATAGCCTGTAATATCAACAAACCCCTCTCTCGACTCACCGTTACCATGTCCTTCTCCTTTGTGAATATCGCTGCCAAGTATTAGTTAAGGGAATCATCCACTTCTTCCTGCTCCATGCATAAATTCCCTCTTTTGTCCTTGAGTGGATCCACCATTTCCCTAGCTACCCTCTTGCTCCTCATATATGCATAAAACACCTTGGGGTTTTCCTTAATCCTGTTTGCCAAAGACATTGCATGGCTCCTTTTAACCCTTGTAAGCCTAATCAAAAAGAAAAAGCAAACATTTATCAAGGCTAGGAGGCTGGGAACACACGAAGCAAGGGTGAAATACAGGGAAGTCGAAAGAAACTTAAGCAAGGAGTCAGGAGGGCTAAAAGGGGTCACAAAAAGTCATTGGCCAACAGGATTAAGGAAAATCCCAAGGCTTTTTATACCAAGCAGAGGGTTGGCCCACTCAAGGACAGGGTAGGGAATTTAGGTGTGGAACCAGAGGAAATGGGCAAGGTATGAAATAAGTACTTTGCGTCAGTATTCACCATAGAGAAGGACTTGGTGGATGATGAGTCTGGGAAAGGGTGTGTAGATAGTTTGGATCATGTTGAGATCAAAAGGGAGGAGGTATTGGGGCTCTTGAAAATTTTTAAGGCAAACAAGTCCCCAGGGCCTGATGGGATATACCCCAGAATATTGAGACAGGCAAGGGAGGAAATTGTTGGGGCCTTGAGGGAAATCTTTGTATCCTCACTGGCTATAAGGGAGGTCCCAGAGAACTGGAGAATAGCCAATGTTGTTCCTTTGTTTAAGAAGGGTGGCAGGGATAATCCAACTAATTACAGGCCAGTAAGCCTTACATCAGTGGTAGGGAAATTATTGGAGAGGATTCTTTGAGACAGGATTTACTCCCATTTGGAAAAAAGTGGGCGTATTAGCGAGAGGCAACATGGTTTTGTGAGTAAGAGGTCGTGTCTCATTAACTTGTTGAGCTTTTTGAGGACATGACGAAGATGATCGATGAGTGTAGGGCAGTGGACTTCAGAAAGGCCTTCGACAAGGTCCCTCATGGCGGGCTGATACAGAAGGTAAAGTCGCACAGTGTCAGAGATGAGCTTACAAGATGGATAAAAAACTGGCTCGGTCATAGAAGACAGAGGGTAGCAGTGGAAATGTTCGTTTCTGAACAGAGGGCTGTGACTAGGGGCATTCCTCAGGGATCAGTGTTGGGACCTTTTCTGTTTGTAATATATATGAATGATTTGGAGGAGAATGTAACTGCTCTGATTAGTAAGTTTGCTGATGACACAAAGGTTGGTGGAATTGCGGGTAGTGATGAGGACCGTCAAAGGATACAGCTGGATATAGATTGGTTGGTGACTTGCGCAGAGAGATGGCAGATGGAGTTTAATCCAGAAAAATGTAAGATAATGCATTTTGGAAGGTCTAATCCAGATGGAAAATATACAGTAAATGGCAGAACCCTTAAGAGTACTGATAGGCAGAGGGATCTGGGTGTACAGGTACACAGGTCACAGAAAGTGGCAACGCAGGTGGAGAAGGTAGTCAACATGGCATACGGCATGCTTGCCTTCATCGGCCGGAGCACTGAGTTTAAAAATTGGCAGGTAATGTTGCAGCTTTATAGAACCTTAGTTAGGCCGCATTTGGAATACTGTGTTCAATTCTGGTTGCCACACTACCAGAAGGATGTGGTGGCTTTGGAGCGGATACAGAAAAGATTTACCAGGATGTTGCCTGGTATGCAGGGCATTAGCTATGATGAGAAGTTGGAGAAACTTGGTTTGTTCTCATTGGAATGACAGAGATTGAGGGGCGACCTGATAGAGTTCTACAAGATAATGAAGGGCATGGACAGAGTGGACAGTCAGAAGCTTTTTCCCAGGGTGGAAGAATCAACTGCCAGGGGCCATGGGTTTAAGGTGCATGGGGCAAGGTTTAAAGGTGATGTGCGAGGCAAGTTTTTTACAGAGGGTGGTGGGTGCCTGGAACTGGTGGGTGCCGGGGAGGTAGTGGAAGCAGATGTGATGGTGACTTTTAAAGGGCATCTTGACAAATACATGAATAGGATGGGAATAGAGGGATATGGTCCCCGGAAGGGTGGGAGGTTTTAGTTGTGATGGGCAGCATGTCAGTGCAAGCTTGGAGGGCTGAAGGGCCTGTTCCTGTACTGTAATTTTATTTGTTCTTTGTTCTGTTTCCTTATTTGAGTTCTTTCCTGCTATCTTTGTATTCTTCAAGGGCTCTGCCTGTCTTCAGTTTCCTAAACTTTACATATGCCTCCTTTTCCTTTTTGACTAACTTCTCAATTTCTCTTGTCATCCAAGGTTCTCGAATCTTGCCATCCTTATCCGTCATTTTCACAGGAACATGCTGGTCCTGATCTCTGATCAACTGGCCTTTAAGAGATTCCCACATGCCAGATGTGGATTTATCCCCAAACAGCTGACTCCAATCCACATTCCCCAGTTTCTGCCTAATATTGTCATAGTAAGCCCTCCCCCAGTTTAATACTTTCACCTGAGGACTACTCTTATTCTTATCCATAAGTAGCTTAAAGCTTACAGGATTATGGTCACTGTTCTCGAAATGCTCCCCCACTGAAATTTCAAGCTCCTGGCCAGGTTCATTCCCCATTGCCAGATCTCGTATGGCTCCTTGCCTCGTTGGACTATTTACATGTTGTTTCAAAAAACCGTCCTGGACACACCTAGAAAAATCCCTCCATCCAAGCCCCTGACGCTAAATGAGTCCCAGCCAATATAGGGGAAGTTAAAATCACCCATCATATCGACTCTGTTGTTTTTAGACTTTTTCTTTCATAAAATCAGGCATGCTCGCTAAAACCTGGTTGACATCCAATGGCATTAAGTTAGCATAAAATTTGCTAACAGTGCTCCTGTGGGTCCCACAAAGGCCATTTTAGAGCCACGGTTACCCAAGGGCAGGCTGCTAAATGAGAAAAGCCATATACACCGCACACACAGCCATACATTCTGTATTGGTGATCTTAAAATGGAAAGTAGATACTCTAATACTTCTTCATAGTAGTCAAGAGCAACAACTTATCTCCTTATTGAAATATGGAGGGTAGTCAACAACAAATTGATGTTAAAGCCCTAAGTGTTAGCGAACTCTGATCTTTCTAATGCATCATTATTTCCATAACAAAACACAAAAAGATTCCTCTCAAAATTCTTTAAGCTCTATATCTCGGAAAACAGACAGTCTAAATACTGAGGTACGCCATAAATCTGATGATAGACCACTGGGCAGGGTTTAAAGTAATCCGGATTAAGATAAGTGTTGTCGAAATAAACATGGCAACCATATGTTTTCCATATTGAGGCACTGATCAGCTCTTGAATTACTTCAGGAAGCAATCAAGTAATGAAAAAAAGACAATAAAAAGCCTAACCAGAATTGAGTCAGTTGAACCTGCAATTATAACATACCATAATATTTAAACAATGGAAATCTTATTGGGAATGACGTTCTTCCAGTATGTTGTTTCACCACAGAGATGAGAATGCATCCAGTTTCAATCACAGTCCACTCAGTTAACTAAGAAGCACAGATGTGCATTTGTTTAGAGACATCAGGATGTCCTAAAGCACTTGACAGTCAATAAGGCAGTTTTATAGCATTGTCACTGTTATAATGTAAGAAACACTGCAGCCAGTTTGTAAAAGATCCTCCAAATAATAGTGTGACAATGATGATATAATCTGTATCACTGGGAATAACTCCACCAAATGTCTTTGGAATCAGGCCAAAGGATCTTTTACATCCCTCTGTTTAACATCTCATCTGAAAAATGGCACCTCAGAATTGCAGCACTCCCTCAGGACTGCATTGAGCATCTGCCTAGAATTTGTACTCAGGTCTCTGAAGTGGGATTTGACGGCATTACCTTTTGGTTCTGAGGTGAAAGTGCTGCAACTGAGGTATGATGGATCAGCAAGAGTGGGATTAAATGCAATTCTTGGCATTAGCGCTGCTAGAGTCCAGAGAGTTCCATCGTCTGATTGTTATTGAATGAATCCCCTCTCCATTGTGCCTCCCTACTGCCACATGTTTCTGTAGATAGAACTGAACATAACATCATCGAATCACCGAATTGTTTCAGCATGGTACCAGATTTCTAAATGAACACTGAACCTTGTGCCATTGTCCTGTCTTCTCTTTGTAACCCCTTTACATTCTTCCTTTTCAGATTATAATCCAATAATCGGCTTGAAAGTCTCAGGTGAACTTGTTTTAACCATACTTGCAGCCACTGCATTCCAGATTTTCATCCCTAACTGCATGAAAACACCTCCAAGGCTTCTTGTGTCCATTACCTTAAATCTGCGCTGTCTTGTTTTCGATCATGTCATGGGAACAGTTTCTCTATCTACCTATGTCCAAACCCACCATGATTTTAATTGCCTCTATCAAATCCCTTCTCTTCCCCATGGTAAAACAGTCCCAAATTCTCCAATCTATCCCCATAACTGACATTGACAAGGGGATGCAATGGCCTGGTAGTATTATCACTGGACTGTTAATCCAGAGACCCAAATAATTTTCTGGGGACCCACCATGGCAGATGTGTAGAATTTGAATTCAGTAAATATCTGAAATTAACAATCTAATGATGACCATGAATCCATTGTCGATTGTCGGAAAAGCCCATCTGGTTCACTAGTGTTCTTTAGGGAAGGAAACTGCCATCCTTACCTGGTCTGGCCTACATGTGACTCCAGACCCACAGCAATGTGGCTGACTCTTAACTGCCCGCTGGGCAATTAGGAATGGGCAATAAATGCTGCCTGGCCAGCGATGCCCTCGTCCCGTGAATGAATAAAGAAAAAAAAATTCCTCATCCATGGAACCATTCTCACGAATCCCATGAAATAGCGGAATGTGTAAGTTACTTGTACCTTCAAACCTTCACTGCCATTCAACAGAGGCATTGTTGATCTGATCCCAACCTCAACTCTACCCTTCGGCCTGTTTCCCATAACTCTCAACTCCCCAACAGTTCAAAAGACCAACTAACTCAGCCTCAAATATATTCAATGATTCAGCTTTCACTGTTTTTAGGGTATAAAACTCCATAGATTCATAAAGCTCTGACAGAAGATACGCTTTCTTATCTCCATATTAAATGGCATACTCCTCATTCTGAAACTATGCATCCTATTTCTTAATTACCCAGAAGGGGAAGCATCCTCTCAATATTTATCCAGTGAAACTCCCTCAAAATCTTATATGTTTCAATAAACCACCTCATGTTTTTCTAAACTTCAATGAATACAGACCCAAAAGCATTTGCATCTCTAGCACTGATCCCTGTGGCATGCAGCCAATTTCAATTTGCCAATCTGAAAATGGTGCATGTATTCCACACTTTTTGCTTTTCGTTCATCAGCCAATTCTCTATCCATGCTCTATCAACATCATAAGGTCTTATTTTGTGCAGCAGCTGTTTAGGTGGCACCTTATTGACTGCTTTTCGGAAAACAAAATCTATGACATCTACTAGTTTTCCTGAACAGCCCTGTTTATTATACTTCCAAAGAACTCCAATAAATTTATCAACTGTGTTGAGTCTCCTTGATTGCATTATGACTCTGTAAATGTCCTGCTGCTACTTCTATCTTAGGTCAACTGGCTATAGTCTTCTGCTTCCTGTTTCCCTCCTTCCTTGAAAAAGGCCATTAGTCCTTTTCCACTGGGATCTTTCTATATCTGGTGAATGTTTGAAGATTATAATCAATGCATGCACCGTCATTGCAACCACGTCCTTAAGACTCTAGAGTGCAGGCTACTAATTTCAGGGCACATATTAGCCGTCAGCTTTTCTTGTACATTTTCTCTAGTGTAATGATTGTTTTAAGATCCTCACTCCCTTTGGCCATCAGATATTCATATTATTGGGCTGTTTTTCCTGTCTTCTACTGGTAAAGTCGTCATAGTCCCAGAGGACCTAGGGCTGCTCTTCATTAGAAAGAGATGACTGGGTGAGTTTCGTATCTCACTGTGCCTCAGGTGAGGGTGAGGTTAAGATGGTAGGACTTTCATGGTCACCTCAGGAGTTGAGACTGCACTGTTGGTGTCAGTCTGCATCGCAAACCAGCCGTTCAGTCAACTGAGATAACTGATAACCTTCTAGAGTCATAGATTCATACGGAAACAGACCCTTCAGTCCAACTTGGCCATGCCGACAAAGTTTCCCAAAGTAAACTAGTCCCATTTGCTCGCTTTTGGTCATAGCCCTTTTAAATGATGTAACTATCCCTGCATCAACCACTTCCTCTGGCAGCTCATTCCACAATCAAACCACCCTCTGCGTGAAAAAAGTTGCCTTTCAGGTCCCTTTTAAATCTTTTTCCTCTCACCTTAAAATTATGCCCTCTAGTTTCAAACTCTCCCACCCTAGGGAAAGACCTTTGTTATTCACCTTATCTATGTCCCTGAGGATTTTATAAACCTCTACAAAGTCACCCCTCAACCTCCTACTCTCCAGTGAAAGAGACCCAGTTTATCCAGCCTTTCTTATAACTCAAACTCTCCAGTTCTGGTAACATCCTTTTAAATCTTTTCAGCCTCCTCTCCAATTTAATAACATCTTTCCTATTCTAGTGTTAATACAGCTACAAAACATTTGTTTAAAGTCTCTGCTATTTCTTGGCTTCCAAATATTAATTCCCCACTGTCATGCTCTCACAGACCAATGTTTACTTTAGCTGCTCTCTTCCTATTCGTATACATGCTGAAGCTCTTACCACCCTGTTTTTATATTTCTTGCAAGTTTTTGCTCATGTTTTATTTTCTCCCTCTCTGTTATTATTGTGGTCATCCTTTGCAGGTTTCTAAACTTTTCTACACTTCCTCCTTTCAAATTAATCTTTAACTTCTTTAGTTAGTCACAGATATTTCATCCTTCTGTTAGAGTCTTTGTTTTTTATTATTCATTCATAGAATGTGACTATGGCTACTAAAACTAGCATTTCTTGCCCATTCCTATTTGCCTGAGAAGTTTGTGGTAAGCTACCTTTCTGAACAACCACAAGCCATCTGGTGTAGAGTCATGCTCACTGCTGCTAGGAAGGAAGTTTTAGATGTTTGATTCAGCATCAGTGTAGGAATGTTGATATACTTGAAATAAGGATAGTGTATGACTTTGAGGAGAATTTGCAGATGTCAGTCATGGAATTGTAGAGCACAGAAACAGACCCTTCAGTCCAACTCGTCCATGCCGACCAGATATCTTAAATTAATTAGTCCCATTTGCCAGCATTTGGTCCATATCCCTCTAAACCCTTCCTATTCATGTATCCATCTAGATGCCTTTTAAATGTTGTAATTTTACCAGCCTGCACCTCTTCCTCTAGCAGTTCATTCCATACATGCACCACCTCTGCATGAAAAGGTTGCCCCTTAGGTCCCATTTATATCTTTCCCCTCTCACCTTAAATCTATGCCCACCAGTTTTGGACTCCACTACCCTGGGAAAATGACCTTAGCTATTCACCTTACCCATGCCCCTCATGATTTTATAAACTTCTGAAGGTCTCCCCTCATCCTCTGATGCTTCAGGGAAATAGTCGCAGCCTATTCAGCTTCTCCTTACAGCACAAATCCTCCAACCCCAGCAACATCCTTGTAAACCTCTTCTGCACCCTCTCAAGTTTAACAACATCTTTTCAAAAGCAGGGAGACCAGAATTGAATGCAGTGTTCCAAAAGTGGCATAACCAATGTCCTGTACAGGCACAACATGACCTCCCAACTCCTATACTGAATGCACTGACCAATAAACGCAAGTGTTCCAAACGCCTTCTTCACTACCCTGTCTACCTGTGACTGCACTTTCAAGGAACTATGAACTTGCACCCCAAGGTTTCTTTGTTCAGCAACATTCCCCAGGGCCCCACCATTAATTATATAAGTCCTGCCCTGATTTGCCTTTCCAAAATGCAACACCTCACATTTATGTAAATTAAACACCATCTGCCTCTCCTCGGCCCATTGGCCCATCTGATCAACGTCCTGTTGTACTCTGAGATAACCTTATTTACTGTCCACTACACTACCAATTTTGGTGTCATCTGCAAACCTACTACCCATTCCTCCTATGTTCACACCCAAACCATTTACATGAATGACAAAAAGCAGTTCCCAGTGTGTTCCCAATGATTTCTCAATGGAATGTACCTTCATACCTTTGTCAATGCCTTTATTTAATTTTAAGGTGCTTGATTCAAACTCAAGGTTTCTCACTCTAAACTGAGCCTAATGTTTTACCAAGTTATTTTCTTTCCCAGACGTTCCCTCACTAGGCGATCAGTGATGAATACAATCTCATTAAAAATCACCAACCGAAAATAGCTTGCTCCCTTGGTTCCATAATGCATTTTTCAGAGAAGCTGCCAAAAATATACACCCATCCTATATTTGACAATTCGATTCATGTAAATGATATAAAAATTACCTTTACACATAATTATTACAATACCTTTCTTACAAACCCCATAATCCTTCCTGCCTACTCTGTCCTACAATGTAGCTACTTGTTAGCAGGTCTATAGAATACTTGCACTAGTCCCTTCTTTCCTATTTCTTATTTACAGCCAAACTGATTCCGCCAAATCAAATTATGTCTCACTGTACTGACCACCTCCTTTATTAACAGAACTACTCCAACTTATTTTCTTATCTGCTTATTCTTGAGAATTGTCAAGTACACCTGAATATTCATTTCCCAACCTTGTCACATACTACTATGTCTCTGTGATAGTTATCAGTACCTATTTAGTTTTATTTGTGCTGTCAGTTCATAATTCTCTTGATGAATAATGTGAATAAGACGAAGAGTCTTTAATGTTATCTACTTGATATTTCTTACCACTCTGATCCTATCTGAAACTCTGCTGTTATGTTTAGATGCTCTGTCCCTTCCTGACATGCTCCAGTTATCATTACCCACATCACTATCCTGCCTTACCCTTTCTCTTTAGATTTCTAAATCTCCCTTCCTCTCTCCCTGAATGTTGGTACCACTTAGTTTGAATCCCACTGCACATTGTCAATGGTGATGCACAATTGAGGATCTAAACCCATGAGCCATGTCACCTGGTAGCCCGTCTGCATGTTCTCACTCATGTTATCGAGATAACCATTTTGCAAGAGGTGATATCAAGTCATCTGCAGCTTATGATAGCCCTTAGATTTTGCATTTAAATTGGCTTAAAAGCTGTGAAAGCATTTATATCACTGACATATCGCATTTGCGTTATACATCAACTCAGTGTTTAACTGATTTTTCAGCAAAGAAAAGCAAGACGGTGACCTCATTCTCATGTGGAATAATTGTGGTTTGACAGCCAGGCTTTGAAGAGATAGGTGTGCTGATTTCTGCAGAAACAAAATGAGACACTTCGGTGTTTTCTTCATGTCTGATAGTGCAAGTTCTTAAAGAAGGCACCTTTAACTGAGTGGAATGATGAGTGCACTGATGACAGACAGCACAAGTGGTTAGGCTGCATGAGGTTGAATGAATTTTCAAGCCATACGTCTTCTTACTTTTCAAAGTGATTCAGCAAATTAACACTTACGGGCCACCTCTGTTCCACACCCCCTTCAACACCCATCTCCGCACTCCTGTAAAAGTGGAAAGTAATCAAAGAATAGAAGGATTTGTATTTATATACCACTTTTCACAGCCCCAGGATGTCTGGAATGAGTCATCCAGGTATGTACTTTTTGATACAGGAAACCTGTCCTTCCACAAAATGTAATAGGGTTAGGGTTGCAATGAAGACTAGATAATCTGTTTTGCAGATGTTTATTCGAGGGTTAAAGTTTGGTCAGGCCATCTGGGATAACTCCCCTGCCCTTCTTTTTAAAATAGTGCCATTGGATTTTTTACATACATCCAGGTAGGCAGACAGGGTCACGGTTTATTGTGTCATCCAAAAAAAAATGACACTTCCAACAGTGCAGCACTGCTCAGTACAGAACTGCAGTCTCAGTATTGGATTCATGTGGTCAAGTCCCAAAGAGATGTGCGTCTCAGAGACAACAGTGCTACCAAATGAAACACAACTGGCACATGGCACAACTGCATAATGTCTCAAAACGAAGAATTAGAATGAATGACATGTTTAAACATCAAGCATTTACAAAGAGATACGAGCAAGAGAGGCCATTTTTATCTTTTGTAGGATGAACAGAATTTGATTCTCAAAGCACAATCTCAGAACCTCCTCCTGAAACATGAATGTCATCAAGTTTGACGAAAATAGTGGCTTTTATCTTGTGCACAGCTGGAGGCAGTTTTGACTCAAGCTAGGCTTGATGTCAAACAAACCCCTATCCCACACTCCGACCTCTTCCTGGGCCCTTCCCTTTGATTAACAATTATCAGTCTGATTGAAAGAGCTTCCTGCATGTGGCATACTTTGCGTTTGGAATCGAGTCATAAAGAATGGAACACAAGAAGTACGCTGGGTAGGAATGGGAGAAGAGGTCCCTTAATTACCTAGAAGATGATTGCCCCCCCACAGTGTACTAATTGATCATGTAAAAAGCTAGACCTAGATCAAGCTGTGTTCAAGATTTTGATCTGAACTACAACAGAGTTTTAAAGGCTCTAAAAGTTAAAATGAGCAACAGTTTTACCACTTCTGCCTAGTCACCACTGACCCCGCTTAAAGGCACATGCTTGTACATATTGGGCATGTATAGAGTTAGGATTAACTTACATGGTGAAATAGCTTAGCAACATAAATGCTTAAGGCATATTTATGGGAAACAGCTATTCTGAGGAATGGAAAAGGTCAGGCAGCCCAAAAGGATTATGACTTACCAAAGAAAGTTGCTGTTTTTTTGTTATAGTAAGAGAGTTTTGGCTATTTGGGTGTCAGTTGCTAGCACTCAGAGGTGCCTGAGGTTGTAACGTTCACATCACATTCCAGAGTTGCCCATAAACTCTAAGCTGGTACTTCAGTCCAGTACTGAGGGAATGCTGCACTATCTTTAATGCCATATTTTGGCTGAGAGATTAAGCCAAAAGAACACCTCCCCTCCATGCGCATATAAAAGAAATAGTTACGTGATTTGAAGAAAAGCAGGGTGTTCTCTCCAGTAAACTAACCAAAACACCTATTACCCGGCCATGATCACAGTGGTTTTGTGGGACCCACTTGTGTGTAAACTGTCACATTTCAAACATTGCAGGTTCAAGGTGACCACACTTTAAAAGTATTTTAGTGATTATAAAGTTAGGTGATTGTTCCAAAGGCATGAAAGACACCACGGGTGGAGAACTATCATCATGAATGATGTGGTTATGGTGACAAATCTGGGAGAATCACATGACAAGCTAAGCAAGGCCGATTTTGATTTTAGAGATTCCTAATTGCATTTTCCAACAGAATTCCGGATGTCAAGATGAGATTCTCACCAGGGATCGGCGATAGTCCTATTAATAGGTTCATTGCTCATAATTTGACTCTCATAAACTACAAATCTCAACCCATTAATATGTAGCTGCCTATCATACCACAGGACTATAGAAAGTCAATGCTGAGAATTTCCAACATGCAAGTCAGAATGGGCACCTGGTGGCTCCAAATCCCCATGCTGAACACTTGGCACCAATATTTCAGGGCACCCCAGGCCCCTGCCCACAAAGTGGAGCACTCTTGTCCGCCATGTCCAGGGCAAATGTCTCAAATTGTGCAGGGCAGCTCTGGACTGACAGTGTTTGACTGGGCATGCACTAGTCTTGTAAAGATGGTGTTGGTGCTGGGGTTCCAGGGGGGAGTCCCAGGATCTCCCAGCAAAACTTCCTGCTCGGGTTGGGGCGGGGGGGAGGCTGGAGGAATCAGGCTGGCATTGTACGAGAAGGATGCCATGGGAGAGTGTGGTGGGCAGTCAGTGAGTTTGTGATGATAGCGCAAGGAAACCTGCTGGGCCTCGTGAAGGGAAACCCTGCATGAAACTCAACAAAAATTACACACGGCCAAAATCTATTCATGTAAATCCTGTATACATCCAGCTCTTTCTCCTTTCAGATATGAGCTAACCTTCTCTATCATCACAGTTTCAACTAAATTAGCATGAGGCTGCAAAATAATGTATCCTCTATCTCCTTTAGTACAGTCATAAACCCATACCTTACTCAGATTTAAGTTAGGGTGGCGGTGCCTCTTAAGCTGATTTTCAACATTTTTTCCTCAAAATTTTATGAGGTGTTAGCGTAGCCTCTGTTGTCTAGATGGACGAAAACCTGAGAGGAGTTTGGTCATGTAAAGATTGTTCGGGATAAGGTGTCCTTGTAAAGACAAAGAGCTGAAATTTGTTCGACAGAGAGTTGTTGAATATGTTAATGATGCATTGCTTTCATCAATTTTATTTGTCTGCCAAATAACTATGTACTCAATTATTTAATCATTTCTTTTGCCTTTGACACCAATCAAGCACTGACTGATCAAGCAGGAAACAGATTCTGAGGTTCACAGGTCTATTTGCAACGTAGTGTGCAAGCTGTTTGGGCATCTCATTTATTCGACATGAGTTAAGTTGTTTCTAACTGACTTTTGCCAACTCAAGTGATTTGAGTGCTAGGTAGCCAATTCTGTCACCTAGTGCAATCAGTCCCTGGTCAGGTCCATCATACACAACAGCTTCAGCAATACTTGTTGGTGGAGCTTGGTACAACTACGACATTTAAAAGGCATCTAGGTGGGTACATGAATAGGAAGGGTTTAGAGGGATATGGGCCAAATGCTGCCAAATGGGACTAGATTTATCTAGGGTCGGCATGGACAAGTTGGACCAAAGGTGCTGTAAAGCTCAATGACTCTAATTCAAATAAGTGCCCTTCCAGCCTGACTGCACATGTGCCCCAATCTACATCATCCCTCATTCTGACTGAGATTCTTTTTGTTCTTTGGGCTTACATCCACAAGGAGCTGGGAGGCAGCCCACACTCATTTCACAAAAAAAAACCCTTACGTCCCGGCAAGGGCAACTTTTAAATCATAATTCTTGTTTGGATTCAAATCCAGGCCAGCCTTAGAAATGAAAGGTGTCTCATTACTGCAGCAACTGACCCTCCTCGACTGATGAATTACAAAATCAATTCCCTGGTCCTTCCCTAGGGAAGGAAATGAGCTTCACATTGAAGTGGAATGTGGATGGTTTGCGAACTGTGGAGCAGTCTTTATAAAACCCATCTATAAATTCTAGATGTGCATTTTAAAAAACATCTCAAATACTGTTTTGTTCTCCTCATTCAAGGAAAGATGTAAATACATTGGAGGCAATTCAGAGGAGGCTTACTAGATAAATAATTGGAATGTGCATTAGTCTCATGTGGATAGATTGTTTTCACCAGAGTTTAGGAGAGTGAGGGGTGCTGTGATTGAAAAATAAAGATTCTGAATGGTCTTGTTAAGGTGACTGTGCAAATAATGTTTACTCCCATTGGTGGGTTCAGACCGAGGGGGAACAGTTTTAAATTAGGGTCACCCCTTTAGGACAGAGACGGGGGGAGTTTATTTTTCTCTCTGAGTGTAGGGCTTCAAATCACTTATATTTAAGTCACTTATTAATCTCCTAACTTCCAGAGAATGCAAAATAAAAACCGAAAGAACTGCAGATGCCGTAAATCAGAAACAAAAGCAGATATTGCTGGAAAAGCTCAGCAGGTCTGGCAGAGTCTTGTGAGGAAGGGTCACTCCAGCCAAAACGTTAAGTTGGATTTCTCTCCACAGATGCTGCCAGACCTGCTGAGCTTTTCCAGCAACTTCTGTTTTTGTGCCAGAGAATGCAACCCTAACTTGTGCAATTTCTCCTTATAATTTAATGCATCGAGTTTAGGTATGGAACTGGTAAATTTATGCTGCATCTCTTCCATATATTTCTTAAGGGTGATGCCCAGAATGGAACACAATGTTGATTGTGTGGTCCAACGATGGCATTGTGTAGCTGCAGCTTGACTTCCAATCCTTTGTATTCAGGTCTTTCTATAAAGGATGACATTCTATTAGCCTTATTGTTTTCTTTTGCATCTGTTTGTAACATTTTAATAATTACAGTACACAGATTCCTAAGTCTGAAGTTATATATGAAATAACTCCACAGAGGCTGGTATCCCATCACCAAGTCACCCTTTATTTACATGTGGAGAGTCCTCGACACTGATCCAGCTTCCTCAGAGCCAGCTCTCAGAGTGAACACAGCCTCTGACACTCCTGTTTATATCTGTCAGCCAGGGCTCCCTGATTGGGCCAGGTTAACAGCCCCAGTCAGGGAACTTATATTCCATGAGGTCCACCTGCCTGGTCTCGTTCCAGTCACTACACTGTATTTTAGATAAAATGTAAATTGGTCTGCATATAAACATTCCCTGCCCACCATTTATTCCTCAATAACTATGACTGAAAAACAAATTATCTGTCACTATTATGTTGCTAATTATGGAACCTGTGTTTATTGTATTTCCTGCATTACAAAAATACTTCATTGGCCGTAGAGAATGCTGGATGTCATGGGGACTTGAAAGGCAGTATATGAATGTGAATCCTATTTCCCATCTACAGTACCAAAAAGTGGGATTGGTTCTGAACTGAAGGTCGTCTCATCTCCGAATACAGGATCCCTGTCTTTTTCACTCCAGTGAGAGCATGCTTTGAGTTTCAGATCTCAGGCAAAAGCTGTCTGAAACATTTTCAGAAAATGTGGTTCAGTCTGCTGTCAAAGTCTTCTGCTTTATTCCTAAGCTCTCCCCTAATGCGAATACACAAAGATACGAACATATTAATTCACAGCAGGAGTCGGTCACGCGGCTCGTTCTCTGCCACTCAATAAGATTATGGCTGGTCTGATTACTCCACATTACTGCTGACCTCTGATAGCCTTTCAGTTCTTTGCTTATCAAGAAGCTATCTAGCTCTGCCTTAAAAATATTCAAAGACTTTGCTCCCAAACATTTTGAGGAAGAGAGTGCCAAAAATTCATGACAGAAAAAAGAAATTTCCTTACGACTGTCTCAAATGGGTGACCCCTTATTTTCATACTGCGATCCCTCATTTTAGATTCTCCCTCAACTGCGAGAAGCTTTTCTACACACATCCTCACTGTTTCCTGTTGAGCCACTACTGTTCCTCTTATGGAAATTTCTGAGACCTTGCCAAACATGGGGTGGGGAGGGCTTTTTAAAAATATTTAGCCAAAGTGCGTCCGAGCCCTGTATTTTGACGGTTATGTAAACGGAATGCAATTATATGCATACACCTTAAGCTACATTTCTATAAAAGGACTGATCCCATCATGGCTATATTCCTGTGAGGCACTTCTAAAAGAGAGGAAACAACAACAATCTGCATTTATATGGCACCTTCAACACAATAAAAATATCTTCAGTTGTTCCGCAGTAACTTTATCAAATAAAATGTGACATTGAGCAAAATCTTGGTCAAAGAGTAAATTTTCGATGTATCTTAAAGGAGGAAAGAGAGGTAGACAGGGTTTAGGGAAGGGATTGGGGAGCTTAGAAGCAAAGCAAACCATTAAAATTGGGGATGTTCAAGAGGCAGAATGAGAAGAGTGCAGATATTTGAAAATGATTTGAATGTGTGAATAAGAATTTTTCTAGACCAGGAGCCAATCTACGTCAATATGGTAGCATCGTGGCAATAGATGATTGGGACATTAATGAGAGGAAGAATAATAGCAGCAGAGCAAGTAATTTTAAAAGTTAAGAAATTATAGCAAAATGTGGGAAACCTGAATTAATTAATGAGGAGTAAACTTGACAAATCAGAATTCATTATATTAGGTGAGGCGAAATGTATTGAATACAATTAATACCAGTCTGTTTACCATAGAATTGCACAGAACATACAGCATTAAATATGCTCTTCAGCCCAACCTGTCTTTACAGATTTTGCAACAAAATCCGAAAGAACTGTGGATGCTGTAAATCAGGAACAAAAACAAAGTTGCTGGAAAAGCTCAGTAGGTCTGGCAGCATCTGTGAAGGAAAAAACAGAGTTAATGTTTTGGGTCAGGTGACCCTTCCTCAGAACTGATTTTACAGATTTTACACTCATTTTGAACTTCAATACATCAATACTATTCGCTTCAATCACTCCATATGGTGGAAAGTTCCACATTCACTGTCACCCCTGGATGAAAAGGTTTCTCTGAATTCCCTACCTGGCTTATTGGTTACCATCTTAAATTAATGGTTTCAGTTTTGCTTTCTGGAAATAGTGACTGCTCTGTCAAAATCTTTCATAATTAAAGCCCCAGTGTCTAATAGGGCATAACCTTATAAATCTGGGACCACCTTGTAAATCTCTGTTGCTCTCCCTCCAGAGCCTCTTGTAATAATTTTTATATTAATTACTTTTCTTCAAATAAACAGGGAGGAACAGCTACCATACACTCACCAAGATGTCCAACTACCCCCTCCAGCCTCTCTGTCAGAGTTGTAAAACTGCAAATAATTGCAACAAGTTCTTCCTACAATCTATAAAGCTACAATCTACCCATACCCCAGCCCCTAGCAATAACTCAGGTTTTTGTTTCCTCTGTCTGAACTGAAAGGTATACAAAGACAAGTGCAAAATACTGTCAATACTGGAAATCGGAATTGAAAGCAGAAAATGCTGCAAGCTCGAAGCAGGGTCAGGTATCATCTGTGGAACAATTGTTTCCTTCTCTGTACTGCCTGACCATTTCCAGCACATTCTGTTTTTATCTGACAGCAACTCAACCTCTGGCAAGTTAATCAGAGAGTGATTAACCATTCCCACATCACTTTCACTGCGAACACGAAGTGCCGCTGACACACAATCCACTCAATCATTTAAGCCTTATTTAGAATGAGACCTGAATCTGGATTCTAAGTATATTTTTGCTCCTTTTATCTCTTGCTTCATCTCTTGAAGGTGCAGCTCATTTAACGAAGCTCCATGTCTTTGCCCACACGGAGATGGGTGCTGTTGGGGCTATTGCCAATGAAAACATATTCTGCCCCCATCCAGTGTTAATGCGTGAATAATTAGGAGCGGGACGCAATATATTTTGATTTTTAGAAGGTCGGTTTGATAAAGTAGCACATGTTAGGCTACTTAATGAGATAAGAGGAGAGCATATGATGTGGAAGTAGTATCTGAGCATGGGTAGAATTGGCTAACTAATTGAAGACAGAGAATTGAGATAAGGTGAGCATTTTCGGGATGGCAACCTGTAACTAATGGAGTAACACAGAGATCAGTGCTGGGGACACAATGTATATTAATTACTCGAATGAGCAAAGTCAAAGTACTATAGTCAATTTTGCAGATGACAAAAAATTACATGGGAAGGCAGGTGGTAAGGATGACACGGAGGGGTATAGACAGGTTAAACATGTGACTGAAACTTTGCAGATGGACTATAATGTGAGGTTGTGCACTTTAGCAGGAAGAATATGGGAATTGAATACAATTTAAATGGAGAAAGACTGCAGAAAGTTACAGCACTGAGGGATTTGGGAGTCCTCGTGCATAAATCACAAAAGGCTGACATCCAAATTCAGCACATAATAGGGAAGGCAAATGAAATGTTGGCCTTTACCTGAAAGGAAATGGAGTATAAAAATAGACAGGTCTTGCTAAAACTGGAAAAGGCACTAGTCAGACCACAGCTGAAATACTGTGAACAGTTTTGGCTCCTTCATCTAAGGAAAGATTTACTGGCATTGGAGAGAGTCCAAAGAAGGCTGATACCAGGTATGGAGGAGAGGTTTAGTCGATTGAGCCTGTATTCATTGGGATGTGGCAAAATGAGAGCCAACCTTATTGAAACATACAAGATGCTTAAGGGACTTGACAGGGTAGCTACAGAAAGATTGTTTCTCCTTGTGGGAAAGTCTCAGATAAGAGAGCATAATGTCAGAATAAAGAGTCATGAATTTAAGACAGAGATGAAGAAGATTTTTTTCCCCTCAGAGGGTAGTGAATGTGTGCAATTCTTTACCACAGAGGGCTATCGAGGCTGGGTTTCTAAGTATATTCAAGGTTGATTTGGAGAGACTTTTAATCAGTGAGGGAATCAAAGGCTATAGGGAAAAGGCAGGAAATTGGAGTTGAGGATTAATGATCAGCAATGACACATTGAATGGCAGAGCAGATTTGATGGGCTAAATGGCCTAATTCTGCTCCTATATCTTATGGTCTTGCAGAATTAACAAGTACGTCATCAGGAATTGGAACTTTAGCAATGCCTCCTCAACCCCAATTTGGCAGCACTCCTACTTTGAGGTTGGCTGCCTCACCTCAGAGACAGTGTAGAACCTGAGACCTCTCTTGCTTGTACACTTCTGTTCAAATTCTGCATTTTATTGTAAGACGGACTCCTGTGTTGTATTCCAGGTTTGTAATCTGGTCCTCAGCAGTAGCGCACATTACACCTCACACCCTGGAAAACTGAATCACTGGTTTTATGCATGGAAACAGGGCAATTGGATTTAGCAGCATGTTGGGAGCAAGTTCACATAATGTGAACTGAAACAAGTGGCAAGATTAAGTGAGATTTAGGGGCAATTATCTCTAATATATAGGCAAAGAGGGTTAATAATTCACAGGTTAATGTATCAGAGGGTCACAGAGATTGTGCTGCTCTCATTTCTGGCTGTAGCTCTTCGCTGACTGCGACACAAAGAGATTAAAAGACGTTTTGACAGGATTGGCTGAAAGCTTCCCTGTTAGGGTGAAAACAGCACAATTGACTGAGGGAAGCACTACGTTGTTGTAGCTCAACATATCTGGAAGGGTTATATATTCGTAAAACATCTTTACGGATTTACCAACACACAATTACTTGTGTTTCAGCTTTAGGCAAGTTTTTCTTTGCCACAAGTTTAAAAGAAATGCCTTGTGTTTGGCCTAATTCTTTATTATCTTCTTCATTAACCATAGCAAGTGGGAGCGAGGTGCTTATCCTAGCTCCTGTCGTCGCCATGGCAACCCTCCCAATGCTTGGCTGCTGACTGTCCAAAGGATAGGAGAGGTTGTTATGTCCTTGTTATTCCATCTCTCTCCCATGGCAAAGGTGAACAGCAACGTGCCAAGCCCTTGATTTATCCCAAATGATTTCTTCTGACAGGCTGATATGGGATCTCAAGTTAAGGCAATCACTTTGATTTCACACTTTAATTACTACTAATCTGAGGGAACGTGGCCAATGCTAATAAGGCAGCAGTAATCAGCAAAGTAGGTCCAGTTGATGGAATCAGTCGGCATGATGCACTTTTAGAAAGAAGAAAATACTGCCTCAAGCACCCGGCTGATCAGAAGCTCGTTCGAGGCTTTCATTGTCAAGTACACCAGTCAATCCCTCTTGTAAAAATATCAACCGCAATGCCTCCCCAGTGACTCTGTGAGCTTACCCAGCGAGTGGCAGCATCATGCACACCGGGAAAATCCAAGCCTGCAAGCCCAGTCTTGGCCGAGGTGGCTATTGGCAAATTCCGAACTTCTGGAGTAAACAGAGGGAAAGGGAACCACGAATCCCTATCAATTTGCACCTACACAGCCATGCCCTACTGCATGTGGAGCTCAGAAACAGACACAGTAAAGATTGAGAGTTATCTCACAATTATCGACTCGGAAGAAGGGAAGCGCTGTGGGGGAAGCGATTTTGGTAAAGGGGAAAATAACTAAATAAAGAAGTTCGTAGTCAGTGAAGTAATGTTGAAGTATGCGGAAAGGAGATATGGCCGTTGAGTGTTACTTGAAAACACAACATTCTGATACAAGGTCCCACAAATAACAGTGAAAGAATAGCCAGATCATTTTTTTCTCAAGGTGTCGGGTGAGGGATAAATATTGGCCTTGATCCCAGTCAGACCTCACCACTTTAGCAGTATGCCACTCTGATCACCTTTGCCAAAAGCTGGCATGAGCAGGATCACACGGGATGCCACAGTCTCTCAAACCCCTTCCTGCTCCCCCAAACCAGGCCGAAAGAACAAAGGTGAGAATTCCACCTCTTTCTTGGAAACAGAGGCCGACTTAAAGAATTGTTGGCCAATCAGATCGCTGGCAGTTCTGTAGTCCGTGCAGTGCCAGGCCGTGATTGATGGGAGGCTGTAACTATTGCTAGATCACAGGTAAGTCTGGAGTCAGGATAATGTGGGCATGGGGGCGAGGCTGAATACTGTGAGTGGGGGATTAGGGCTCAACAGGCTGCAAAGGATTAAAGGGGAGGGTAATCTTTCGGCCTCCAATGGGTCTGAAGGTCCACAAAGGAAAACTACCCCCCAACTTGACCAACAGCAGTTTGTGCGCGTAAAGGTGCTGAGTTTAGTGTTGGTTGTTTCCTACCCTATTACAGACAAGACATTTGCTGACAGAGTGAGGTGTGCAAATGGTCAAGAGTTAGCCCAGTAAAATATCAGACAGGTTGAGGATAGGGGAGCAGAATGGCCATCTGTTATATTTTACATGATCCAAACCCACAGTGCCTTCAAACTCACTGATGGGGTGGAAAGGGTAAAACTTTGCCCATGAAGCTGCTTCTGCGTACTTGGCAATTTGCCAGGCTGTTATTCATTGCTTCATTGCTTCACGCTGTGGTCCAACAGGAAGAATGTCGAGAGTGCTCAGTTAGGTGCTGGACATAGAATGGTGGCCTACACAGAGTGGGAAAATTTGATGGGCTCCCACAATCACTGGAGCCTGGTATCCAACTTGATGGCAAACAAGTTTCTGGCTGGAGTTCCCATCTACACACAGTCAGACTGTTTGTAATGAGAGTCACACCCTGTTCCTTTTGGTGCCAACAAGGTGAAAGCTTACCCTGCCATGCTGGTCAGGTTGATAGTGCACATGATGACTGGTGGAGCCAAAGAGAGAGGCTAGAGTTGGATGAGGTAGATATGGAGCCTGGAGATTCCTGGCTTCTCACTGAAAGCGCAAACTTTCTTTTCAGAAGCACCTCACCCATGCCCCACGTCCAGACTGTGGCAAAGCTGGGAGGAGGGTGGGGATAGGTTCAAGGTGGAATTTCTGGCTCACCTGGCTGTGGGAACCTGAAAGCCCCGAGCAAAGAAAATCTCAATGCTCATGCCAAATTCTTAGCTGCTGCCCTTATTCAAATCCAGACACCCCAATTCATCATTAAATTTCAGCTGCCAGCCTATGCCTAACCCACCCTGCTTAATCTATACCCCAATCTAATCGCCATTTTTCCACTCCGCCAGCATAAGTGCCTTCTCTTTGATACATCACATTCACTCTATCTCTGCCAGTGAACCCACCTGCTACAGGTGATTCTGCTACAGCTCTCATCATAGTCCACACTGCTCAGACCTTACAAGATTCCACTGTAAAGTCAGCTGATAATCCAGCGCAAGTACAATAACATCTATATATATAGTACCTCTAGTGTCAAAACAATGCTCCAAGGTGCTTCAGAGGAGTATTGTCAGACTAAATTTGAGCCCCATAAGGGCATAATTGGGAGATGAGCAAAAGCCTGATCAAAGATGTTTTAGAAGAGGAAAGAGATGTAGAGAGGCAGAGAGATTTCGGGAACAAAATGCAGACCTTAGGCCAAGGTTTCAGCAGCTGAAATAAGGTGTTGAATGACTGTTGCTTTGGATAAGATGCTACATTTTGAGTTTTCATTTTGTGCATGAGTTGTGATTACTTCTTTAATCTAGAAATGCCTACAGAACAATGATGACAGTGATACAAGAGAACTCCATTGGTTATGAAGCACTTTGAAATGGCCTCAGGATGTGAAAAACATGATATAAGTGGAAGTTCTTTCTTTTCTTTTCCCATCTGAGCTACTGCAAACAAATTAACCATTCAGTCTTCTCCTACTAGATGCTACTGCTGTAGAATGGTAGTCACGTTGCCTAACAAAAGTTCAATATTCCTAATGTCATCCATCATGTCAGGCACTTTGAGATGTTTTGATGACCTAACGTCTTGTATGAATGTAAGGCTTCCTTTGAACAGACACTGCCCTGCCAAAATAACTTGTGGTGTGAAGGGCTTTGAAATGTTTGTAAATGCGAGTATTATTATTGAAGATGGTAGAGGGAGATGTTGAATAGTTTCAATTGCATTACATTTCAAAGAAAGTTGGTGAGACTGTTTCAAAAGATGGGGAAGGTGAGAAACAAGGGTACAAAGTACACTAAATCTTTCAAACACTGAACATCCCTGTAGGTCTCAGGGATACAAACAGCAAAGCAAATGTGTTACAGTGTTAAGGTGCAGAGTTTCTAAGCACTATTTCAAAGTTTCAAAGAGTAGTCAGCACTGTTCACATTTAGCTGTGTTACTGACTTTGAAGATAATGGGGAAAGTCATAATTCATGGAGAGTAGCAAATAGACATTCGGCCCCCTCACTCCCATAATCCCCAATGTAAACTGAGCAAATATTGGTCACACCCAAAGAGGAGAAATCGAATCAATCCCCATTGCTTACAACAAGCCTAGACTTTGACGTAACTTGACCAAACATGGCGAAAGAGCATAATAAACCAGTCTTGTGTAACGTTAAATTAATACCTACTGAGCAATTCGTGACAATGAGTCCAGCCATCAGCACAAACTGTTTCTCTAGTGCTGCTTCATTAGATGGGATTCAGGAAGACTTTCAGGTTCAGTGTCATGGTTCGAAATATATCAAAAGTGCCTCATTCAGAATTTTTGGGGAAGGCGGTGCCGTCGTGGTAATGTCACTGGACAAATCATCCAGAATCCTAACTATTGTTTTGGGGACATGCACTTGAATCCCACCACAGCCAATGGTGGAGCCTGATTTCAGTAAAAAGTCAGCAATAAAAAGCTAGTCTAATGGCAACCGTGTAGACGTTGTAAATTGTCGTAAAACATCTGGTTTGGTAATGCCTTTTAGGAAACAGAATCTTCCATCCTTACATTGTCTGGCTTACTCAAAAAGTCTCCAGGCCCACAACAATGTTGGTGACCCAGAAATGCCCTCAGATAATAAATGCTGGATAAAAACTGAAAGAACTGTAGATGCTGTAGATCAGAAACAAAACTAGAGATTGATGGAAAAGCTCAGCAGGTCTGGTAGCATCTATGGAGAGAAACCAGAGTTAACATTTCAGAGCAAGTGACCGTTCCTCAGATTAACTCTGATTTCTCTCCACAGATGCTCCCAGACCTGCTGAGCTTTTCCAGCAATCTCTCTTTTTGTTTTTAATAAGTGCTGAACATGCAAATCCCATGACCATATTTTTGAAGAAATGATATATTCCACAATGATATTTCTGACTATCCAACTAGTAGCTTCAGGCAAACAATCCATGCTGCTGTAGAACAGCCCCAGTGAATTTAACAGCAACCTGAGGTGTTTCTGTTACAGCTGTGGATGTGTTAAACACCAATCACCAAAAGAAATGTCAAGAGATCAATGTGAGTTCCACATGGGTTAGCTCTACACTGTTGATAGGCTTCTTAATAATCTAACACTGTGCAATCAAGAATTTATTACAGTTGAAAGTAACTTCATGTACAGTTAACTACCCACCAGTGGTGGCCTGAGACTTATTTTAACCGACATCTAATGCTTTGCCTAATTGTATCTTGTGCAGCACTGAGAATTGCTCAGCCAAGACTGTCTCCATTCTCCAACGCAAGTAAATATATTACTACATTCAGTACTTTGCGTAACATCTGAAATGAGATAAAGCGAGGAATGTGGGGAGATTCCAGCAGTAAGTGTGGCATTGTACCTTGAGTTCTGAGGCAGAGCGGGAGTAACTTTGGCTGTAACATTCCGATGACTGAGTGGCCCAACTCATGCTCACTGTCAACATTCATAGATAAAGAGGCACCAGAAACATATACCTCAGCAGGAGTCAGCTTTTCTCAATTGGTAGTGGTGGCAGTGGTGGGGGAATTGCAATGAAAGGAAATGCAGGGAACGGTTAGAATAGAATAAAATAGCCTTTATTATATTGTCAGATAGGGAAGCGGGTGTTTCCTGTAACCTGATGTATGCAAATACAAGAAAGTAGATCCCCTACACAAACTGTACACACTGCGTCAGGTGACTTTACAAACCTTTGTGGCCTACGAAATAGATGGCACCGCAGTGTGCTCCCAGCATTCACTGCTCTGAGTAACAGTAGCTTCCTGTGCTGACATTCTGTCAACAGCGATTAATCCCTTAAGAAGCAACAAAGGACACTCAAGCAAAAGATACAATATTACAGCAGGGGCTGGGAGGGTCACTTCCTCCATTCTCAATAAAGACAAGAAAAGCCCGGGCTAAGAAGTCAATAACTATCTGGAGGAAAAGAAATGTGCACTGGTGTGCCTGTGAGTCAGATGGAGCAGACTCTTTTTTTGTCCAGAATTTCTTGTTGGATAGTTTCAAAACTAAGGCCTTTCCCTGGGAACCTGCTGAAAATAAAATGAGGATCTGACCTTTGAATTGAGGGTCACTTGGCATCTCTGCTTTGAGCAGCTCCTGGGCCAAGGTCTCTTAGATCTATGAATTTTGTAATCAGACCATTGAACTAGACTGTCTTAATGACAAAGCCACAACTGTTTAGAATAACTATGTACTTCTGGGTGGGGAGTGAGTATTTGAGCCAGACAAGGAAATCAACTCTCTCCTGAGGCCTTGTTTGCCACCTCGAAATCCATTTCTTCAGCCAAATTCCTAATGTTACTTCACAACTTTCAAACGTAAGCAGCAAAGCAGCTCGGGATGGTTTCTACTGAGTTAAGTGCATTAATTTGCAATGTTGTTCAATTAAAGTCGTATCATTGGTTTTGCCATAATGCTAACTTCTTTATTTTCTGGACATTATGTATTTATTTATGCACTAATTTATTTTGTCCTTATTTAGCTTGCATCTGTGACCAGTGTCTGAGGAGATCCCTTTATCAAATACAGAAACTTATTACATTGCAAATGTAGCTCTTTTCTGTCACTGAATTTACTGAAGGCACTCGATTTACAATTCATTAAAAACAGGAAATAAACTGACATTTCACTTAAAAGCTGAAGAATCTTTTAAAGACCTCAACAGGCAGGATGGACATTGAAGCTGTTAAAATTTGATGTGTGATCATTGCTAACCTTTAAAAGGTTTTATTGAACTGAATTGCATCATTTCCAGCCTATCTCAAGAGATTAAAAAGGAGCATAAAGAGAATATTTAGCTACAGTGTATACGCTGCTGATTTGTAATTCTCTTTTGTGGTAGTTTAAAACTCACATGAATGTTTTATATAGGTTGCAGAGAATTCATTAGAACACAATGATGCATGACCATGGAAGCGCATCCAAAGGCCTTTCGTTGCCATGGTGAGGTGTCCTGAGACATTTCACTATTTAATTCACAGTGTATGTGGTGATAATATCGCCTTGGCCCCCTCATCACCATCGTTGTCCGTAATTTGGGGTACATTTCAGCGAGTTTATGGAAAACAAGTCATTTTTAGAGGTGAACTAGGTACCATGAACATGTTCCATAATTCCCAGTTAAATGCATTATACATAATTTCCTGCATCTGAAGCCTCAACTCCCCAATTAGAGAGTAACGTAATGTTTCCACTTTGAAGAGTGACCAATCACATTATGAAACAAACTGAAACTTTCCTTGAAGCACTTTTTAAGTCCATCACTTCATGTCCAAGCCTATCCAGGAAACACAGAAAAATTCTTTCAATTTTTGATTTGTAATGAATGATGGCGGAAATTGCACCCATATAAGTTACTAGTCTTTTTAATCAGATTAACATAACATTAACTCTTACCAATTCCAGTAGCTGTTATTTTCTGTGCAATATATCCTGGCCAAAAAAAGGCTCACAATACTCATCAGAGATATTATCTGATGGGTAAGTTTTTGGTCACGTACCCTACTTTGACCGTTTCAGGGGCGGCACGGTGGCTCAGTGGTTAGCACTGCTACCTCACAGCACCAGGGACCTGGGTTTGATTCTACCCTCGGGCGACTGTCTGTGTGGCGTTTGCACATTCTCCCCGTGTCTGTGTGGGTTTCCTCCCACAGTCCAAAGATGTGCAGGCTAGGCAGATTGGCCATGCTAAGTTACCCATAGGTTCAGGGATTTGTACATGAGGTGGGTTATAAGTGGATGGGTTTGGGTGGGATCCTCTGAGGGTTGGTGTGACTTGTTGGGCCAAAGGGCCTGTTTCCACACTGTAGGGATTCTATGATCTATGAACTGCCTTGGGATGATTTACAATGTTAAAGGTGCTATGTAAATGGAAGGTGTCATTTTGTTATTGTTTCTATGCGCATTTTGCTCCAAATATTCGAAGTGTAATACATTTTTTATTACATTTCTACCCATTAGTACTAATCTGGCACATTGACCCTTCTGCAGATGCACTGAAGGCTTTAACCAAATTGCCAGGTAGCAGATCATTATGTGAGAGGATTTTCCATTTTAGGATTTTTAGGACAGAGTATGAAACTAGATTAATAGTCTGGAAGGTGGGTGTCCTGGATTATTCATATTTTCTTCCTTTTGCTGTATTATGGGGAAAGATTGTTAATAGCCCACCCCCATACAGTCAGTACACTTGAACAGAACTGCATTGGCTATGAAATACCTTACGCAGCTGTGGATCTTGTTTTCTCTCCCTCTTTAGGGATTCTGAGGCCAAGGGAATGAAGAATTTTACAGGACTTTCTCTTGGGAGATGTGACAAGCTGCAGCAAACAAAATTACCGAAAACAGAGCAGAAAGGGCAGGCCAAGATACACAAACTTATTTTCAAATCACCTCCATCTTATTTACAGATTGTTTTAGGGGTAACGAACTGAAAGTCCTTTCCTCACAGTGATTTTGGAAAATAAATGAGGAAAGCAAATTCCAGCCTTAGTTGGTCTATTTTTCAGAAAAGCTTAGGTTCCAAATAGATCCATCACTTCCTCCTAATTCACTCTCCTGAACAGGTCTGATAATGTAATTTCTGTTAAGGTACCCAAAAAATTCTAAAATGAAGAATCCTCTCACATATATGATTTGGAAATGAACATAGGAGGCATGGTTAGTAAATTTGCAGATGACACCAAAATTGGAAGTGCCGTGGACAGTGAGGAAGGTTACCTCAGAGTACAACGGGATCTTGATCAGATGGGCCAATGAGCCAAGGAGTGGCAGAAAGAGTTTAATTCAGATAAATATGAGGTGCTGCATTTTGGAAAGGCAAATCAGAGCAGGACTTATACACTTAATGGTAAGGTCCTGGGGAGTGTTGGTGAATGAAGAGACCTTAGGGTGCAGGTTCATAGCTCCTTGAACGTGGAGTCACAGATAGATAGGATAGTGAAGAAGGTATCTGGTATGTTTGCCTTTATTGGTCAGTGCATTGAGTATAGGAGTTGGGAAGTCATGTTGCGGCCGCACAGGATATTGGTAAGGCCAGTTTTGGAATACTACGTTCAATTCCGGTCTCCCTGCTTTAGCAATAACATTGTGAAACTTGAAAAGTTTCAGAAAAAATTTACAAGGATGTTGCTGGGATTGGAGGTTTTGAGCTATAGGGAGAGGCTGAATAGACTGGAGCTATTTCCCTGCAGCCTCGGAAGCTGATGGGTGACCTTATGGAGGTTTATAAAATCATGAGGGGCATGGACAGGGTAAATTGACAAGGTCTTTTCCCTGGGGTGGGGGAGTACAAAACTAGAGGGCATAGGTTTAAGGTGAGAGGGGAAAGATTTAAAAGGGACCTAAGGGGCAACTTTTTCACACAGAGGGTGGTGCACGTATGGAATGAGCTGCCAGAGGAAGTGGTGGAGGCTGGTACCATTATGACAGTTAAAAGGCATCTGGATGGTATATGAAAAGGAAGGGTTGAGAGAGATATGGGCCAAATGTTGGAAAATGGGACTAAGGTGGTTTCGGATATCTGGTCAGCATGGGTGAGTTGGACCAAAGGGACTGCTTTCATGCTGTACAGCACCATGACTCTATGACTTTAAGACTCTATAACAATCTTAATGAATATTACTGCTGCCTGGCAATTTAGTTAAAGCTTTCAGTGTGTCTGCAGAAGGGTCAACGTGCGAAATTAGTACTGATGGGTAGAAAAGTTGAAAAATATATTCACTTACAATATTTGCAGCAAAATGCACATAGAAACCATAACAAAACAACACTTTTCATTTATATAGCACCCTTAACATTGTAAAACATCCCAAGGCACTTCCTAGAAGTGATATCAAACAATGTTTGACATGAAACTGTTGATGTAAGGCTTGTGACCAAAATCTTGGTCAAAGAGACAGGCTGTAAGGTACATCTTAAAGGAAGAAAGTGGTTGTAAGGAGTACAGGTTCAAGGAGGAAACTTGATGGTAGAAAGCAGAGAGTAACAGTGGTAGGATGCTTGTCGGACTGGAGGCCTGTGATTAGTGGTGTGCCTCAGGGCTCGGTGCTGGGGCCATTGTTGTTTATTATCTATATCAATGATTTGGATGAGAATGTACAAGGCATAACTAGTAAGTTTGTGGATGACAACAAAATAGGTGGTATCGTGGACAGTGAGGAAGGTTATCACAAATTGCAGCAGGGTCTTGATCTGCTGGGGAAGTGGGCCTAAAAATAGCAAATGGAGTATAATATATAGATATGTGAAAGGTGTTGCATTTTGGAAAGCCAAATCAAGGCAGGAGTTTCATGGTGAATGGTAGGACCTTAAGGAGTGTAGTGGAAGACAGGAACCTTGGAGTTCAGGTGCACAGTTCTCTGAAAGTGGAGTCACAGGTAGACTGGGCAGTGAAGAAAGCTTTGGCACACTGGCCTTCATCAGTCAGGGCACTGAGTATAGAAGTTGGAAAGTTATGTTGCAGTTGTACATGATGTTGGTGAGGCCGCACTTGGAGTATTGTGTTCAGTTTTGGTCACCTTGATAAAGAAAGAGTGCAGAAGAATTTAACAAGGATGTTGGCAGGACTCAAGGGACTGAGTTACAGGGAGAGGTTGGATAAGCTAGGACTTTTTTTCTTTAGAGCGTAGGAGACTTGAGGGCAAATCTTATAGAAGTGTTTCAGATCATGAGAGGCATTGATAGGGTGAATGCACTCAGTCTTTTTCCCAGGGTTGGGGAATCGAATCGAATCGAATACTAGGGGGCGTCAGTTTAAAGTAAGAGGGGAAAGAATACATGGGAACCTGAGGGGCAACTTTTTAAACACAGAGGGTGGTAAGCATATGGAATGAACTGCCAGCAGATATGGTTGAGGTGGGTATATTGACAACATTTAAAAGGCATTTGGACAAATACATAGATGGGAAAGGTTTAGAAGGATATGGGTCAAGTTCAGGGAAATGGGGTTAGAGTGGATGGACGTTTTGGTCAGCATGGACCAGTTTGGGCTGAAGGGCCTGTCTCTGTGCTGTAGGATTCTATGACTCAGAGGGGGCAGAGCCTTGGCAGTTGAAGCCACAAGTGGAATGATTAAAATCGGAGATTCTCAGGAGTCCTGGATTGCAGGAGCACAAATGTTTTGCAGAGGCTGGAGGAAAGTTGGACTCCAAAAATTAAACCAGACAGCATGCCATACTAGAGATGGCAAGAACTGCGGATGCTGGAAGTCAGAGTCAACACAGTGTGAAGCTGGAGGAACACAGCAGGTCAGGCAGCATCAGAGGAGCGGGAAAGTGATGTTTTGGGCAGGACCCTTCATCAGAACTACACTCATGCCATACTACACCCAGGCAGATATCCATTATCCATTATCAGTGATACTTTCCTAAGGATGAGATTTTAGACTGAGTGAATATTAATACTACAAAGGGGAAGCAAATGGACTGAAGGACCATCTTTATCATGACACCATTTTTTCACTACCAATGCAATAAAGTAAAATATATAGGCGTTAATTTTCCTAGACCTCACTGCTAGCTGTATAAATTAAAAACTAAAATGTTCAGAAGGAGGGTCATATTGAATTAAAAATGTTAACTCTGATCAGCTGCTCTGGCTCAGTTTTTTTTTTACCAATTTCTGTTTCTATTCCCCTTAGAAGCCTATGCTCCAAGAAGAAATCTCTGGCTTTGCCAACCTAAACATGCAACTAAAATTCCATATTCTGACAAATCTCCCCTACACCCATTCAAAGACCCTCATATCCCACCAAAAGTACAGTGATCAGAACTGGAATCAATGCTCCAATTTCTCTGGTTTTGGACTCAATGCCTCGTTGTATGAAGCTCAGGATCCAGTATGCTTTGTCATAACTCCCGCAATTTGTCCTGCACTGTCAAGGCTGACTGTCCATGTACCTTCTGATGCCTCTGTTCCTGCATCCCCTTCAGAATTGTGCCATTTAGTCCAGATTGTCTCTCTCTGCCAAAGGGAATTACCTCACAATTCCCTTTTAAATTTCTCCTGCCACTTCACTACCCATTCCACTGGCCTATTTATGTCATGTTGCAGGTGGTATGTATCATCATCACTGTCTGGCATTCCACCAGGTTCAGTATCATCTTTCTGAGAGCACCACTTTCTGCCACCCTCCAATCAGCAAAATATCCACATACCGTGATTTGTTGTTTTCCATCCTAAAGCCAATGTTTTATCCAGATAGACACTATCCATCCTATATAATTTGCCTCAGTTTTGTGAACGAGCCTTTTACGTGCACTTCAATGAATGGCTTCTCAAAATCCACATAGACTATATCTACTGCATTCGCTTAATCAACTTTCTCTTACTTCGTTCAAAAAATTTTCAATGAAATTAGCTAAGCATGATCTGTGTTTACAGATCTGTGCGGGTACTCCTGAATTAGCCTAAACCACTTTGTTGACTTTTTTTCCTTGATTAGTGTTTCTAAACCTTACCCATTATGGTAATGAATTAACTGGTATGTAATTACTACGACTGCCCGTACACATCTTCTTGAGTAAGGTGCCATTTCTCACTTGCTGATCCTCTGGAACATCTCCATATCTAGGAAAGATTGAAAAGTTATGCCAAATATGACCCAGCCAAGGATCTTTTTTCTGGACTGGGCCATGGATCAACTCTTCATACAACAGGGAGGTAGCCTGTAATGTAAATTGGGAACAACATAATCTTCTAGACTAGCCTTGAGTATTTATACAGTGGTTGGGGAGGAGTTTTGCACTCTTTTCCTTGGCTTGGATTTTTAATCTTTGTCTCTTCCCTTGCACCAAGTGGCATGGACAGTATTTACAAGGAGTTGCACAGCACATCACAACTATGTAGGGCAAGCTGGATGGGGTAGTTGGTCTTTTCTTGTCCGTTATTTTGCACATGCTCATGATCAGGACTTTTCGGATTGTGGGATTTGTCAGCTTGACGAACAGCCCCACAGTCATGTTTACATTCCAAGAATTATTAATTGTTTGGATCCGGACTTCCAATCCTCAACTGGAAAGGAATCCTGCCCCAGTGAACCCAGCTCTCTCAACCAGTCTAAATATTGAGGCTGGGCAGGAACCTATCTTTAAATGATCATTAATTGGCCACTTCAGGACTTCTGTTATGATCCCAGCTAATAGTACTATTTGGTAAGTTATATCCCAGAATAAAAATTGGCTTCACAGATCACATTTACTTTAGTTAATGTAGTATCATCCACTGAAACAAAATCACACAAGGCTGAAGAGCTCTTTAGCAACAGAACAGAAGTTTATTAACAAGAGACAGAAAAAAAAACTAAATGTAGTACACAGTTAGAAAGATCTTAAAACACACAGATTCCATTTTTAACACTATCTAATTCAGAGACTCAAATCTAGAGAAATCAGCCCCTGTACAAAATCTTTAAGTTTGACTTATCTGATTTTCCTGCCCCTACCATCCTTTCCTGTGATCTGTAAAGTCACTTTACATGAATACTCACAAAATTGAGAGCTTAGACTTTCTCACATTTTAATAACCTGCAGATTGTCAACCGAACACTTCTGATTTTGAAGTTTCACTGACGAAATTTACACCGACGTAACTGCACTTTCGCCAGACTGTCCTATACTCCTGTTACATTTGCTTTTGACCCCAGGTCCTCTCTAAATTCTTCTCAAATGTGTCAATCTCTGGGTTTTCTAAGCTAAAATCAATTCTTTTGTACCATTCGATACCAAAGAAATGTGAATGACCTTCAATTTTCATCCACTTGTCATAAACCACCACAACAAAAGCAATCTTCCATGAATACTCCTAGGGAACCCTGCTCTCTCTCTCACAAAACTGGATTAGCTCTCTGCTCCAGGAGGACTGTCTGACCTAGTTTTAGTTAAACCCTTTACAAAATTGATTCATTCACTATTTTAAAATCTAAACTCTAGACATGATAAAAATGATATAAATCACACTTTTCATAACATCTCAACTGGGACAAATGTGAGCAGACCAACCTAAGCCATGTCTATCCCACCATAACATTGCAGAATGGTCAGGACCAACAAAGGTCCGGTGGGAAGGCCATTTAAGGAATTTTACAGGCTCACCCTCCTATAAACATGCTGGCAGGAAAATGTAACATTCTGCCCTTATGTTATAATATAGTGACTTCACAAATGGCACTGTACCTTTTATCACAATTGGCATATTAACTGCTACGTTAACTGAGGATTCAGACCAGTCAACCTGACAACCACCAGATGTACAATGGAGAGAAAAACATGAGTTTAATGTAGGTGTAAAGTATCAGTTTTGTGGGTGTATAGCAAAGCTGTCATGGGAGTCAAAAGGTGCTGTGTGAATTCCTCAAATTCAATATTTGTATTCCTTAGCTATTATATATTCTGCTCTGCCAGCTTTACAGTTATATCCATTTCATATTTTTAAGTAATAGATTTGTCATTTTGTACAGAAGCACTGAATAATTAATGGCAATACTTTTGTCACCTGCGAAATGTTGCAGAGGAGTTACTTTGTATAACAAGTTTCTTACCCCATAAGTTCGTCATCACCACAATGCAAGAATCCACATTAAACCCACAGATGTTTCAGTTATGGACTGAATGGAACAGCTTAAACCACAGAAACCTACATCGAAGACTGCACAAGATTTATACTGGGGAGTTGAAAAGCACTTGAAGCAAAACAATGTGCATTATTATATATCTGCTGCCCCTGGGGCCTCAGACATTGCTTTATTGCAAAACAAGGATGCTTACTCTTTACAAAGTTATGACGCTAGCGCTGCAAATACTGTTTGGTTCTCACCAGGAGATTGCATTGTTTCATCAATTCAAGTTATAAGCCAATGTTTGAAAATTCTAATAAAACTTAGTGTGAAATCGATTCACCGAAAGAATAAACTTTACCAACTGAATTCATAAGAGATACATGCAACTAAACAAGGTGCAGGGCTGGATTATCACAGCAGGCCAAGGCGCATCATAGGAGCAGCCTTGGCCTGCTGTGTTCATCCAGCCCTGCACCTTGTTGTCTCGGATTCTCCAGCATCTGCAGTTCCTACTATCTCTGATGCAACTAAACAAGATGGTTTTAAAAGTGAAAGCTAATCTTGCTGCTCCAGCAATTTGCTCATAAACACAGCTCTCCACAGACCTTTAAAGAGATGTAATGAGGATTGGCAGATGGGTATTTAGGTGAATACATTTGTGTAAGAAACATGATAGTGTGCACAGTAAATGGGTCAAAAACACACTCAGATTTGTTGGGTGTGATTGGCACCCATTCACTGTAGGGAGGGGTTTCAAAATTGGCTGCAGTGGGCATAACCAGGCTGGGTGCCCATCCTGAAAATTGCTCATCAATTTGTTTCTGCAGATGCTCCAGTTGCCACCAACCTTGGAACTTTCCCATGTGAAGTCAGAATGCCACCCTCTCCAACCCCATTCCAGACATTGGTATATATTCAAATCAAGGACAAACCAGGTCCAATTGCAATTATGGCAGACCAGAAGCTATGTAAATTCCACTGCAACTTATTGTGTTGTAAAAACCCAAAATGACATTCAAAGGTATTTTGATGGGTCAGGTGCAGCAGGGGTGTTCCTCTGGATCCTACGAGAATGATGCACGCCATTACTCCTCAGGGCTGCCCATGCTGAGATCAATTTCTGCCTGCCCACCAGCCCACACCACCTCCCCCCCACAACCCCTCTCCCACCACTACACACCTATCCAACTCCCCCACCAAGCCCTGGCCTAGAGTTCTCAAGTTCCCATCCTCTCTGCTGATCCTCTGCAGCAGCAGCTGATGTAACTCCAGCCTGAAACTGCAGTGGGGAGCCTGCTGATCAGCAGAAGAGTCATGTCATGACAGAAGCCAGGGACCTTGTAGGGACCCTGACCTATCACCGCTAGGTTTGTGCAAACAGTCGAGGTATTCTATTAGCCAGCCTCCCAATAAGTGAAATGTCCTCCAAAGCATTTTGTCTGTTGTAAGAAATTAGGCCCATTAATAAACAGGGATTTCCTGCATTGTAAAGAACTTGTACAATTTGCTGATGCCTGATTGATTTTCTCTCTCTCTCTCTTTGCAAAAGTGGAAATATCTGGGTCACTTTGGTCACTCTGCCTTGTTACCACATTGGCAGGATGGCGTCTTGAGCACTCTACTACCAATGCAAGTGTTTTGAATGAGATGGCAGCTGTCGCTGGCATAGCAAAACTGACCTTGAACTGGGAGATGGGCAAAGTGGGAGGTGACCATCTGACACGATGATAGAAGGATCAAATGGCTGATTAATGTCACGTCAACTACCAGCCTCAAGAAATGAAGCATATTAACACAGAATCATAGAATAGAATCATATAATCCCTACAGTGTGGAAACAGGCCATCCAGCCCAACAAGTCCACACCGACCCCCTACCCTTTCCCTGTAACCCTGCATTTCCCATGGCTAATCCACTGAACTTACACACCCCTGGATGCTATGGGCAATTTAGCATGGCCAATCCATCTAGCCTGCACATCTGTTCAGAGACAGTGGACAGTCCTTGTCAGGGCTGTCCTTGTAATTATCTCTCTGCCTCACCTAATCAGATTATAGGTCATCCCTTCATTATTCAGCTGTTGACACTTTACTCACTGTCTAACACTCTTGGTCACCTGCACAGATTTATCATTTGACACTCCCCTCACACCAGTTGTATGATCTTTTGACCTCTCTGCCTATAAACCCTGGGTCTGTGTGCTCCGTACTCTCACTGTACCTAATGAAGGGGCTGCGCTCCGAAAACTTGTTTGATTTCAAATAAACCTGCTGGACTATAACCTGGTGTCGGGTCACATTGACTTTGTCTACCCCAGTCCAACCCAGGCACCTCCAAATCAGGAAGGCCACCTTGTGCTTTCTTCAAGAAGTCCAATTGGCAGAATGATCCTAAAACAGATTTAGGTCCATTTAATAACGAATGCCAAGGCCTAATCTCTATTACAGGTAATGTAAGGTGGCAAAATGCGCAGAATAATTCAAAATGGTCTGAATGCATGGACAGATTGGATGTGACCTATTGCTAAACACATTGTTGCATAAATGAGGACAACACATTTTAATTTCTATGGCATCTGTGGACAGTTGAGGATATCACCAGTTCTCACTGGTGATAAACTGGGAGACTGGAGGTACCTATAATTAGCCTGGGGTGTTGATGGACCTGAACTCTGCCACTTTGCTGTCTCCACTAGAATTAAACCCTCAATCAAAAGCACTCATGCATCATAGGAACAGGAGTAGATCATTCAGCCCCTTCAGCATGTTCTGCTATTCAGTGAGATCATGGCTGATCTGTGGTCTAACTCCATACCATGGCCTCCAGCCCATATCCTTTAATACTTTTGGTTATCTTTTTCACATTTAAAACTAGTAACTAATCCATTACCTACTGCCATTTGTGAAAAAGTGTTCCAGCCATCTAGGTACAGTGTAGATAGAGGCCATTCAGCCCATCAAATCTGCAGCGACCCTCTGAAGAGCACACCACCTAGACGTTCTCTATCCCCATATTTACCATGGCTAATCCACCTAACGTGCACATTTTTGGACTGTGGGAGGAAACCACAGCACCAGAAGAAACCTGTATAGACACAGGGAGAACTCCACACTGACAATCACCCAAGGCTGGAATCGAATCTGCCAATGTGCCATCTACCACCATTTGTATGTAGAAGTCCTTCTTAACATCTCCCCCAAACAGTCTGACCCTAATTTTTAGACTTTGCCCCTGCTTCTAGAATCCCCAAGCAGTGGAGATAGTCTATTTTTATCTACCCTGTCTTTTCCTGCATTGACATTGAGAACTGGGTGGACAGGAATGGGAACGTTAGATGTCAGTGCCTGCTACTACTGCCAACCCCTGTTCCAGCCTCACTCCATGATTCCATCCTGAGAACTTCCCCATCAGTATGAGACTTTTTCCCAGGGTGGAGGGGCCAATTACTGGGGGACACGGGTTCAAGTTGCGGGTGGAGAGGGGGCAAGTTTAAAAGAGATGCGCGAGGCAGGCTATTCACACAAAGGGTAGCAAGTACCTGGAACATCGTTCCAGAGGAGATGGTGGAAGCAACTGCACGAATAGCAGCTTTCAAGAAGCACCTGGACAAATACATGAATAGGAAGGGAATAGAGGGATACTGATCCGGTGCGTGAAGTCAGTTTTTGTATGGAAGGGCAAAATGTGTTGGTGCAGGCTTGGGGGATGACGGGGCTGGTACCTGTGCTGTATTGTTCTTTGTTCTGTTCCTTAACCAGTGATGCATGGTGCACTGCAATCCTGAAAGCTGCTTTTCCTGTAGCAGCCACATCCTCCCTGAGGCACTGTTGAGCACAAGAGCTGCAGTCTTTGGGCTCTGAATTCCAGGGGAAGGTTCCCAGGGGCCTTGTTAATGTCTAATTGGCTTGTGGCTCAGCAGGACTTCCCAAAACCCGGCAGTGCAGGATTCTCACCAGCTCTGCAGCTGGCAGGCAAGATCCCAAATGCCACAGCAAGATTATGTCCATCTGGATGAATATTTGGTTGAGCTATATTTAAATTAGAAGGATAAATAGAATCACAGATAATTAAATTTATCTGGTATATAATTAGGTCTAAACTGGGACATTAGAGTTTTTAGAACAAGTGAGGCAAAACACAAGACTGAAGTGCAAAGAGACTTGGGAGTTCTAATTCAGGATTCTCTCAAGGTAAACTTCCAGGTTGAGTCAGTAGTTAGGAAGGCAAATGCAATGTTGGCATTTATGTTGACAGGACTTGAATATAAAAGCAGGGATGTACTGCTGAGGCTTTATAAGGCTCTGGTCAGGCCACATTTGGAGTATTGTGTGCAGTTTTGGGCCCCATCTCTCAGGAAGGATGTACTGACCCTGAAGCGGTTCTGAGTAGGTTCACGAGAACAATCCCAGGAATGAAAAGCTTAACATATGAGGAACGTTTGAGGACTCTGGGCCTATAATCGATGAAGTTTAGAAGGATGAGGGGGGATCCGATTGAAACTTACAGAATACTGAATGGCCTGGGCAGAGTGGATGTTAGGAAGATGTTCCATTGGCAGGAGAGACTAGGACCCGAGGGCACAGCCTTAGAGTAAAGGGAAGACCTTATAGAACGGAGATAAGGAGAAACTTCTTCAGCCAGAGAGTGGTGAATCTATGGAATTCACTGCCACAGAAGGCTGTGTAGGCCAGGTCATTGAGTACATTTAAGACTGAGATGGATAGATTCTTGATTATCAAGGGGATCAAGGGTTATGGGGAGAAAGCAGGAGAATTGGGTTGAGGAACTTATCAGCCATGATTGAATGGCGGAGCAGACTTGATGGGCTGAATGGCCTAATTTCTGCTCCTATGACTTATGGTGAGCCTGTGGAATTCTCTCCTACAGAAAGCAGTTCAGACCAAAACATTTTTGAATATTTTCAAGAAGGAGTTAAATTTAGTTTTTAGGGCTAAAGGGAACAAAGGGTATGGGGAGAAAGTGGGAACAGGGTATGGAGTTGGATGATCAGCCGTGATCATATTGAATAGTACAGTAGGCTTGAAGGGCTGAATGGCCTACTTGTGCTCATATTTTCTAAGGCCTCAGGGGTTGACCCTTCCATGAGAATTAAAAAATAGTACCAATGAACTGTGTTTAAAAAGGAACAAAATGCATGAAGGCAAATGGATTGAATTGTTATCTGGATTTTCTGTTGGAATTTGTTCTTAGGACAGGAGAGAAATTTAGTGGCATCTTTCTTTTGTGGCTGACAAGGGTTTGGCGTTATGTGTGAACTGAAGGGACTTGATGGGCTGAATGATATTTATCTCATTCCCTGCTTTCTCGCGCTCTTATATTTTATTTATATCTTAATGCTGATACACTGGAGAAAAGAACAAACACCATTTGTAAATCATTGCGCTATTACCCATTTTAGCAAGCATTAGGCAATCCAATCTACACAGAAGCAGAAATCACCAGAACCAAAACTGATTTTGCACAAGAGCGATCAGATCAGACTTTAGAATTATCCTGTGGTCTCTCAGCAAAATTTAATCTGTGATGCTGAGTACTGAATGGAGAAAGAAGGATACCTGAGAATGATTACAAGATACTCATCTCACTGATATCTCAAATCGTTAAAAGAAGAATCTGCCAGCAGCTTCAGCGTGCAGAGAATTTTAAAATGCACCAGGGGCGAGTGCTTGGCCTGTGGGGGTGGATGCGATCAAAAGACCTTGCGTTCCTCAAGAACTGAGCGACCAGAACCAATCTAGTCGTTTTTGTCAGCCTCACCATGTGGGAGCAAGCTGTACTCTTCCGCACACACTTTTATGCGGTACTGAACGTTTTGCTCATCACTGGCCACTTGTTTTGAATCTAATGTTTGTCATTTTCCTGCTATCGGTATGAGAAATGTTTAAAATATGTGTGATCTCTCAGAGAAGCAAGTCATGGTGCACATTAGGCTGGTGGGAGGCAGTTAAAGACGTTCACTGCACACCCATTATCCTTCATGTGAGAATACTGAAATAAAGTCTGTTCACCACAATGGGTAGAGAAACAGATGGATCGAGGAGAAAATAAGAACCCACAAGTTTAATTCAACTAAATCCATCAGATTCAGCTTTAAGAAAGCAATAAGAAGAGCCTAATTAAAGCAATGTATGAGCAGCCTGGTTATCCCTTTATCCTCCTCACTATAAGCCATGGCTCATAATGCAAATTACATTAAAGGGTAGGAAGCAATGACAAATAACCTCACTGCTGCCTGCAGTTTCATGTGGCTCAAGATCTGAGTTGCTATTGTCTGCAAATGCTTCCTCATCATTTCTTTGTTCTAGAAATTGCAGATAAAATAAATATGACACATTAGACGATCATTTAAAAATGTAGTGAAAATACATGGAAAATGACACCAATAATTCCTCAAAGCTGTGAGGAATGCTTGCCCCCTACTCAGACTTCATCGGTTCTGATGATCACATGCTTATTCCTTTCTCGCCCAGAGGCTCCATCATCAATAATTTGTCCATTCTTGCATGCTGAGGAGCTTGGCTTTGATAGAGTTGGTCAGTCCAGAATTTTAATACCTACGGTTATGCAAAACTGTACCATTTCAAAATATTTCCAAGCACTACAGGCCAGCAGTTACCTTGAAGCACAATTATCCTGGGAGAAAATGCACTCACAAGCATTCACTGGGCCCCCCTTGCTAAAGTGAACTCATCTGGCTGCCTTTTCCACCGTACCTCTGACTGGAATTACTGCCGCTTACTCTCATCACCAGATCCTATCTTGGTGTTTGCCCCTCCCTCCTCTGGACCCTATCTTTATTTGAGTGCCCCCATCTTCTGTCATCTCTTCTGCATCTCTTTTAACGTTTTTATTTTTACTATCCTTGCACTTTCATCTCCTCTTTGCTCTCCTATTCAAAACTACCATATCTCACAGTGATATCGATTTTCATTTCAATCACCTATTCACTATCTCATTCAAGTTGCCTGCTCTCACAGAATCTTATCAGTCAGATCTCCGGCCACAAACATGGCCGTCCCTTGTCCATGTGATCATGTATGGCATGAACACTTTGGGAAGATTTTTAACATGAACAATGCCATCGCGGAACATTCCCTCGTCTTCCTCACATCCTATTGTTAGTAAGGCCGCGAACTGTTACCAATGTGTAACTTTCTCTCTCAATTCCACCTGCCATCATTGGTGTTGAGTCTCCCACCAATCAGACGCCTCAAGTGCTTCTCATCAACCTCGCAAGCCTCCAGTCACCCAAATCTGCACAGAATCCTCTCCAAATCCTGACAAACCCAATTCTCAACCACCCAAAATATCAAATTAACCACGTTATTCTGATTGGACTTGCTCCTCCCCTTCTCTCCTTTAACTCACATTCCAACCCACTTCCTATTCTGCTCCGCTGTCTCCCCCAGTCCAGATTGACATTAATTATAGAACCTTCAGCTTTCATGGCTCAGCCACTAAGGAAATCCCTCTCTAAAACTCTGACAATGAAGTAATCTTCAATTGACAGGTTATGGCTGAGTTTTCGCACTCTGGTGGGATCCTTGCATGCCTTGGAAATGGAAGCTCTGTGAGCTATATGGTGTGTTTCTGGCCATTAATGCTCATTTTCTTTTTGCAGTTGGGGATGCATACCTTGGAGCAGATTGTGAAGGATTGCAGCACACTTTGGAAGTATATTTTAAAATAATGCATAAGACCATACAACTGATCGCTCAGGTGGATTAATTGTAAGGCATAAGACTGCTCTTTCGCATTAAATTACGCCCAGCCATACTACTCTCATAAAAACCATAAATGACAGGAATAGACATCACATTATCGTCATACTGTATATCTCGTTACTTCCAATAGGAAATCCTGGAATGCTGAAGCACAAGTGTGCATTGGAGAGCTGGAGTTATATCAGGTAGAAAATCCTATTCTACACGCTTAAGTAAGTGATTTGAATTCACAACCTCTGATACAGGAGCAGATGTCCTAGTATTTGAATCATTTGACAAAAATAAATTCAGTAGGAAAAGCTCTGCAGGCATTTTACGCCAAATGATAAATGTAGTTAAAATCATTATAGTTTTCAGAATAGGTGGGGTTGAAAGTCAGGAAGAATTGAAATGATTTATGCAGATACATTTTGTCATGATTGTAAAGTAATGCATTTTGCCATTGTTTCATTGATCTATTATACTTCTTCTCACTTTAATTTACAATAGGAATTACTCATATAAAGTTGTCAAGATATAACTGCACCCTTTTTTTTTCTCAGTTTCTCTTGTCTCTTTTCTCAACAGTCCTACATCATTCCTTCCCTCAGTCCCACACTTTCTGTCATTCCTCTTGTCTTTATCCCATTACTGTTCACTTTTGACTTGGACAGGAAAGTGGAGATCATAAAATCTGTATCGTGTGGAAACAAGCCATTCGGCCAATCGAGCCCACACTGTCCCTCTGAAGAGCATCCCATCCAGCCCCAGCCCCACCCCCACACTGTCCCAGTAACGCTTCATTTACCACAGCAAATCCACCTTGCCTGCACATCCCTGGACACTATGGGCAATTTATTGTGGGCAATCCTGCATATCTTTGGACTGTGGGAGGAAACCGGAGCACCTGGAGGAAACCCACACAGACACGGGAAGAGTGTGCAAACTCCACACGGGCAGTTGCCCGAGGCTGGAATCGAACTTGGGTCTCTGGCACTGTGTGGCGGCAATGCTAACCACTGAGCCACCATACGACCACAATCAGATCAGCTGTGATCCTACGGAATGGAGGAGCGCACTTGAGGGTCTTGCTCTTAAGTCCTACATTTTCCTTCTCACCTCTTTATCATAGTTAAGGTCTTTCCACAGCACACTTTCTTCACCAACATCTTCCCTCCCTCGATCCTCTCTTTCAACCGAGCTCCTTCTTCTATCCACTTATGGTCTGAGTGGATGGTACTGCTGGATGAGTCAGATTCCAGAATGAAAACTGGCTTGAAAGATCATATTTGTTCCTTTGGTTAACTAACATCATGGCTAGTCATATTTACCAAGGGTGCAAATGTTCTTTAACAACAGAAAATATGTCTCCAACATAGGGAAGTAATAAAAAGAATCTAGCTATCTAAATATATAATATACAATATATGATAACTAGAAGGATCTCAAAACTCAAAAAATGTTTGACCCATATTCCAACCCTATCCATTACAGATTCTCAAATCCAAAGAGATTGCATTCCCACTCTCAATTTCTGAGGCGTCTACCTAACTGACAGTTTCCCTCCATGGACTGTGCAGACAAGTTCATGAATCCTTTCCAAATCTGCCAACTGGCCACAGGTCTGTGGGACGTTTTCATTTCTACCACCTACATATTTCTAATCAAACTCTTCTAACTTGAAACTTTCATAAACTAGGAGAGAAATTGAACACGGTTGTAGAGTCAACACTGGTGCCTTCTGAGGTGAACTGAAAACTTAGAAATCATAGAAACTTGTTTTTGAACTGAACCTTTTTTAAAAAAAAGTTTATCCTAAATCCTTCTGAACTGAAAACAAAGCTAATACATTTACTTGAAGGGAGGCAATGGGCTAGTGGTATTATCGCTGCACCTGTCAATCCACAGACCCAGCTAATGTTCTGGGGACCCAGTGTTGAATCCCACCACAGCAAATGGTAGAATTTGAATTTAATCAAAACTTGTAATTGAGTTGAATGATAACCATGAAACCATCGCTGCTTGTCAGAAAAAAAATCTATCTGATTCACTAATGTCCTCTGGGGACAGAAATTGTTAGCTTACCTTGTCTAGACTACCTGCGACCCACAACAACGTGGTCGACTCTTAACTGCCCTTCAGGATGAGCAATAAATGCTGGCCTAATCAGTGATGCCCTTATCCTATGAATTAATAAAATAAAATGCAACCTGTCGCAAGTCCAACAGTATAAATAGCTTTCCATTAACACCATGGGGGTTTATAACCATCTGCTCTCTGCCCACTGTTTAGAGGGACTCTGACCATTTTTGTAAAAGAACTTTCACAAATGTAACCAATATCTGTAGAGCATTATTTAATTGTTGGAGTTCAGTAGAACGAGGGGGGATCTCACACAGATTTATAAAATTCTAACAGGACTAGACAGGGTAGATGCAGGGAGGATGTTCCCGATGGTGGGTATGTCCAGAACCAGGGATCACACTCTGAGGATTCGGGGTAAACCACTTAGGACGGAGATGAGGAGACATTTCTTCGCCTAAAGAGTGGTGAGCCTGTGGAATTCATTACCACAGAAAGTAGTTGATGTCAAAACATTGAATGTATTCAAGAGGCAACTAGATATAGTACCTGGGGGGAATGGGATCAAAGGTAATGAGGAGGAAGCAGGATTAGGCCAGGTATATTATAATGGCCATCCAGAATTAACAGAATCAATCTTCAGAACTGGTCTCATAGAGAACTAATGTTGTGAAGAATTCTGTTGGGAATTTGATCAGAGCAAAGTGGGAGTCCCTGATATTTGACACGAGTTGGGGAGACAACACACGAGAAGCCTGCCACACCCATAAAATTGGCCACACCCAAGACTGAACTAATCACTTTTGGAAGTTTCTACTCACTGTGTTTGTATACAAGCCTTTGAGAAAGGTAAATTAAAAGTTTAGATTTTTGGCACTAATACACACATCTCAAAGGCTTTTGTTTAATTTTCTTTCAAGGGATGGGGCACTACTGGTTCAGTCAGCAGTTTGCTCCCAATTGCTAAATGCCTTTGAGAAGGTGGGAGTGAGCCAGCCTTTTAATTCATGAGGAACTGACAATCAAATGGCCTGTTTGTCCTGGATGGAGTCAAGCTTCTAGGTGTTGGAGCTTCACTCATCCAGGCAAGTGGGGAGTATTCCATCCCACTCCTAACTTGTGCCTTGTAGGTGATGGACAGGCTTTGGGGATTTAGGAGGTGAGGTACTCATTGCATTATTCCTAGTCTCTGACCTGCTCTTGTAGTGTTCGAGGATCTTAGGAATGCAAAAAGAATGACAAGAATTGTGAAAAACATGCTGACAAATGAATCTAATAAGGATGTTCAAACATAAGTACTTGCCAATGCTTCAAAATATTAGCAATGGGCAGCAAAATGATCTGCTGCTCTTGTCCATCTAGATTGGAAGTGGTCTCGGTTTTGGAAGTAATTGTTTAAGGATCTTTGGCGAATTTCTGCAGTACATCTTGCAGATAGTACACACTGCTGCTACTGAGCATTGGTAGAGGGAATGGATCTTTGTGCAATTGGTGTCAATCATGTGGGCTGCTTTGTCCTGAATGGTCTCAAGTGTTTTGAGTGTTGTTGGAGCTGCATTCATCCAGGCAAGTGGAGAGTATTCCATCACACTCCTGACTTGTGCCTTGTAGATGGTGGGAAAATTTTGGGGAGTCAGGGTGCGAGATACTCACCGCAGTATTCCTAGCTTCTGGCCTGCTCTTGTAGCTGCTGTGTTTATGTGGTAGTCCAGTTTAGCAACAATAAGTTCAGCTCATTCATCCAGATTGTTAATGTCTAGCGTGAATAGCTATGGTCCCAACACTGACCCCTGCAGAACTCAACTAGGCACCGACTACCAACCTGAAATAGACTTCTTTAACCCTACTATCTCCCTTCTGTCAGTCAGCCAATCCTCTATCCATGCCAGTACCTTGCACCTAACAACATGGGCTCTTTCCTTATTTAGCAGCCTCCTGTGTGGCACTTTGTCAAAAGCCTTCTGGAAATCCAAATAGATCAGGTCCACTGGCTCTCCTTTGTCTAACTTGCTCATTACCTCCTCAAAAATTCAAACAGATTTGTCAGGTGTCCCTTCATGAAACTGTACTCACTCCACCCAATTTTACCATGCATTTCTAAGTGGTCTGCAAGCTTATACTTAGTAATGGATTCTAAAATCTTATCAATGACTGAGGTCAGACTAACTGGCCTATAATTTCCCATCTTCTGCCTCCCTCTCTTCTTAAACAGGGGTGTCACATTAGGCATTTTTCAGTCCCCTTGGACCCTCCCTAACTCCAAAGACTCTTGAAAGATTGTCTCCAATGTCTCTGCAAACTCCTCAGATATCTCTTTTAGAATTCTGGGCTATAGTCCATCTAATCTCGATGATCTTTCAGCTTCCCCAGCACCTTCTCCTCAGTGATGGCCACAACACTCAGCTCTACCCTCTGACTCTCTTGAAGTTCCGATCTGCTGCTGGTGTCTTCCACCTTACACATTACCAGATCCAAAACAGACTACTCCCTTGTTGGATCCACAACATATTGTTCAAGGAAATAATGAATTCTTCCCCATTGCTTCCTCTGCCAATTTGATTTTCCCAAATGACATGAACACTGATGTCATCCCTAATTAATGCACTGACTTTTTTGACATGCCGTCATTATCTCTTCATTTTCTTTCTCTGTCCTACTGTACAATCACTGCTTTGGGACTGAGCTATAAATTACCCCACTAATGCCTTCTTCCTCTTGTTATTCCTCACCTCCAACTATATGTATTCTACTTCTCTGATCGAAGATCATTTCTTGCCATTGGACTTCTTTCATCTCATACTAACAGAGCTGCCCCACCACCGTTTCCATCCTGGCTGTCCTTCTGAAAAGTCACATTCCCCTGAATATTTAGTTCCCAGCTTTGATCTCTGTGTAACCATGTAATAGCTATAACATCATACTCATTGACCTCTATCTATATCGATAATTCACCTTTCTCCCAAATTCAGCATGCATTTTAGTGAAGAAACTTTATTTTTGACTTTGTACCATTTTTACCCCTTTGACCCTATCTTCTGCTTTTTAAAATGTTTGAAGTCACATGACACCAGGTTATAGTCCAACAGGTTTATTTGAAATGACAAGCTTTAGGAATGCTGCTCAGGTCTTTCATCTGATGATATTTATACACTCTGTCCCTTCCTGTCCCACGCTGGACCGACAATAGGCAACCTGTAATATCCCCATATCTTTTCATTTTTAAGTCTGTGTATTCCTTCTCCCAACCATCCCCCCCATCTAATTTCTTCAAAGCCTCTAGTTTCTTGATTTGCCGAATACTGGTCCCAGCATGGTTCAAGTGAAGTCTATTCCATCAAAACCCCTCCCTTCTGGCCTCATACTGGTGTCAGTGCCCCATGAGCTGAAACCCATTTCACCCATACCCATCTTTGAGACACACTCCTTAATTTTATTGACCATATGCCAGTTTGCCCATGGCTCAGTTCATCATCCAGAGATGATTACCTTGGAGAAAACACAGAGAATGCTGTAGAAACTCAGCAGGTCTGGCAGTATTTGCGAGAAAGACAGAGCAACAAAGTTAACGTTTTGAGTCTGGTATGACTCTTATCAGACCCAAATATCATTTACCAAATATCTTATCATTTCAAATCTAATGTTGATCTTGCTTCTTGTGCAACTTCTTTGCAGCGGTAATATGTATTTCTCGCTCTGTTCAATCACCCTATAATCTTTGTGTCTTTGCATGTTATGATCTGCCTGTACTGCAAGCAAAACAAAACTTTTCACTGTACTTATGTACATGTGACAACAATAAATCAAATCAAATTATATCAGACTCAGAACATTAACTCTGTTACTCTCTCCATGGATGCTGCCAGACCTGCTGAATTTCTCCAGAATTCTCTACGTTTCAGAATTCCAGTGTTCACAGTATTTTGGTTTTATTACATTGGAGTATCTCCATTTTAATTTAGCTCGTAGCTATTCAATTTTTTTTCACTAGAACCTTTTTTTCTAGAATCAGGGCCGTTGGTACCAATGTGGGTGATGACAACTGGATCCCATCAGCTCTCTCCAAGTTCCCTGAGGAGATGTCTTTAACCCTGGCATCGGGAGGCAACACAGTCTTTGGGAACAAGGTGCAGAGCTGGATGAACACAGCAGGCCAAGCAGCATCATAGGA
>NC_063333.1:19929773-19978347 GCF_021869965.1 Rhincodon typus
CATCAGAAAATGATTTTCTGATGAAGGGTCTAGGCCCGAAACGTCAGCCTTTCTGTTCCTATGATGCTGCTTGGCCTGCTGTGTTCATCCAGCTCTGCACCTTGTTGTCTCGGATTCTCCAGCATCTGCAGTTCCTACTATCTCTCACAGTCTTTGGGAATCCTGCTCACGGTTGCAGAACACCCCAGCCCCAGAGCAAAGTTTCTACAGCCATTTTTAAAGGTTAGCTTTGCTGAGCCATGATTTGACCTTTCTTTGTATCCAAAACAGGAATGTAAATCTGGGCCTGAATGTCTGTTTTTCCTCTCCACAAATGCTGCCCGATTTGTTCGGTTTACTTTGACATCCCTGGTCTAGTAGCAGAATTCAACATCTTGTGGCTCAGCGACAAGAGTATTACCAACAGAACTAAAGATTTCACCTTGTAAAGCTTTGTATAGGAGGTTTGTAGGCCAGGTTGCCAAATACTGCACCAGATGAAATATCAACAGCACAAAATCTTTTATCTGGAGCTGAATCCCTTTGCAAAAGGCCGGCAGCAAATGTCAAGAGAGCCAATGTCGTAGTGTCAGAATATTGAAAAGATGCAAAAAAAGACAGTTTTGTCACTTTTCCATCAAAGATTATACAGCAAATATATTGAAAACCTGGTGGGAGCACTGATCTCTCTACTCCCCCATTTTTATCTGGAGAACATTTTTAAGGCTGCCACTGCAGAAATTAAATCCTAAGCAAAAGGTAATAGAGATTATAAAGTATGTAAATGGCCCAATGACTGTGATTCAAGGTTGTACAGTAATCTATTTGACAAAACCTTAGGGAATTATAGAAAATAAGGTGAGGGATAGTTCAGAGGAAGGAACACCATTGAGGGTTCTTTCATATTTACTAAACCTCTATGAGACAATGTTGGCACAAATGAGTTCTTTATGTAGATCTGGGTGCCACATGAGCTACTGCTGGTATGTTTAGTTGACAGTGCTGCTGCTGGAGTGGGATGTCTAAACACATCACCGTAAGACAAATACAATAACTTATATTTCTCTCAACCTGGGAGAGAATAAGGTACATTCACCATGTGCAATGAAGCAGTCAAGCTGTGTTTGTGAACAAAGTTCACATCAAGAAGGCTGGAACGCCAGTTATTACAGGTCAGAGACACACACAATCCTGAAGGAAAGGTGCTGAGGACCTAACTGTACAGTTGTGGAAGCAGAGAGCAAAAACCCGGATGTTTGTTTAGATTGCACAAGTGAAGAATTATTCTTAAGGCATTCATAACAGGAATGCTGAAAGTTGGTTAATTTCTGCCATAATAAAATATTATCATTTATTTCTCTGGTTATTTGAAGTTGATACACAAATGGGGAGAAATGCCTCCAATGACTAGATTTATTTCACCCACAAACTAAGCAGTCACGTCTTGAAGTTTCTGAAACGCTTTATGTGGTCATGTTGTAATGTAATTAAAACACAACAGCCACTTGCTGCACAGCAAGGTTCCACAAACTCAAATGACCAGATCATTTGTTTTCAGCGATATTTGTTGAAAGTTAATTATTGACGAGAGCATTAGGCAGAAATCCATTGCCTTTTTTTTGAATTGTGCCATGGAAACCTTCAAACCCCTCCTGAGAAAATAGAAAGAACCTTGGAACAGTGGCACATCCAAAAGATAGTAGGTCCAACAATGAAACACTCCCTCAGAATGGCAGAGGGCTATCAGCATGGGTTAGGCATGACAATTTAGTGCCTCGGTGGATGAGACAATAATGTCAAAAGAAAGTTCTCAACTATAAAAGCATGTAAGACTCTATTTCCTATCTCAAATGCACAATTTAATTGCCAGAGCCTTCAAAAGAATTTTACACTCTGCCAGGACATTTGATCTGATGTTCTTTGCACAGCGTACAGAATTGTATGACCTGCTCCTGCCAACACTGGATGTTCTTACAGTCATAGAGTTCTACAACATGGAAACAGACCCATCAGTCCAACTCGTCCATGCTGCCCAGATATCCTGAATTAATCTAGTCCCATCTGCCAGCCTTCTAAACCCTTCTTATTCATGTACCCATCCAGATGCCTTTTAAGTGTTATAATTATACCAGCCTCTACCATGTTCTTTGGCAACTCCTTCCACACACAACCCTCGACATGAAATAGTTGCCCCTTAGGTCCTTTCTAAATTGTTGTCCTCTCACCTTAAACCCATGCCCTCTAGTTTTGGACTCCTCTATCCTAGGAAAAAGACCTTGGCGATTCCCCCTATCCATGCCCCTTATTATTTTATCAACTCTATAAGGTCACCCTTTAACCTTTGGTGCTCCAGGCAAAATAGCCCCAGCCTATTCAACTTCTTTCCGACTGTGGCAACATCCTTGAGAATCTTTTCTGCACGCTTTCAACTTTAACAGGATCTTTCCTATAGCAGGGTGACTAGAATTGAATGGAGTATTCCAAAAGTGCCTAACCAATGTCCTGTGCAGCCACAACATGACCTCCCAACTCCTATACTCAATGCACTGACCAATAAAGGCAAGCATATCAAACACCTTCTTCACTATCCTTTCTACCTACCTCTCCACTTTCAAGGAACTATGAACCTGCACTCCAAGGTCTCTTTGTTGGCAATACGCCCCAGGACCTTATCATTAAGTGGTAATGCATCAAAAACACAGTTTTGTTGTAATTTTAACTCGTTGTCATTGCAAAAGCAGAACGGTCACCATTATTGGAATAAACGAATGCAGAGGTAGGTGACAATTTCAGCTGGGTAAACCGAGAGAAATGTAGTGTGAGAATATGCGTATAGTAGTGTAATGCCAGCAACAGTTCCAAATCCCAACTGATAAAGCCCCCTCAGTTTAACAAATTACGGAAATGGTATCAGTAGAGTATGGCTCTGCCTGTCTTCAAGGAAATACAACTGAACACAAAATTTACAGTGATAACAAGGTGTAGAGCTGGATGAACACAGCAGGCCAAGCAGCATCAGAGGGGCAGGAAAGCTGACGTTTCGGGTCTGCACCCTTCTTCAGAAAATCTATAGCTATAAAATTTACAGTATTTCGTAATGGTGAGATTTCATTAGAAAATTATGAAGAGATTTTCTGGCTGTTCAAAAGGAATTTCTCCTCTTAGCTATTTCTTCTCTGCATCACCATATAGCATAACTATTCTGGAATAATAAAACAGTAATTGGCAATTTGTCATTAACCAATAGTTGAAAGGAGCTATATAAATTTATTTACTGTTTCATTGTCCTTAGGTTTAAAATGTATGGCAAAATGTCACAAGCTGCTGTCAAGAGTAAATTAATTTCTAGCTTCGCACAAACAGATGTTTAGAATCTTAACATTCAACAATTGCTCGGGGAAAATTCAGATATGTAACAAGCTAAGAAGAACACAAATGTTAAAGCAGCTCACAAATTTATTTAATCATCCCAACAGATAATGTGCACCGATCAAATTATGTCCACACTGTCGTGGTATTTTATTTGTTGTGATAAACAGTTTATTGCAAAAATATATCAAAGCTGACAGCCCATTACAATCCCCTCCGCAATGAGTATTGCACTATTTAATGATCTGGAGGCAATTTCTATTTTTCAGCAAAAGATAAAAAAAACGATAATCCTTTCGGAACATTCGCTGGCTACCAAGCTGCCACGTGAAAACTGCGCGGCAAATTTGTAGTTGGTTAGATTTCTGCTGTCACAGCGGTTTTGTGTCTACACTTTGGGTCATTCAAATTTAACACAAATTGTGTGACCGGGAGATTGGCTCACAGGCATTTTGCAGACAACGCTCTTGTTTCGTGTGCAACCCCAGATGCTGGTAGCAACATCTGACAAGCTGGACACCTCCAGTGTTGTCTCAGCGTGATTGTGGCCTGAAGGACTTGGAGCGAAACTAATTTCCATATCAAACCCAATTTAGATGAGATGTTCTTGGTTAAAAAGGAGCCGGTGCTTCAATAGCCCCTTGATTAGATTTCATCTCCAGAGCAGACGATTCAGTCAACTATGAATATTTATTACCATGAATGCTGAGCTTCTTCCTTTCATCACTCTGATGTTGAATATTTTCCGCTGCTAATTTTATGAAAATGTAGGCAAAATAATGTTTGCACATAAACTGACAGTGCTTCAGATAATCCTTTTTTTTGTCATATTGAAATGCTGGCTTCCCGTTCATTCATGTGATAACAAGACCTCAAACATTGTCTTTCTCTGCTCTAATCTGAGAGATCTTTTGGAAATTAAAACTGAACATGTACAAAAGGAGAACTTTGATAGCTAGAATATATTTGCATTTACTTGACAGGCAATATTTTGGTTTGTTGGTCACTTTTAAGATGCATATTATTCACTAAAAGCATGGCACCTCCAGCTCTCTAAATGACATTTTTCCTTCTCTATTGCCAGTTTGGCCTTCAGTCTTTGAATGGAAAAGAGTTAAATCAAGTGGACAAACCCCAATCTGATGCATGTGGGAGGCCTGGGGGGCTTAGAGGTTAGCACTGCTGCCTCACAGTGCCAGGTACCCCAGTTCAATTCTACCCTAAGATGACTGTATGAATCATAGAATAGAATCCCTACAGTGTGGAAACAGGCCCTTCAGCCCAACAGGTCCACACCACCCAGACAAATTCCCCGAATTTCCCCATGTCTAACCCACCAAACCAAAACATCCCTGGACATTATGGGCAATTTAGCATGGCCAATCCACCGAGCCTGCACATCTTTGGACTGTGGGAGGAAACCAGAGCACCCGGAGGAAAACCACACAGACACGGGAAGAATGTGCAATCTCCACACAGACAGTCACCCAAGGCTGGAATCGAATCAGGGTCTCTGGTGCTGTGAGGTGGCAGTGTTAACCACTGAGCCACCATGCCACTCCAATGATGTGGGCATCACTGAATGGGCCAGCATTTATTGCCTGTCCCTGGCTGCCTTTGGTGGTGGTGAACTGCCTTCTTAAACCGCCGCTGTCCACTTGATGTTAATGCCATTAGGAAGGGAATTCCAGGATTTTGATTCAGTAACATGAAGTTTGCACATTCTCCCTGTGTCTGTCTGGGCTTGCTCCAGTTACCTCTCACAGTCCAAAGATGTGTAGATTAGGTAGATTGACCACGCTAAAGTGTGTAGGTATGTGCAGGCTAGGTGGATTGGCCATGGGGAATGCAGGGTTTCAGGGATTGGGTAGGATGGTCTTCAGAGGGGTAGTGTGGACTGGATGGCCTGCTTCCACACTGTAGGGATTCTGTGGCATGCTTTTACTAACAGTAATGAATATTGGTGCGTTCAGAGCACTTAATTTACAGATTTGTACTTATGAGAACACCTATACATAAGTACAACTATTTGAAACAAGTACTTTAAAAATAATCGTTGCTACCTGGGTTTCTCAGGGATTATGAAATCTGACAGTGGAAGGGAAGTGACAGCTGCCTTTTCCAGCACTTCCTATGGGCCACGAAGAGCTGGAGTGCTGAGGAATTATTCTACCCTGTCCAGACAGATTTGCAGCCTCCCTCATCCCATCCTATTGCTCTCTGGCCAGAATTGAATTCTCACAGTGGCCAGTCACACTGTCCATTCCGCCAGATACTAAGTGGGCAATGGAACCAAAACATCTGCTCCCACTGTTACATTTGGTAGGACAGCCATGCCATCCGCCTTCCCCCTCACCCCCTCGTTTGTTGGGGTTCTTTGGCTGATTTCGGATGCACAACCTTGCTGTTGTTGCGAAATTGGATAGAGTATTTGTGGGTTGGAAGGCAAGACGTTAGGATTTGGTGTTTGTAAAATATTGGTGTTTGTAAAATGTGAGGGGAGAAAGCAGTGCGTGGTCCCTTTGAAAGATAATGTGCTTTTTCTATGCTTAGAGATTCAAAAGGGATGTCTGTGGGCAGCAGCTTGAGGGTTTGCAGGTGCACAGAGAGCCCTGAATTGAAATATTTCTTTCAAAAGGCTGTACAGTCAGCAAATGAAGCAGCAGTTTTGTTTTGTTATCAAGACAACAAGTTTTGAATTTAGCCAAAAAAGTTGAACCATTCACCCAGATACCAAAAACCAACTGAATGTAAATCTGATAGTTTTGACAACATAGGACCAATCCCATTGTAAGGAATATTGATGTGTCATTAAGTGTACAAAAGAAGGAACAGTTAGGCAAAGACAGGAGAGCGAACTGCCATCTGCAAGAGTTAACAGCTCTCACTTCTAAGGAGAGAATCCATCTCTCACAGTCTTCTCTAAGTTTTAGAAATAGGTGCCATCTAAATCAAAGGTACCTACGGTACAACTAGTTAATATTCCTGACAGAAGAATTCAACAGAGAAGGCCCAGAACATTCCGGAAGATACACAACCTGGCTGTAATTTTGAGACACTAAGTTCTATTTTTATTATTTTTGTTTCATATAAGTGGGACTTGTTTTTATTGGAACAGCATACCATTAGAATCTTGTTTATTCGGGAATAGTTAGTGGTTGGAACGGGTTTATTCGGTTTGTTAATAATTTAGTTAATTTGTTCACTGTTAGAATTAGACAAATAAATTGTTATTTGTTGATTGTTAAGTGAGTGTCAGGGGTTTATTTTACTTAAGTGCTAGAAGTTGCTGAAAAAAAATAAATTACACCCCTTCTCACACTCCTTTTTATAGATTATAGGGCAAAGCACTCCTCTCTGGTGGGGGGTGTTTCGGTTTTAGTTATTGGCGGGGGGGGTCAAGCTTTATAACACTGCCTATTCATTAATGTCGGGGTCAAAGTATTCCCCACTCCTCTTGGTCACGGAGCTGCGCTGACGGAGACTGGGAATAGCCAGTTGCTGCACTCGTTTCATGAGGAATAAACAGATGTATTGTGGAGAGAGGGAAGGAGCCCATACAAAATAAAAGGAGTTGGCCTGTTTTGTGGAAGGAGTTAGAAAAAGCAAACACTTAAAGAATTAAAGGAGTCACGACAGAGCCATTAACATCAATTAAATTATTAATAATAGCGACTAGTTATTTTTTAAAAGAGCGTGAGGTAATCTGCCATTCAAGATGGAAGTATTATCTGTTTGACAGGTGCTGAATGCACCTTTTTTTTAAATACATTGATGCCGGCAATTAAACTTAAATCATTAGAGTATAAAAGCTTCCAACTAAACCTGCCCCAATAGATCCAAACAGTTGCTTCTCTCTCCCAAACAGACTGACAAGTGTGTAGATAAGTGGATGCATATTCAACATTAATAGTTGGAGAAAACAGTACGTGCTGAAGAATCTAATCTACTCTTCATTATCAGGTTTCTTCCTGCTGCTGCAGGTCAGGCCTGGCAGCTTTTCCTTTCCCTTTCCTTCCTTGAGATATTTGCTCCATTACTTATTATTTGAGATAAACTTGTCTACAATGCAGTCTCACACTACTTACCTATAGAGAACAGGATATCACGCTAACTTCCTCACGCAGACATCATAGTAACATCCTTCCTCACTGCTCTATGATCAGGTTGAAGTGTTAACGGCTGTGATATTCATTTATTTTATTTTCTCACCATATACTCTTGGTGAGTGCAGTTCCACGGTCAGAGTATTACAGAGGCAAATGTGCCCTTATGTCATTGATCTGAGATTGTATAAGACAGAGGGGCATCATTGCCTTGAGACCATTAATAATGTATTAATCAGCCTGCATTTTGACCCCTTCCAAATAGAGTCATACAATCATACAGCATAGAAACAGACCCTTCAGTCTAACTCAGACACACCGACCAGGCATCCCAATCTGACCGAGTGTCATTTGCTAACATTTGGTCCATATCCCTCTAAACCCTTCCTATTCGTGTACCTATCCAGATGCCTTTTAAATGTTGTAATTGTACCAGCCTTCACCACTTCTTCTAGCAGCTCGTTCCATACACGCACCACCCTCTGCGTGATAAAGTTAATCCTCAGGTCCTTTTTAAATCTTTCCACTCTCATCTTAAACCTATACCCTCCAGTTTTGGACTCCCCCACCTTGGGAAAAAGTCCTTAGCTATTCACCCAATCCATGTCCCTCATGATTTTATAAACCTCTATAAGGTCACCCCTCAGCCTCCGACGCTCCAGGGAAAAAAACATTCCCCAGTGAATGCAGTGATTGAAGCTGTTTCCGCCAAACTCTGAAACAGTGCTCTCCAGATCCTCACCACTCACTGCCTCAAAGAAGATTTTCCCTCACCTTTCCTTTTTTGATAAATTACTTTTTGATGTGCGCCTTCTCATCTTTTCAGGAGTGGAAACATTTTCTTCATATTTACTCTGTCCAACTGTGAGCATTTATTATATTTTACCTTAAAAATGTTTCAGTTGTCTTTTGGAAAATTGCTTTGCTGATTAAGCTTCACTAAACTCAAGGTTTTTTTGATTATGAGCATTTGGTTTTATCGATATTAATGCCTGTGGTAATAATTTATTATTAATTGGGTCACTGCTGGCACCGAATAAGTACAGATTGGAAACCTTTGCATCATTTTCAATCAATTTGCTTTTCAACCTGGATACAGCAAAAACAGAAAGCTAAAAGAAAAGAATCAGGAGGCCCACCAAAGCAGAACTGAGGGGAGAGCTCGCCACGACTGACTTTTGAATAGCGGTAAGTAGCTGAAATCTCCAGCTTGCTGCTTGAATTTGCCAACCTGCAGAGAGCACCCTGATGGTGCTGTTTCATGCACAAACAGCTACCACTTGCCATTCGACTGAAGTCGAGTTTATGGTGAGGAACCGACAGTCAGACATAAATTATTTATGAGCAACTTGACCTTCACGATAAGTAATAATATTAATATGAATAAAAGTAGCATACTGTCTGACATCACACTCAGTCACTATGGTGAATACAGCACAGAGGAGTAAACGGCTACCAAGAATAGCTCGACGCCCACTTGCATCTGTATTTAGTTCCACTCAACCTTTCCAATCTCTTTCGACCCCCCCCCGCCAAAAGTCACATCTTCCTCCACATTACCACCTTTAACCAATTGTGTCCAGCAGGGTACGCTCTTCCTTCCATCTCACCAATGACACAATGGATTAGATTAGATTTATTTATTGCCACGTGTATTACAAACACAATGAAAAGTGTTGTTTAGCATCGCCACTGCCCAGCACTGTCCTGAAACACAGAAATAAAGCGAGACACAGAATATAAAGCCAAAAAAAAAGCAAAAGAGCTCGTCTTCACATTTCCTTCTTGTTAAGGCTCACAACAATAATGGCCTCCACCACCTCTGCCGGTGCTCCATGGGGTCCTCCAAATTGCCATGGGCCTCAGATTAACTGCCACATCACCACCACCATGTACCCTGCACCGGGCCCACCAACACTGCCAGTTTTGCCGTGGATGACTCGTTGCCACCATCATGCCGGGCTCCTATCACCATCGCTGCCGCCAATGCCACCAAAGCCACCATCTTGGAATCTGTTCTTGGAGGCTGTTTCCCTCACAACAACCTGTGACCCCAGACCCACTCTCTTCCCTCACAACACACTGTGGTCCTGCCGTGTTCCCTGCAGCTTAGAATTCTCCGTAAATTTAGTCAAGTTACTGCCCTCTCCTTCAAAAGCTTACCATTTTGATGATAGCTTCAGCCATATCCCCTAACTTTTCTTTATGCTCTGCATCTAGATGTGTTCGTATCAACTGATGCATTAGAAGCTAATGAGGATTAGGCCAGTCAGCCCCTTGAGCCTACACAGCGAAAGAATTTTGGTAAAATGGCGAACAGACAAACTGTTTCAAGTTCTAACAATGGTGGAAATGGGATTGAATGTCTGTGCTCACCAAAACATCACGTGATATGAGGGGAAGAGCTCAGCATGGAAATGAATTGACAAATGGCGACTAAAAAAATGAGAAAGTCAAGACCGTCCAGTATGTACCCTGCTTCAACGTACCCAATAGGTAACCTGTTAAAGACTGCCCAATACGTCCCTTGTTGCAGGTTGCCCCAAATGTGTCCAGTTATAGACTACCCAATAAGTACATTTTTGTAGAATGCCCACTATTTAATTGCTGCAGACTTTCCAATATATCACTGGGCTGAGATTATTGAAGAGGTACTCTGTTGCAGAATCTTTGACAATCTAACTGCATAAGGCAGGCTGCACTTTGTCAACACATTGTCAACAGATGGTTTGGATGTTCTTTTGGATTTGGCACTAAGTCAAGTGAGAGTTTGGGTGAAATCTTCTGCACCTCAAGGTGATGAGCATTGAAGTGTGAAGGCACTGAATTGGGTGATGTGGTGGTTTTCCCCAAACCCTGCCCTCTTCCTACTTCTGCCTGAATAAGGATCTAGGTGGGAAGACTGAATGTTAACCATCCCACCACGCCGTCAATTCAGACTGCTAAACAGCCAATTATTGGCTACTTAAGGGCCTCTTTCCCACCATCGCAGAGTTTAACCCAGCCTCATGCCATACAGTGCTCTCAATAGCTGCTACCCTGTGGGTAGCTTGCTATCTGCGACAAATGTGAATCCCTTGATCGAACTGAATCAGTGCCTGATTGAAGGACTGACTGTCAGGTGAGGAGGTGGTTTCTGAAAGCTACCTTCCCCCCCTTGCTTTTGAGCCTGCTGCCCTCGTCCCCGTCATCACCCCCCAACCCCACAAGGCTAAGAAACCAAGCACCCCCCTCCCCTCTCCACTTTACTCTCCCTCATCTTGGACCTTCTCGATTATGGCCATCCAGAAGCAGTCATGCCCTCCTCTGCAAGAGCTGCTGAGTGCAAGAGCTGTCGCTCTCTAGCTTGCCTTCAGATCTCACTGCACTGGACCTCTGCCTCTGACCCTCCTCAACAACACCACACCCAGGGGCCTTGATTCCAGGGGGACGCCTGGAGGCAGCCTCACCACCACCAGACTGGCATGTAGTCCCACAAAGGAGATGTTGGCTCCATGCCAATGTCACTAGACTAGAAATTCAGATCTCCCAGAATAATATTCCAGGGATGTGAGTTTGATGGTGAAGCCTATATTCAATAAAAATCTGGAATGAAGAAGATAGTCATGTAACCATTGTTCTAAAAACCCATTTTATTTGCCACTGGCCTTTAAGGAAGGAAATCTTGCATCCTTGCCTGGTCTGGCCTACATGTGAATCCAGATCCACAGCAATGTGGTCAACTCTGAGCTACCATTAATGCTCACATCCTATCAACAAATAAAAAAAAAATTTCCTTGCAAAAGGTTTTCACTTGCTTTCTAGTCAGCAGGTGAGCTCATTGATATCTCTAGAAGATCTTGCCCTTTAACTCATTCACAATCCCTACACTTACATAGAGTTTAAAATTCGTCCCTCCATATCAATGAAACCATGCAAGGGATTCTAACTTGATTTAGATTTTGTTTTGAGGTAGCTGCTTTCCATCCATGTTACTTCTTGAATGTTCCACAGAGAAAAGAAAGCTTCTGTAAAACCTGGTCTGTTCAATTAAGCAGCGTACAGATCTAAGTCGAGCTTGTAAGGTCTATAATGGGCTTTTCCGCTAGCCCTACCACAGAGGTCACCGCTGTCAATTTGAAAACAAAATGGTAAGTGAAGGAGAGAAAAAGAAATGTGAGGAATTTAGGACTTTGGAATTAAATAAATGTTACAAATGGTTGCTTAGCAATATGCACCTGACAATATGTCACTTATGATCTATAAATTGATTATGAAGGCACACTCAGAGAGAGTTCATCGAAGGTCAGCAAATTGCCACCAACTTGTTCCACCCATACCAGGCAATAATTTGTGTCCTTTTAATTCATTTAGATTTTTAAAAAATGTTTAATTCTTGCCATGTGATACTGGAAGCTTATTGTTATTATTATTTTCATCAGATTTAGTTCTCAGTCTGTAAAAGCAGGTTACAAATGGGGTGTGGTGCTCTATAATTCCACATTAGGAAAATGGCAACTCTCATCATAAGTAGAAATTCTTGTTTGCAATCTTATTGGGTAAAGAGCTTTCTCCCCCATCACCTTAAGCTGCTGTCCTTCTATTTCCGACCTCTCAGTCAAGGGTACAGCTTCACAGCTCTGTGGTTTTACGTTAGAATGCTCTGTCAGCTAAACGTTACGGGTGGTAGTTTATAGGGAACAAAAACAGAAGTTGCTGGAAAAGCTCATCAAGTCCGGCAGCATCAGTGAAGAAAAAAATCAGAGTTAACGTTTTGGGTCTGGTGATCCCTTCCTCAGAACAGCAAACCCACCTTTGTGGAGTTCTGAGGAAGGGTCACCAGACCCGAAACGTTAATTCTGACTTTTGGACTTGTTGAGCTTTTCCAGCAACTTCTGTTTTTGTTCCTGATTTACAGCATCCGCAGTTATTTCGGTTTTTATTTAAGTAGCTTATAGGGGTCTGAGTGAGGCGAGCTGTGGTAAAGTGACAGAATAAAGATGACGACTGTAGCGAGGCCCATCTTGACATCAGCAGCCACTCGGTCCATCTTTGATGCTTTCCACAAGTGGCGTGGTGACCTTTGTGCAGACAGCAGCAAGATGCCAACCTGCAGGGATTAATGTTTGCTAACACCTCGTGAACGTTGTACCGCGCCTCAAAAATATTCGGTCCCCATCATACAAAACCTGTCAAACAAGCTCAGGAAAACTCGACAAGGAAACCAAACCAAGCACTATTCAGCAGATTCAGCTGGCCACTTGCTTGTTCTAAACAACCTCCACGTTGGACATTGGGCACTAACATCTGAGGCCGCTGGTTAGACACCACCCAACATCCACAGGCACTGGCATTTGGCATGTGCCAGCCCCTAGAAGTCATCATGGCACGTTCCTCATCCACTTACAGGACGTCCCTGTACTCCAATGCTACAAGTCAGGCTGAATGGGCAACTCTCATTGTAATGTTACAATGTGAGGGTGGGATGGGTACAGTAGCAGAGGCAGAATGAGTGTTGATTATCAGCAGGAAGGCGGTGGCATTTCACTGGCAGAGTGGCGAAGGACATTGACCTTCTTATTGTGATGATGATGGGTATTCCTCCAGATGGCTGAGACTCGTGTAATCAGGGTGGCAACCACAGACCAGGCTGGCAATGATCTGGTGTCATGGCCTCCACTGCTAATCTCCCTGCGCTGGTCTCCCCTAATCTGCCACATCCAGGGAAATGTCAGTAACTGTGTAGGGCAGCTGCAAGACTGACAGTACTTGACTGGGTGCACAGTGAGTTTTAAAGATGGCGTGGGCACAAGGATGCTGATACATTCTGGAATATCCACTGCATGGTGTGTTCTTCTGGGAATGGCATTTGCCAAGATGGGGCAGAAACTGGACATGAGAGGGGCAGAGAAAGTAATTCATGAGGTGAATGAAATAACTCCACAGAGGATGATATTCCGTCACCAAGTCAGCCTTTATTTACATGAACAGTCCTTGACCTTAATGCTGCCTCATTCAGGGTCAGCTATAGCTGTAGCAGTATCCCTGAAATTCCTGTTTATATCTGTCAGCCAGGGCTCTCTGACTGGACCAGATTAACAGCCCCAATCAGGGAACTCATATTCTATGCGGTGCACCTGGCTGACCTCATTACAAATATTACATCCCTCCCCCTGTGAATCCAAGGACATAGGCTAGTCCTTTCTCTTGGACAGCCTCCTGGGATATTTTACAACCCGATCAGGTTTCTCCAACTCAATGACTAATACGGATGGTGTGTAACACACGGGAGCTCGCCTCTTGTGCCAGGAAGAATTCCTCTGTAGGACGTCACTGTCTTCTTCCGGTGGTAAAGTCATCGAAGTGGCTGTGTCCATCATGTCCATCTCTGATTCTGAAGACCCATCAATGCTTGACGGAGAGGGTGAACCCACAGCTTCTGGCAGCCTTTCTGACTGTTCCAAGGGACAGGAGACAGTTTGCTCCCCTACCATTTGCAAATTTGTAGCTTTCATATGGTCCATGTGATTGTTCAAGACCATTGGACCAATCTTTTTTTCCTTTATTCATTCCCGGGATGAGGGCGTCACTGGCTAGGCCAGCAATTATTGCCCATCCCTAATTGCTCAGAGGGCAGTTAAGAGTCAACCACATTGCTGTGGGTCTGGAGTCACATGTAGGCCAGACCTGGTAAGGATGGCAGTTTCCATCCCTGAAGGACATTAGTGAACCAGATGGGTTTTTCCAACAATGGACAATGGATTCATGGTCATCATTAGACTTTTAATTCCAGATATTTATTGAATTCAAATTCCACCATCTGCCATGGTGGGATTTGAACCCAGGACCCCAGAACATTACCTAGGTCTCTGGATTAGCAGTCCAGTGATAATACCACCAGGCCATCTGACCTGACCTCTGTTCGACCATACCATATACCCATGCAGGGCCAACACCAAACTTTGACCCCATGTCAAACTGTCTGTCTGGTTTGGTTGAGTCTTGTGTCTGGCACTGGTGTCCCTGATGCTGTTTCACCCACACATCCCCTCCCCCTGCCCCATGTCCAGGAAGATCAGATTTAACCTGGTGTGGAGTCTTCTCCCCATTAGCAACTCTGCTGGAGCTATCCCTGTAGTTGCATTAGGGGTGGTCTGATAATCAAATAGGAACTGGGACAGTTGGTATCTAGTGAAGCTGTAGGCTGTTTCTTCATGCCTATCTTCAAAGCTTGAACTGCTCTTTCTGCCAGGCCATTGGATGATGGGTGGTCTGAAGCTGTTTTTACATGTCAACTATAGGAAATACCCAAATTTTGTGCTGGCAAATGATGGCCCATTATCTGTGACCGAAACTTTCAGGACTCTGTGTCTTGAAAAAGGTGCGTGCAATTGTTCTATCATTGTCCTTGTGTTTGACGAATGAATTCTATGCTCGTCCAATGACTTTGAGTGGGCATCTACAATGACTAAGAACATTGAGCATATGAAAGGATCTGCACAGTCGATGGGCAACCTAATTCAGGGTTTACCCAGCTATTCCCACGGATATGGGGGAGCTGCTGGAGATAATTTTTGTCCTTGTTGACACTCTGGGCACTGCCCCACCAACACGGCCATGTCTGCATCCAATCCTGGCCACCAGACATATCTTCATTTTGGAAACCCTTGGATGACCCTGATGGAGTTCAGCCAGTATCTGTTGACACCCTTTGCTCCAGACAATCACTCTTTCTCCCCATAATAATAATATGCCATTCTCTACTGTGATCTGGTCTGCCCGGGTCCAAAAAGATTTCAATTCTAGTTGTGATGGCCCTTTGGTTTCCCCCATCACCACCAGCTGTTTCCATTTTGAAAGGAATGAATCTTTCTGCATCCAAAGTCTGATACGGTCAGCTGTGTCTGGGAGCACATCCAGAAAAATTAACGTAATTTCAGACTCTTCCACTGGGGATACCACTGGTGGTATATCAGCCAATGGGAAGCATTCACTTCTCGGCCTCCGGATGGTATTCTAACTTATAAATGTACAGAATTAGTTTTAGAGCCCAATGCTGAATGTGGCCCAAAGCTATGGATGGCACTGCCCTGTTTAAGCAGAACAAAAAGGGGTTTGTGGTCCATGATTATCAGAAATTTACTACCATAAAAGTATCAACCTCCACTATCAATTTTGATTGGTTCTGATTTTCATGTTGCTAAGCATTTTGACTATTCCAAACCAGATGTAAGTGGACTTTCCAGGGTATGAACTCTCCTGGATACCCTCCTGGATACCAGCCAATGAGTTATTCAATTACTCAACTCAGGTCTAGTGGGACACTTCAGCTGTCTTGAGTCTGCAAAGCACCAACAGTTACAATTGCTTGCCAGTCAGGATCCAGAAAAATTTTTTAACCATTTGGCTGGGGGTTGACTTTGTTTTGGGGTTTTGCGATGGGCCAACCCAGAGTTCCTCTGTTTAGGATATGTCCTGAGTGAGGCCATGCAAATGTCTGTACTCAAGTGGTGTTGCTCAAGCTCAGTCAAACTGGCAAGGATGTCCACTTCCACCTGAATACCCTGTAACTCATATGCTCCACTTGCCACATTTTCCATTGGTGAAGCCAGTGGCAGCGCTGTTTGAAGTCCAATTGGGTTTCAACTGGAAGGCATTTTTGCATAGTAACATCACTAATCCCACAAATCAAATGGCCTCTCAGCATCTCATTAAGGGTTAAACCAAAGTTACATGCCTCTGCCGGTTGTCTTAACCTTGTCAAAAATCCCAACACGGCTTCCTCTGGTTATCACATTGCAAAGTAAAAATGATAGCATCTCAGAACTGGAGGAGGCTTGAGTTAGTTTTCCTTAACTATGTCTGTGAATTCTTGAAAGATTTTAGTATATTGTACCTCAGAGCAAGTTAGGCTCCAATTAACAGAAAAAGCTGCAGCTCCACAGGATGTCATTGAGAACTACTTGTTGCTTTTTGTCTGCCACAATATCGTTTGCCCAGAAAAAATAACGCATTTTTTCCACATATTGGGCCCAGTCCTTGATAGCAGGGTCAAACAAGTCAAGCTTCCCAAATAAAGGCATGATGTAAGAGATACTTATCCCAAATCAAAGACAACTGTTGCAAGCAAGTTTCTTCAGGAACATGCTTTACTCTCATCGCCAGTGAAATAACTCCACAGAGGCCAGTATCCTGTCACCAAGTCACCCTTTATATACACGTGCATAGTACTTGACATTGGTCTAGCTTTGTCAGAGCCAGCTCTCAGAGCGAACAGGATGTTTGACACTCTTAGTTATATCTGTCAGCCAGGGCTCCCTGTTTAGACCAGATTCATAGCCCCAGTCAGGGAACTCATATTCTATCAGGTTTAGCTGGCTGATCTCATTACAATCACTCCAGTGAGTTTGATACAATCCAGTGAGAGATCCGACTGGGCCTTTTGGCAACAAACCCTCCAAGAGATTTTACAAAACTTTGACTTAGCCAAAAAGAGTAAGATTCATTCATAAAACTAAATTATGTAGGAGCAGAAGTATAGGCTTAGCAGCCCATCGAGTCTGCTCTGCTATTCAATGCATTTATGGCTGATCTGATAAACCTTAACTCCACTTTTATGCTTTTTCCCCATCACCTTTGATGCCCCTACTCATTAAAAATCTATTTATTTCAGCCTGGAAAACACTTAATCACCCAACCTCGACAGTCCATGTGGTAAAGAATTCCACAGATTCACTTCACTAAGAGAAGAAATTCCTTTCCATCTCTATCTTAAATTTTACACTGGTCCTAGACTCTCCCATAATGGGAAACAACTTCTCAGTATCTATTGTGTCAAGCCCTCTGAGAATCTTGGATGTTTCAATAAGATCATCTCTTATTTTTCTAAACTCCAACAAGTACAGGCCAAAGCTACTTAACCTCTCCTCGTAAGAAAATCACTCTTTGTCTGGTTTCAGTCTAGTGAACCTGCTCTGGACTGCCTCCATTGGCAGTATATCTTTTTCTGAGATAAAAGGGGTCCAAAACTGTTCACTGTATTCTAGGTGTGGTCTATCTAGTCTCTTGCATACTTTTAGCAAGATCTTCCTATTTTTACACTCCACTGCATTTGAAATAAAGGCCAAACATTCCATTTACCTAGAGACAGTAAGGACTGCAGATGCTGGAAGCCAGAGTCAATAGATGTGGAGCTGGAAAAGCACAACAGGTCAGACAGCATCGAAGGAGCAGGAAAGTCAATGTTTTGAGCTAAAACCCTTCATCAGGACCGTCCGACTTCATCAGACCATTTACCTATCTCATTTCTTGATGAACTTAGATGCTTGTTTTTTGTGTTTTATCCACAAGGATGCTCAAATCCCTGTGTGCTGCAGTTTTTCTTTTCCACTTAAGTAATATTCAGCTCCTTTATTCATCCTGCCAAAGTGCACAACCTCCCATTTTCCCACAAGTTATCCTATCTGCCATGTTTTTGTCCACTTGTTTAGACGATCTATAACACTGTGCACACTGTTTTAGTTATCTATGCCACTTGCCGTACCACGTACTTTTGAATCATCCCTAAACTTGGCTACAGTAAATTCACCTTTCTCATCCAAGTTATAAAGGTACTTTATAAATGATAGAGGCCCCAGCACTGATCCTTGAGCTGGTTTGGCTAGCTGTGCGTTCCTGGGGAGCTGACATGGTAGAGGGGCAGGGCTTCCCATGATGCATACTCCCAGTGACTAAATTGAGGGATCTGTCATGGCAGATGATGGTGGCTCACTCAGAACCACTCCCCTTCCCTTTTGCTGACCCCCTGTTTCTGACCTTCCCCCACCACCACCATTACCACCACCACCACCACCTGGGCAGGTGTGAATCCTGGGGAAGTTAAGGTATTTGATGCAGCATGACTTCCTGAAAAGAGATGGAGGCCTGACTGCTGCTGGCTTCTCCGCCTACAGTTAAGATCCATATTGCCTCCTGGGTGGCACGGTGGCTCAGTGGTTAGCACTGCTGCCTCAAAGCGCCAGGGACCCGGGTTCAATTCCAGCCTCAATCGACTGTGTGTGTGGAGTTTCCATATTCTCCCTGTGGTCTGTGTGGGTTTCCTCCCACAGTCCAAAGATGTGCAGGTTAGGTGGATTGACCATGCTAAATTGCCCATAGTGTCCAGGATAGCCATGGTAAATGCAGGGTTATGTGGAAAGGGTGGGGGTCTGGGTCTGGGTGGGATGCTTTTCAGAGGATTGGGATGGGCCAAATGGCCTCTTTGCACATCGTAGGGATTCTATGATTCTAACTCAGCCTCTTGGATGTGGCCGCACTCTTCAAACAAGCCATCAATTGTACCAATATTCAGAAGTGAAAGCCTATTGGAGAATAAGATGCATTTAGGGGATTCCAGCAATACCTGCCTGTCACTCATTGACTGTTTGACAGTTACCTGTCCTTAAGCTGTGAGACATGTAAAATTATAAGAGGGAGAGAGACTTTGACAGACAGAGACTTAGAGCAGTGTTTGAGGCACCTATCAGATTATAACATCATAAAGCATAGAAGGAGGCCATTCAGCCCACTCTCCTTGTATCTGCTCTTTGAAAGAGGTATCTAATTGGTCTCAAACTGCAGCCCTTTCTATGAATCCCTGAATCTCATTTTAATTTATATCCAGTTGATTTTCTGATAGAAAGCTTCTGTTTTAGTCATCTTACCCAGAAATGTCTGTATGGCTCTGCACATATGAAAAAAATACATTCAAATTTGATATTAGCAAAATAATTTCAATATTCTTCTCCACCCGGTGTCTTTTCAAATAAAATTAAATTTGCATTCAATCCAAATTTCCACATCAAATGCATTTGCCACATGATTGAGCACAACTATGGTCCTCTTACAAAGAAATTACTATCTATTTACAGTGACAATCTGAGAGATAATTTGCCATTGTTTAGGTTAGACTCATAAAGAGCAATGCAATGTGTCTTCCAGATCAATGAAACCAGTGCCACCAACCATAAAGTGTTTAATCTTTGTCTAAGCACTGACGGAACAGATTTTTTTTTAAATGAGGGTTATTTTTGGCAGCAATTTAGGGTGAAGTAATAAAAAAATGATACAAGGGTGTAATAAAATCTAGACTGCCTTGACTAACAGACTACTTTAGCTTTGCAAATATTAGTCTCTCTCAAACCGTTGCTATTTTTTGACATTTTTACATGATCCAACCTGATTCACCCAGACTCTGATATGGCAAATCTCCATATAGCGTGCTACGTTACAGGGAGTGGGTTGTTTTGCAGAATGACACAAACTACACGGCTCCTGTACTGGCTGAGGTCACCATTCAGGTCCCACCTCTCTCCTCACCTGTGGCCTGGTGAACCTTGGGTTAAACCCCCACCTAATGGGAGAGTCGTTGCTCATAAGGGAGCTATACTGTACCGACAAAGAGTTTTTAAATAACACCAGTCATTTTTTGATATAACAAGGTGTAAAGCTGGATGAACACAGCAGGCCAGGCAGCATCAGAGGAGCAGGAAAGCTGACGTTTCGGGTCTGGACCCTTCTTCAGACCCAAAACATCAGCTTTCCTGCTCCTCTGATGCTGTGTTCATCCAGCTCTACACCTTGTTATCTCAGATTCTCTAGCATTGGCAGTTCCGACTATCTCTCAGTCATCTTTTGATGTCTTGCACTCGATGCCGCAGACACATATCATTAGACCATAAGACAGAGGAGCAGAATTAGGCTATTTGGCCCATCAAGTCTGCTCCACCATTCGATCATTGCTGAGATGTTTCTCCTGCCTTCTCCCTGGAACCCATGACCTCATTACCGATCAAGTGCCGATCTAACTCTGTCTTAAATTTGGGAGAGCTACTAGCAATTTGCCAGAACCTAACTTTCATTACCAAACAAAGTCAAAATCAAAGTACCCCGGCATGACTGTAACAAGGTCAGTCAGGTGGGCATCATAGAATATGAGTTCCCTGACTGGGGCTGTTGATCTGGTCCAATCAGGGAGCCCTAGCTGACAAATATAAACAGGAGTGTCAGAGGTTCTGTTCACTCTGAGGGAGCTGGATCAGTGTCAAGGACTCCCCACGTGTAAATAAAGGTAACTGGGTAACTGGGTCTACTTAAAGAGGACACGGCAGTGCCGCCCACAGCTTCAAGCCGCATAATGCAGTGGGCTCTAATACTAAGCGCATATAATTACAAAGTGGAACACTGTCCAGGAGCTCAAGTAGCGAATGCGGATGTATTGATCCATCACCCACTGGCAGATATACCACCAAAGGTAACGCCAACTGGAAGAGTCTGTAATGGTTTTAAATTTGCTGGAGGTCCTTTCAGTCACAGCTGACAATATCAGACTTAGACGCAGAAAGATCTGGTCCTGGCAAAACTGAAACAGCTGGTATTGATTGGGAAACCAAAGGGCCATCACAACCAGAACTGAAACCTTTTTGGACCCAGAGAGACCAGATCACAGTGGAGGATGGCATATTATTATAGGAGCAAGTGATTTTCCTGAGCAAAGGTCACTACCAGATACTAGCTGAACTCCACCAGGATCATCCAGAGGTCTCCAGAATGAAGATGTTGGCGAGAATTTATGTCTGGTGGCCAGGATTAGATGCAGACATGGCTGCATTGGTAGGGCAGTGCCCAGAGTGCCAACAAGGAGAAAAATTACTGCCAGCAGCTCCCCCACATTTGTGGGAATGGCCGGGTAAACCCTGGACTCGGTTACATGTCGACTATGCGGGTCCTTTCATGGGTTCAATAATCTTAGTCAGTGTGGATACACACTCAAAGTGGCTCAACGAGCACAGAGTTCATTTGTCAAACACAATAGAAAAATTACACACGTCTTTTGCAATTCATGTAGTCCTGGAAGTGTTGGTCACAGGTAATGGTCCATAGTATATCAGCAGGGAATTTGAATATTTCCTAAAGTCGAATGATATTTGTCTTGTGAGGACAGCTCTATACCATCCATCATCCAATGGACTGGCAGAAACAGCAGTCCAAACTTCAAAGGCAGACTTAAAGAAACAGCTGACAGCTACACTCGATACCAAACTGTTCTGGTTCCTATTTGATTATAGGACCACCCCTCATGCAACTACAGGGATAGCTCCAGCAGCGTTGCTAATGGGGAGAAGACTCTGCACCAGGTTAAATATGATCTCTCCAGATTGGGGTGGTGTGGGGGGGGTGAAGGGTTGTTGAAACGGCATCAAGAACGCCAATGCCGGGCACAAGACTCCGCTAAGCGAGAGAGACCGTTTACTTCAGGGGACAAATTTTGATGTAGGACCCATGGGAACAGCCCTGCATGGGTAAGAGTCAAGGTTGATGCAAGGTCAGGTCCACTGACGTATAAAGCTCAGGTGCAACTGTCCTGAACGCGCATGGACCGTATGAAAGCTACAAACTTACAAACAGTGAGGGAGCAAAACATGCCCGGCTCCTCGACTGTATTTTTGACTGTTCCAGAACCCGTGGGTTCTCCCTCTCTGTCAAGCATTGAAGATACCTCGGAATCTGAGATGGACATGGCAGATGTCTCCACCTCGATGACTTTGCCACCTGAAGAGGAGAACGAATTTCTTCCGAAATGCTTTGAGCTTAAGAGCTGAGCTACTACGTGTTACACACTGCCCATATCAGAGACAGAATGGGTGGAACCTGACCCAGTGCTAAAACACCCCAGGAGGATCTACACAAAAATAGACCCAGCCTATGTCTTTGGACATATGGTGATTGTAACGAGGTCAGCCAGGTGGATGTGAAAGAATGTGAGTTCCCTGATTGGGGCTGTTAATCTGGTCCAATCAGGGAGCCCTGGCTGACAGATATAAACAGGAGTGTCAGAGGTTCTGTTCACTCTGAGAGCTGGCTCTGAGGGAGCTGGATCAGTGTCAAGGACTCTCCACGTGTAAATAAAGGGTGATCTGGTGACGGGATACTGGCCTCCATGGAGTTTTATCACCCCCTCAGTGGTTTGATTGGAAAATGTGTGCCAGACACACCAGTACTTTGAAATATCTCTGTGGCAGTGAGATTACACTGATGGAACTGGAAATGCAAGAAACTGACATGAACTGGTTTACAAACCATTCAGGCAGCTGGACGGCCGGTTTGACTCAGCGTAATGCCAACGTTCCATTTCCACACCAGCTCAGGTTACCCTGAACAGCTCACCTTCTCAAACTCTCCCTTCACCTCAGGCCTGGTGACTCTCAGGTTAAACCACCAGCAGCCATGTATCTCTCTAATGAGAGAGTAGCCTTATGGTATAGCCGTAAAGACTTTACCTTTAAGTCTTCTTCATTACTGAAGCTGAAAGGCAGTAACACTGGATAAAGTGTAAAACATTGGTCCACCTAATTCAACCAGTTTCCCACCCAAGTCGGTGAGATAAAAATGGCACCATGCATTTATGGTTATGCTTTTCAACCTTAACTGCCCTTCTGTGAGATTGGAAAATGATATTCAGAGTCCTGTGAGTTGGAGCTAGAACAAATCAGTTTGACAAATGCAGTTTAATGCTTGGAAGAGCTCTGGAGGTTTCATAATCCTAAGGAGTACATAGAATTGGCAGTGACGATGCTTTCAGCTGTCTGACCCAAACGTGGAGTTCAGCTACTTCGAGAAAGTGGTAAGATAAGCCACATGAAGCAACATCTCTTGGCAGTTGGAAAGAACATGTACACGTGTTGCAGCTGTTTTCAACACAACAAAATAGACAGCAACCACTTGCCGGTTCTTTTGTCAGGGTGATGTCCTCATGAATCACAGTGAACTGCCTGGTTTGAAATCTAAACAGAGCTTGGCTGTTGACAGTCAATCATCAGTAACCGGTGCATTTCCCCAATGACAACACCTCTATCAATAAGCACTCTCCTTCCAAGCGGTATAAATATTGGATTTCCACTTGAATTTGTATTCTAGCAAATTGTCCTGATGAGTGTAGCATGTAAAGCTTTGACAAAATGTGCCATTCCCAGCAGTTCCCAATATATTTTGAACACACCAGTTGAAAAACACCCAAGATCAGGTAGAATGGTTGTTCCCCATAAGGGTTAACACCTGTTTAAGCCAACTGTCCCGAAACCAGCTCTGCATCCAATCTCACCAGTGCCCCCCAAAAGAGGTCGGGTAAAAATTACAGAATCTCCATCCCTACAAGGATTTTGTCTTGCTCTCCTATAAGCAAAACACAAGATCACATTTAAGCAATGCAGCAAAGTATATTGTGATTGCAGAATAAACAATGCATTATTGCATTATGCAAACCAGAAATCAAAGAAGTCAACAAAAAAGCTTGATGGTTGTGATCCATTGATATCTGGGTGTTTCATGTTAACCTAATAGTGATTGTTTTTTAGAAACAGTTCAAAAGTTCATGTTGTAATCCTGAAAAAAAAAATGGTCAAGAAAAATTGATCATAAAATCAGAACGGTATTGTCTAGGTAGCAATAATTTGTGATGTCTAACATATATGGTGGTAGTGTGTGAATTTTAACCTTTATAATTCAATCCAGATAACTGAGATGTGATGCACTTGGACAGGACAAACAAGGTAAGGAAATACTCGATGAATGGTAGGACCCTGGCAAACAGTGAGGATCAGAGGGAACTTGGTGTGCATGTCCACCAGCCCCTTAAGGTAGCAGGACAGGTGGATAGAATGGTTAAGGAGGCATATGGTATACTTACCTTTATCAGCTGAGGCATACAGTTTAAGAGCAGGGAGGTTATGGTTAGGCTACAGCAGGAGTATTGTGTGCAGTTCTGGGATCCACATTACGGAGGGATGTGATAGCACCGGAAAGGGTGCAGCGGAGATTTAATAGGATGTTGCCTGGGCTAGAGAGTTTTAGTTTTGAAGAGAGATTGGACAGACTGGGGTTGTTTTCCTTGGAGTAGAAAAGACATGATTGAGACACATAAAATTAGGAGGGGCATAGAAAGAGTAGACAGGAAGAGACCTTTCTCCTTGGTGGAAGGATTAATGACCTGGGAGCATGGATTTAAGATAAAGGGCAAGAGGGGATGTGTGGATTTTATTTTTCACTCAGAGGGTGGTGGGAATCTGGAACTCAGTGACTCACTGCCTGTAAGGTGGTTGAGGCAGAAATGCTCATTACATTTACAAAGTGTTTAGATGTATAACTTCAACACCAATGGATACAAGGCCATGGGCCAAATGATGGAAAATGGGATTAAAATAGTTAGGTGGTTGTTTCTGACTTGTGCAGATTCAATGGGCTGAAGGGCCTTTTTCCGTGCTGTAGGCCTCTATGATTCTAACTTACAGCAGGCCCTTGGCAGGGCATCATCAGTAAATTCATTTTCTGCATGTCCTTGGCAGAAGGATGGCACAGAAATCTTAGCTTCAAAACCTGTAGCTAATACCAACTATCATCAACTACCTGTCCAGAACTGGGGGTAAGCATCTGTGCTTACATAGAGTAATGACTGAGGTTTTAGGACGAGTTTTGTGGGGCTATGAGGCATGGGTATCTTGTGGAACAGGAGTAGAAGATCTACACTTGCCTTGTGGGACTAACAGTTGCACCCTGCCTCTCGATGGGAAGAGAAACTGAAGGCATGAGAAATAAAACAGATCTGTGTTTAGTTTCTGAATGGCAATTGGGCAGGATAGATTGCCCATCCTCTACAGCATCTTTCTAATCCTGTTCATTTCTTACAGAAGTACAATGAAATTGTACAACTTGCTCTAAGAGTGAGTGGTCTACTCCTCCAGACACAGCCTGGAAAGTGAAGACAAGAAATTACCCCAGAGAAATCTTGGCATTCACAGTTGACCCATTAGCATCTAAATTAAAGTAAGCAGATGCACGGTTTGGGATTCATTGCTTTGAAACAATTGAGTCCAAGAAAGCAGCATATGTCCTTTATAAAGACTGGTCAAAAAAGAGAACCATAAGTAAAGGGCAAGATTCGAGATGCTAGTTATTCCTCTACAAAGCTTATAAGAAGATTGATGCTTTTTACTAAGATCTTTGCAAAGATGCTGCTGTTCAGTTCAGACCATTCCCCTGCGATTCTCAACCAGGCCACAGATTGAATAATGCATCAGACTCCCTTATGAACTAAAGCCTGTGCTGCTATTTCTATCATGTGCAGGATAGTGTGCCAAGATTGAACAATCAGCTGCAAATCACCTGAGAACATGTGGAATACATGCCACATACTTCGGCAAAAACAGCAAACAGGGCCAATTGGCCAACTGGACCAATCCAAGACTACTTGGCTAGAATTTGAGACATAAATTCATCGTTGTTCTACTGGGCCATAGGGCTACTCTCTCGATACAGAGCCAAAGACGACTGGTGGTGGTTTAACCTGAGGCTCACAATGCCACAGGTGAGGGGAAAGGTTGAGAAGGGGAATCCTTCATGGGAACCTAAGCCAGTGTGGTAACTGAACCCATGCTGTTGGCATCACTCTGCATTGCAAACCAGACCTGCACCAAACTGAGCTAACTGGCCCCCTATATTGAAGAAACAGGAGGATACGAAACGGCATAATATTTAAGCAATATTTGTCCACCTGCAGTTCATACATCTCTTGTTCAAAAATTTACTACTTACAGCATGTTCACCTGTATATGCAGTGGATGAACAATCATGCTTTATTTGGATCCCACCCATCAACAGTTATTCCCTTCACTGCTATTGCATAGAGGCAACAGTGTATACCAACTCCAAGATGCACTGCAGCAACTCATCCTGCACCTTAGAGATCCCATGACCCCTACTATCTAGAAGGACAAGGGATTAATCAAATTGCAAAGGGAGTCTCAAGGGAGGGTTCTTTGAAAATATTACAGTTTTTTTTTGGAGCAATACGTTGAGGTACCATGCAAGGAGTAGGCTATTCTGCAGATCTGAGGAAGGGTCACCGGACCTGAAACGTTAACTCTGATTTTTCTTCACAGATGCTGCCAGACCTGCTGAGCTTTTCCAGCAACTTATGTTTTCGTTCCTCATTTACAGCATCCACAGTTCTTTTGGTTTTTATATAGGCTATTCTTCATTTGTTATTGCATAATGAGATGGGAGTAATTAATGATCTCAGAGTAAAGGATCCTCTGGGGAAGTGTGGTCATAGTATGCTAGAGCTTCAAATTTAATTTGATGGTGAGAAACTTGAGTCTCACACTAGTGTTTTAGAGTGAAATAAAGGTAATTACGTAGAAATGAGGACAGATTTAGACCTAGTGGACTGGTCAGAGAGACTAAATGATAAGACAGTTAATGAACAGTGTCAGATATTTAAGGAGATACTCAATTGCTCCCAACTAATAAAAAAAATCAGAGAGAAAGTTTGTACGAAGGGAATAAAAAAATGACTAAGTGAGGAAGGTTAAAGGAACATAAAGACAAAAACTGAGGCACACCATATGAAAAAGTCCAGTGGGAGACTGGGAGACTTTTAAAGATCAACAAAAAATTACTAAAAAAGTAATAAAAAGAGCAAAAGTACATAATGAAAGAAATCTAATGCAAAATATAATAATGCTTCTACAAGTATTTAAAAGGGAAGGGAGTAACTAAAGTGAATGTTGATTACCTGGTGGCTGAGACTGTATAGGTAATAGTGGGATCACAGAAATGATGGAGACACTAAAACAATATTTTGCCTCAGGTTTCACAGTGGATAACCCTCGTATCATCCCAAGAGCAACATGTAAAGTGGAAGTGATAGAAAAGTAGAACTTAAAAGAATTATCATCACTAGGGAAAACTACTGAGTTGAACACAAATAAGTCCCTGGGGCCTGATGGAAGGAAGTGGCAGCAGAGATAGTGGATCTATTCATTATAATATTCCAAAATTCCCTGAGTGCTGGAAAGGTCCCAGCAGATTAGAAAGATTCTAATATAATGCCCTATTCAAAAAGGGAGGGAGACAGACTGTATGAAACTACAGACAAGTTCATTTAATGTCTATTTTTGGGAGATTGTTAGGACCCATTGTTAAGGAAGTAACAAGACATTTGGAAAATTAAAAAACAATCCATCAGAATCTGCATGATTTTATGAAGGGTACATCATGTTCGACTAATTTGCCAGAGTTCTTCGAAGATGTGACAGAGTGGATAATGGTGATCCTGTAGATGTGGTATATCTAGACTTTCAGAAGGCATTTAATAAGGTGCCACACTAAAGGATATTACACAAGCTAAGATCACATGGGATTAGGGTTATTAGCTTGGATAGAGGATTAGTTAACCAACAGAAAGCAGCAAGTTGGGATAAATGAATCTTTTTCTGGTTGGTAACGTGCAACCAATAGGGTGTCACAGGGTTCAGTACTCGAGCCCCAGCTATTTGCAATCTAAATTACTGACTTGGATGTTGGAATTGAAAGGTACTATAGTCAAATTTGCAGATAACTCTAAACTAGGTACAAACATGAGTTACAATGAAGAAACAAAAAAATTTATAACTCGATATGGATAGATTAGGTGAATGAGCCAAAATTTGGAAGCTGGAGTGTAACATAGGTAACTGGGAGGTTATTTATTTTGGTCAGAATAGAAAGGCAATTTATTATCTAAATGGAGAGAAAGTTTTTGTCCAAGTCAGATAGAACTTTCACCTTGGAACTATTTCACTTTTCCTTCACTGCCACTGGGTCAAAATCCGAGAAGCCTTTTCCTAACTGCATTGTGGGAATTTTCCACCTCCCCATGGACTGCAGTGATTCAAGAAGAAGGCTCACCATCATCTTCTCAAGGACAAATTACCACCAGGCAACCAAGAGCTTTGCAGGTTTTACAATGTGTAACCCAAATTGAACATTTTTTCATGTGAAGCCATTTCTTTTGAAGTAAACAAATATAGATGTTAACAGGCTTTACAACTTTGTAAGTAATAACTTTCCTTTTTAACACTTTCCCCTTCATATTGATCACAAGCAATCACAACTCCATCTGTCAGACTGCAAACATTTACATTTCAAACAAGTCACTCCAAACTGAACAGCTTCCTGAAGACAGAATGATGTTTTACTATGAGGACAGTGATCTTCCACAATCTTAATTTGGTGAAGACAGAGCATTCATCTTGATCTTAGTTACTTTCTTTAGTAAAACACATTAAATGCAATCTGAAATTTCCCTTTTTTATCACATTGGCTAATGGTATTACAGAACAGAGTTTAAAAAACTTGAAGAAGCTCCTGAATGTAAAACAAAGCTGATCTCAGCCAGTCTGTGAAGACATATGAATATTTATAATACAGTAGAACACCGTTCTGTTGATTGTAACAGTTCCATCATAGAGCAAGCCAGGATATTAATCACATCCCTCTTCCCCATAACCTCATATTTTGCTTTGTTTCTTATATTTATCTGATCTTAATCTTCAAAGATACAGTGGTCTTTGTCTGAATCTTTGCTGTAACAAAGCATTCGATACTGCATCTGCATAAAGGAAGTTCACCCAATGTCTCTCCTCAATCGTTTAGTGACAATTCTAAATTGATGATCCCTTGGTATTGACTGCCAATTAAAAGAAATATTCAAAAATTTTCATAGCATTAAATCTTTGTTGGCTCATCCATGTTCCAGTAGAAATAATCCTAATATTTCTTAAAACTCTTCCAAACTGTGGTTTTCTAACCCCAGCATCATTATGTTGAATCAATGCCTGATAGTAGGTTTTAATTTGCTTTCTGTAATGGGCTGCCAAATTTGCATCTATTACAGTAGCCTAAGCATAATTCTGTATAATTTCATGATAACCTCTTCATCCTTGTATTCGAAGTCCCCCTTTGTATATACCTTACCTGCCTTCAATAGCACTTGTAGGTATCAATGGGATATAAATTCAAAACCATCATGCACGCTTTCCATGCTGTAACGATTCATTCAGAAGGGCAAAAACCCATCCCTGCTTCACAGAATGTCTGGGCTGTTGCTAAACCTGACAGACCTTCTTTTAGATTGTTGGGACCCGCTGAAGAAACCAGGCTTTTCCATTCTGTGGAAGGGTCACCGGACCTGAAACGTTAACTCTTGTTTTTTCCTTCACAGATGCTGCCAGACCTGCTGAGCTTCTCCAGCAAACTTTGTTTTCGTTCCAGGCTTTCCTAAAATGATGACTCAAGTGTCATCATGCAGGAATGCTCCTCGTGTTTGCACTTTAATACTGCGGGTTGCTACATGTCTACACGTGTTTACCTAAGCCCAACACTGTTGGCTTATCACTGACACTGGAGTTCTCTGTGAGGCAGCCTGGTAACCGTGACAGCTGAAAGTCGAAGAACGCTGAGCAGTGAGCTCAGTTGCAGCTGCAGCTCTCCGGCCTGATTTTAATGAGGCCGGATCACAGGCAGTGCAAGGACCATTTCACAAACATCATCAGCCATTACTGACACAGGGCCCTGATCTATTTGAAAGCCATGGATCTCTTTGTACAGAAAGGAAGGCAGTCAGTGGGAGACTTTTTGCTGCTCCACTGAAGATCGTTGGGACAGAGTACTTTGTAAATAAGAATCTGAAAGGGTTAATACAGAGGATTGTCATGAGCACCACTCGCTACAATGTCATCATGTGGACCTGTAAACAGAACGGCTTCAGATCTGGGCAGAATCAGACCAAACATCTGGTCCTTTTCAAATTGTCTGTAACAATATCTATCATATCAGTGTAAGCTACAGAGAGCTAGCTAGCATGTAACAAACTATGTGCAGAACTTTCTAAGTTCGAAGTGACATGGCCTGTGGTGGGATGTGCGGCAGAATCAGGTGATAAATACAACAAGGCCCATCTCAACATCAAGGTCAGCTCACTCCACCTTTGGCATTTTTCACAAGTGGCATGGAGAGATTCATACTAGTTGTGGTGAGATGGTAGTTGATGGGGATTAACATATGTCAAGTATTTCATTTTTGGGATGACTCTCCTCATTAATATTCAGCCTCCCATTTTACCAAACTCCCCATACCAACTCAAAAGCAGGAAAACTCAAACAAAAAAAAACAGAGGGTGCACTGGGCAGGCGCAGCTCGCTGCTCGTTCTGAATGATCTCCATGTTGGACTCTGGGCACCAACATCTGAGTGCACGCTCCATGGGCACCGGTCACATACACCTCACATCCACAAACATTGGTATCCCACGTGTGGCAGCCTCTTTGAGCCCTCATGGCACATCTCTGGTCCACTTACAAAACGCTTCTGCACTTTAATGCTGCTGTTCGGCCCGCACCAGCAAATAGAATTATAAGAATGCAGCAAGGACACAGTGCACGTCTGGGCTCTTAGCTCACTGTGATAGACTTATAGAGGCATACAGGCACAGAAACGGACCCTTCGGTCCAACTCATTCATGCTGACCAGGTCTCCCAAACTAAACTAGTCCCATTTGCTTGCATTTGGTCCATATCCCTCTAACCCTTTCCTATTCTAGTATCAGTCCAAATATCTTTTAAATGTTGTAACTGTACCTGCATCCATCACTTTCCCTGGCAGTTCATTCCATACACCACCCTCTGTGTGAAAAAGTTGACCCTCTGATCATTTTAAATCTTTCCCCTCTCACCTTAAACCTGTGCCCTCTAGCTTTGGACTCCCCTACCCGAGGGAAAAGACCTTTACTATTCAGTATATTTATGCGCCTCATGATTTTATAAACCTCGAAAAGTCACCCCTCAACATCTTACACTCCAGTAGAAAAAGTCCAAGCCTATCCAGCTTCTCCTTATAACTCAACCCCTTCAGTCCCGGTAACATCCCTGTGAATCTTTTCTGCATCTTCTTCAATTTATAAATATCCTTCCTATAGCAGGGCAACCAGAACTGTACACAGTACTCCAAAAAAGGCCTCACCAACATCCTGTACAATCGCAACATGATGTCCCATCTCCTATTCTCAATGGTCTGAGCAATGAAGGCTTGCGTGCTGAACGCCTTCTTAACCACACTGTCTACCTCTGGTGCAAATTTCAAAGAACTACATACCTGAACCCCCAGGTCTCTCTGTTCGACATCACTCCCCAGGGCCCTACCATTAACTGAGTAAGTCCTGCCATTATTCATCTTACCAAAATGCAACACCTTGCATTTATCTAAATTAAACTCCATCTGCCACTCCAGATGATCAAGATCCCATTATACTCTGAGATAACCTTCTTCACTGTCTACTATACTGCCAGTTTTGGTGTCATCTGCAAATGTACTAATCATGCTTCCGACATTCTCATCAATTTTTTTCACATAAATGATAAACAATAGTGGACCCACAACAATCCTTGCAGCACACCACTGGTAACAGGCCCTCCGGTCCAAAAAAACAACCCTCTACCACCAGAGATAGTAGGAACTGCCGATGCTGGAGAATCTGAGATAACAAGGTGTAGAGCTGGATGAACACAGCAGGCCAAGCAGCATCAGAGGAGCAGGAAGGCTGACGTTTCGGGCCTAGAGATAGTAGGAACTGCAGATGGTGGAGATTCTAAGATAACAAGGTGTAGAGCTGGATGAACACAGCAGGCCAAGCAGCATCAGAGGAGCAGGAAAGCTGATGTTTCGGGCCTAGACCCTTCTTCAGAAATGGGGGAGGGGAAGGAGATTCTGAAATAAATAGAGAGAGAGGGGGAGGCGGATAGAAAATGGATAAAGGAGAAGATAGGTGGAGAGGAGACAGACGGGTCAAAGAGGCGGGGGTGGAGCCAGTAAAGGCGAGTGGAGGTGGGCAGTTAGGGAGGGGATAGGTCAGTCCAGGGAGGACGGACAGGTCAAGGGGGCGGGATGAGGCTAGTAGGTAGGAGATGGGGTGGGGCTTGAGGTGGGAGGAGGATTAGGTGGGAGGAAAGACAGGTTAGGGAGGCAGGGACGAGTGGGGCTGGTTTTGGAATGCGGTCAGGGGAGGGGAGATTTTGAAGCTCATGAAGTCCACATTGATACCATTGGGCTGCAGGATTCCCAAGCAAAATATGAGATGCTGTTCCTGCAACCTTCGGGTGGCATCGTTGTGGCACTGCAGGAGGCCCAGGATGGACATGTCGTCTGAGGAATGGGAGGGGGAGTTGAAATGGTTCGCGACTGGGAGGTGCAGTTGTTTATTGCGAACCGAGCGTAGGTGTTCTGCAAAGCAGTCCCCAAGCCTCCGCTTGGTTTCCCCGATGTAGAGGAAGCCACAATGGGAACAGCGGATACAGTATACCACATTACCACCCCCATCTCCTACTTACTAGCCTCATCCCGCCTCCTTGACCTCTCCGTCCTCCCTGGGCTGACCTATCCCTTCCCTAACTCCCCACCTACACTCACCTTTTCTGGCTCCATCCCCGCCTCTTTGATCTGTCTGTCTCCTCTCCACCTATCTTCTCCTTTATCCGTCTTCTATCCGCCTCCCCCTCTCTCCCTATTTATTTCAGAATCCCCTTCCCCTCCCCCATTTCTGAAGAAGGGTCCAGACCTGAAACGTCAGCTTTCCTGCTCCTCTGATGCTGCTTGGCCTGCTGTGTTCATCCAGCTCTGCACCTTGTTACCTCTACTACCAGACTCTGCTTCCTACCATCAAGCCAATTTTGTATCCAATTGGCTAGCTCTTCCTGAGTCCCATGTGATGTAACTTTACAAGTCAGTCTACTATGCGCTTACTCACTTTGAGCCCATCTGAATGCGCACAGCACCTTTGCCTTTGAATGGCCTTTTCACACACTGCCCTACCAGCCAGAGAGATCAGGCAATATTATGGCTGTCTTTAGCAGAGAGACAAAGGATAGAAGTTACAGCAGGTCTCTATCAAATCAAGCTCTTCCTGGCACAGTAAGTCAAGGCAACCTCCAATACCAGTCCAGGCCCTGTGTTGGGGAGATCAGAGTCAGGACCCTCAGTTCATGAGAAGTTACTCTTTCTCCTTATAGGGAATTGTTTTCTTCATGGAATGAGACAGAGCCAGGGATTATGGGAGATGAAAGTAGATGGCACAGCTGTTATTATTGGTGTGGGTGGGGAGATGTCCTGAGTGAGTGTTGGCATCGCAGAGGGCAGGCAGGGTAAGTGATGTGGGTGAATGGGCTGGATGGCAGTGAGTAAGAGAAGATGTGACAGACAATGGTGAGACTGGTAGCACATGAGCCTTAGTGGGAGATGGGTGCAGTGACAGAGATAGAGTGAGTGTGAGGTATCAGAGAGAAGACGGTGGCACTGCCAGAGTGGAGAAGGTCATTGACCTTCCTACAGTGCTGGGCACTCCTTCAAATAGCTGAAACTGCTTTAACTTTAGTGCCAACATCAGACTAGGCTGGCACAGTCTGGTGTTATGGCCTCCACTGTTCTTAGGGCAAGAGAAAGTCCTGACTGTGCACTACTCCATGTAGCAGGGCTGCCAGGTCTCTGCCTACACTGCAGGGCACCGATTTCTCCCTGGCAGAACCACAAGCAACTGTGCAGGGGCAGCTCTGAACTGCCAGTGCTTATCCGAGTGCACAGGGCTGGCATGAGAGCAAAGGATGCTGGTGAATTCTGGGAAATACCCCGAATGGTTCATGATAAGATGGGATGGAAATCAGATATAAGTTATGCTGTAGGGACAGGGTATGTAACTAATGAGGTGAGTTTGCTAAGTTACGGTGAGAGAACTCAATAGGTCTCACAGCGAGAAGGCCTCCAAAAAGCTCGACACAACTTGGACTTAGCCAAAAAAAATCAGTCCTGTGTCTTCTTAGCTATGAAAGTTAGACCTAGAGTGTTTTCCCTTTGCTTCACTAGAATAAATTTGATCTGAAGAGGATGTTGGCAGCAACCTTCAGCATGACCAGTACCTCCTACAGCGTAGTGAGCTGGCATGACCTTATGGCAATGTGCCCCTGGCACAGGAAGACTTTGCCCGTCATTCTCATTCTGCTTCAATTGTGTTGGGATACCATTCTAACATCTGTATCACATTCTAGGCCTAATGCCATCCTGGAGGAGACCTACAATTAGCTGGTTGACCAGACGGTTGGAAAACCCACCTTGTCCCAGTCATAGATCCTTTTACTATTTTAATAGAAGGCCAATAGCTACTGAGAGAGAGAGAGAGAGGGACAGAGAGACAGAAAGAGAGAGAACAGACAAAGAACGTCCAGTGAATCATTCATCTGTTGTATCTGGCATTGCAGCCAAAATTGACCGAGACAACAATAAGCACAATGTTATTTTTCAGAGTCTATGAGAAGCTAGGGTGGCCCATAAGTTCCTTTTGCCTTGATTACATTCTTCTCTGGTTTTTACATTTTAAACCCACTGATGCCCTATGGTATATATTCATGCAGATGCAGTGCAGTAATCTCCAGCATATTGTACCCTACATCTAGGGCTGACAAGGAGGACTCTCAGCCTGTTACTGTGAACCAAAGTCAAGGGAGCAATACCTGCCACTCGTTAATATTAAAAACATACAACATTTCTGAAGAAGGGTCTAGGCCTGAAACGTCAGCCTTCCTGCTCCTATGATGCTGCTTGGCCTGCTGTGTTCATCCAGCTCTACACCTTGCTATAACTGACCGAGTGCATTTGTTTAATGAATGTGGATTAAACAGCACAAGGAGGGCCACATAAAAATGACTGCTTTTTAAACTTTATGAGCTCAGATTTGTTTTGCAGCCGTCAAATAGCCTTTGCTGCTGTGTACTTGGGGTTGTGGGTCCATGCTGGTAATATGAAACGGGCTCATGGTACATCCCAATGGTCTTCCATCGCTCCAGTTTTTACCTGGAGAACATTGCTGAGATTTTAACTCGCAAGTAACAGTGAGACTAGGGGAAGAGACTCCAAAAAGAGTTTGAATTGTTGCTCTGTGAACCAGACCGAGGAGAAGAGCAGACGTGGTGAAATATCCGCTGCCAATTCGATCCCATTACACACCAATCTTGCCATCCCCATAGATTTGAGCAGGTGGAAAGTCTTAAAAATATACTTCTGTTTAATGTATTTCTCTATTTTATAGGGTGTTTTACTGGACACTTTGGGCTGAATCTTCCCAACCCTGCCTCCGAGGGCTGTCAAAATGCCAATGGAGGGGTTGGGAGGAGAGGCTGAAATCTTCCTACCATCTGTGGTAGCAGCGGGCACCTCAGCAGCATGGCAACCCACCAGGTGGCTTCTTTTTTTAATTCTTTAACAGGATGTGGGCATCACTGGCTGGACCAGCCTTTATTGCCCAGAGGGCAGTTAGTAACCAACCACATTGCTGTGGGTCTGGAGTCACACAAGGCAGATTTCCTTCCCTGAAGGACATTAGTGAACCAGATGGACCTTCCCTGACAATTTATTCATTGTCATTCTTAAACTCTTAGTGAGTTTAAACTGCACCGTCAGGTAAGGAAGGATTTGAACCTGTGTCCCCAGAACATTACCTGGACCCCTGGACAAGTGATAATACCAGGTGGCCATCACCTCCCCACTAAGCCCCAAAGCAGTTTGCCCATGTTGAGGAGGTTCCCATCATTGGGTGAGAAGGAAGATGGCTGGGTAAACCCTGATGACATCCCCTTTCCCTGACGTGTGTTCCGCTGTCCACAGACCAGTCAGCCCAGTGGGAATGGTATAGTAGTGCCTTCTCCCTGGGATTGCCACCTCGCTGATAACTGGGCATGTCTCAATTGGCGGCTCTTGGGCAAAGCCAACACCTTTGAGTGGATGGTTGTTGGCTGCCCTGGCACAATTCTGCCCCTGAGTCTCACTGGTCACAAGAGAGGTGTCAGCAACCATTTTCAACCCTGACACGGGGCGTGACCATCATTGAAAAGATTTAGCCCGATGATAGGCTGAGATACATAGGGTGGGAGGAGGTCCTTGAAGAATGCAGACCCTATCGAAGACCAGTTGAGCAGAAATCCTAAATCTCAGCTGTAAACTCTAAGTAAGACACAACAGGATTTATTTTTGCTATTTGAGTAATTGTTTGACATACTTTGCAATGATGCAAAGCTAAAGACAAAGCAGCCCGTTTGATTGGCAACAGACCCACAAGCATCCACTCCTTCCACCATTGATGCTCAATAGCAGCAGGGTGTACTTTCTACAGGACGCCCTGCAGAAAAATTCACCAAAGGTCCTTAGGCAGCACCTTCCAAACCAATAACAACTACCATCTAGAACAACAAAGACAGCAGATACATGCGAATACCACCGCCTATAAGTTCCCCTCCAAGGCACTCACCATCCTGACTTGGAAATATATCATTGTTCCTTCACTGTCGCTGGGTCAAAATCCTGGAATTCCCTCCCTAAGAGTATTATGGGTCTACCTACAGCAAATGGACTGCAGCGGTTCAAGAAGGCAGCTCACCACCACCTTCTCAAGGGGCAAATAGGGATGGGCCCAGCCAGTGTCGCCTATGTCCTATGAGTTAATAAAAAAAAATCAGTTTACATTGGTGTCACCTGAGTGCTATAACTAATAAATGAACTTCGAGCATTTTAATTTCTTCAGTGTAAGCAGTCCAGTCTTGTATGTATTCAGACTGATTCCTGGATACCTTAAATCCACAGACTGGAACCAGAGATGAACTGCTGTCATGAAAATGAGACTGAAATACAGATGACATTCATCAGCTGTGCAATGCAGGATGGAAGTATTTGTTCAGATTAGAGCACGGAATATACCTTCCGGATTAAAACAAAATTCAACTTACTTCTCTCATGCCAGTACTCAAGATTTTTAATCCTGTTTCTTTTTCAAGTTTCTCTTTGTTGATCTCTGCAAAAAAAGAAGAAGACAAATTTAAACTGGGTGTACGGACGGAACACACCTCCACCATTATTCCAGGAAACATGCACAGCATCAGATTGGGTATGTCAGCCTGTCAGATTTTCAGAATGGGATCTTACAGAGTGTCTACATTAGGGGAACCATGCAATTATAGAGAAAAATAATTTGAGATTTGTTGGCGCCCTACAAAGTTGCAAATATGTACTATTTCTTAAAATTCGACTTGAAAACAAATCAATCACCATGAACGCAAAAGCTGCCAGTGTATGTTTCATATTGAGCAAACATCACTGAGGTTTTCATTGAATCCCTACAGTGTAGAAGCAGGCCATTCAGCCCATTGAGTCCACACCGACCCTCGGAAGAGCGCTCAACCCAGACCCACCCCATCCCTGTATCCCTGCATTTCCCATGGCTAGCCCACCTAGACTGCACATCCCTGGACACTATGAGCAGTTTGGCACGGCCAATCCATCTAACCTGCATACTTTTGGACTGTGGGGAGAAACTGGAGCAACTCCACACAGACAGACACCCGAGGGTGAAATCGAACACGGATTACCACTAACCACTGACCCGTTGTACTTCCCTTTTCAACACTTATTTTCTGTATTTATTGCTGCACATCTTTTTAAGAGCCCAAACCAAAAGCTGAAGCAACTTGACTCAACGTACATATATTCTCACACAGAACTGTTATCACATTTTTCTGATGAAGGGTCTAGGCCCGAAACGTCAGCCTTCCTGCACCTATGATGCTGCTTGGCCTGCTGTGTTCATCCAGCTCTACACCTTGTTATCTCAGATTCTCCAGCATCTGCAGTTCCTACTATCTCTGCTACCACATTCAGCTCAGCAGATCACTAACATGTCACAAGTGAGACAATATGTTGGAAGAATATTTGGCTCTCAGTCAATTGTGGAATCATGAGGCAGATTTCCAGGCTAAAGTCACACAAGGATATCTTGGATGGCCACATCCCTAGCCAGAGGTGGGACTTCTACTCCTCACTTGGGCAGATGTCCTACCTCAGAAGCTCCCAATCGATCTGGATGGCCTGCAGCTCTATATTAGCGACAGCACCAGTGACTGTGTTGGCTCGGGCTGAGACTGCAAACAGCCTCACCCAATCTAGGTCCCCAAGTCCAGGACTAGCTAAGTGAATGGCAGGGCTCACGGCAGGTAGATGAGGTGAGGTCTGAGATGGGAAAGGCAACAATGGCAAGGCCAGAGTGAGCGGGAGAATCCCCAGGACAGAATAACCTGGGAGGGGGTTGGAAGTGTGGTCAATATAGAAGGAAAGCCCTTGAATGAGGCACACAGCACCTGCGACACCTCAGCCGGGGCGGGAGGTGGCCCTTAAGAGATAAATAATTTTCTTTTTTGCTTAAGCCACTCACCATCCTGACTTGGAATTGTATCACCAGTTGTGTTGCTGGGTTCAAAATCCATGAACACCCGTACGACCATTGACCATTCGCCATCCCCCCGCACCACCACCACACCCCATACCCCGCCACCTCCCCCACCCTCCCCAACAGCATTGTGGGTCTACCTACACCAAATGGTAGCAGTGGTTCAAGAACCTCATTTCCACCTTCTCAAAGACAGTATGGGGACGGGTAATAAAGGTTGGCCCAGATAGAGGAGCTCACATCCCTAAATGAAAAAAATAATGGCAACTGAAGAACAGGCCAGGGCTACTGAGCGGGCATATAAGGACAGATGAATACTAAGCAATCCTTTAACACCATTGACACTAAAACTGTAGCAACTTTAATACTTTGTGAGGTGGCTACAGAAACATTTAAAAAAAAGGCAACCTTTGTACATTTCCTAAAAAAATACCCTGAAATTCTACCAGATTTTAAACATCCTGCCTGAGATTTTATAAAAGTAGTAGTCATTCATTTGGGGTAAGAGAGATTTAAATCATTACCTTGTATCACTTAATAACTTCTTTCTGTGTACATAAGATCACAGAGCCTAAGTAAAACAGGCTTTTTCCTAAACTCTATATAGTCGTGGTTTGTAATTAAAATCAAGAATATTATCTGAAATATATATTAAACCTGGTCTGTTAATTAATAATGCAACACTTTCAAAACAGGCAATTAGATAGGCAAGGAATAGAAATATGAAGAACAGAAAATGGAAACAGTGTGTTACTAAACCTTTAACCAAATTATTGTCTATGAATCTTTCTTGACTGCTCCCACGTGCAAAAAAAATGTCTTTTTTTAAAAAATCCCCAGATGAAGGATATGCAAATAGGCTGGAAGAGCTGAACCCTATAATGTTCTCAAAATTCTGCAAAGGCCTATTTAATTAGTATTTTAATTTATCAAAATTATTCTTTGCACTTGACAATTTATGCAGTATTCTATGTAATTAACCATGCAGCTTCTGAGGAATAATCTTGCCAGTGCTGCTAATAGCAGTTATTCTACCCTGAAAGGAACTGTGTATGTCTCAACTCTGATCTAAATTACAATAAGGAGAAATTAATGGCTTTTTTTTTCTTTATCAAAGCGCATGCTGGGAGTTCCGCAGATTATACCATTCTACTGTAGAGCAGCCTGGTAATTAGCCAAGAAGAGTACGCATTTTCAGTCCTGTGTATATGCCTATTAGCAGCTTGTCAATATTAGTTCCCAGCTTAAAAAAAACATGCTGCTTGTTTCTAAACGCTTGATCTAAATGTGTAGCTTGCAGTATTGTTGATGACAGCTTGGTAAATGCTGGTGTCAAGACCAATTTTAAAACCATTTTTCAAATTATTTTAATTAGATTTTTTTTCATTCTCACTTGCATTAATTTAATTTCTGATACTAGCGTTTTAGCTTTCAATCTGTTCGCATGAATTTTCTTACAGTACACTGTGTGGCCTAAAGTCATTTAACCAGGGCTTTGATACTAAAGCTTACATGAACAGTTTAGAGTCTGGCACAATTAGAGATGGGGAAGGTGGGACCCACTGTTGTTACTCCCAGGGCAATAATGGCAAATCCAGCCACTGCATTTTGTTGTAGCAAATAATATTTTTTTAATATATAAAAATGAATTATCTCTGAGGCAGTTTTGTTTTTCCTCACTGTGCAATATATAACACAAGTTTTAAAACGAAGTAATTTTTAGACAGACCAAAACTGTTCTCAAGAAACAAAGATAGAAACAAAAGCCTAAAGGTGGACTCTAAGTCAATTACTCTTTAAAATGAATTATTACAGATAGTGACACAGGTTAATAAGGTCACATAAGACGGAAACCAAGGACTGGGGTTCATGCCTAACTGAACAACACAGAAGATATGTTAAGGTTGTAAAAATACCCTGGCAATAACACATTGCAAAGTTTTGATCTTCAAATTACAAAAAAGTACACAGAGAGGGTGCTAGAAAGATTTATGAGGATGATGCTGAAACTGAGAGAATATTATTATCCAGAAAGATTGAATCACCTTTCCTCTAGAAAATGCAAGGCTGAAAAGATGAATCATGATTCAAATGAGACCAAAACTATAAGCCATAAATGTAAGATAATCCCCAAAGTATTCAATAGCGAATTCAATAGAAAAGCCTTTACCTAGACAGTGGTTAGAATGTGGAACTTGCTGCCTTATGAAGTAGGTGCAGTGAGTAGCATTAATGCATTTAAACAGAAGCTAGATATACATTAAAGTAAAACAAAGAACTGTAGATGCTGGACACTGAAACAAGCAAAAAACAGAAATTGTTGGATTCATCAACTCTGACAGGATTTGTGAAGAGAAAACAGAGTTCACATTTGAGCTGAAACGTCAGTAATTTCTGTTTTTGTTTGAGCGAGATATGTACATGATGAAGAAAGGAACAGAAGATTAAGTTGACAGGGTGAGATAAAGAAGGGTGTTAAGAGGCTTCGGTGGAGCATAAACTCAGATGTGGTTCAACTGGGCTTGATATTTCTCTTCTGAATTTTCTAAGTAACGTCATGTAAAGGAGAGGGCTTAAAGACCTGCTTTGAAACATCACTTGGATTTGAGAAGTTAGTGCAGGCTGAAGAAGTCAAACAATCGACAGAGTCCGATGACTCTCTGCTAAGGATCATGGAGTAAAGAGAACAATCTCTCCATCAATGTCAGCAAAACGAAGAAGCTGGTCATTGACTTCAGGAAGCAGAGTGGAGGGCATGCCCCTGTCTGCATCAGTGGTGCTGAGACTGTTACAAAGTTTTATAGAAGCACTATAGAAAGCATTCTGTCTGGATGCATCATGGCTTGGTATGGCAAATGCACTGCCCAGGACTGTGAAGAGCTACAGAGAGTTGTGAACACAGCCCAGTCAATCACGCAAACCAGCCTTCCATCCATTGACTCCATCTATACTTCTCACTGCCACAGGAAAGCAACCAATATTATCAAAGACCCCTCCCACCCCAGTTATACTCTCTTCCACGCTATTCCATCGGGCAGAAGATATAAATGTTTATATACACGTACGAAGACATTCAAGAACAGCTTCTTCCTCGCTTTTATCAGGCTTTTGAATGGTCTCAACTGTTAATGTTGATCTCTCTGCACCTTCTTGCCAGCTGTAACACTATGTCCTGCACTCTGTTCTGTTACCCAGATACACTTATATAGTACAATATGCCTGCAAGCCAAGTAAGACAATACTTTTCACTGTATCTCAGTACATGTGACAGTAAGAACTCAAATCAAATCAAATCAAAAACAGGATGGTAATCACAGGATGATTGGAGAAATATGTGGAAAGGAAGAAGGGGGGATTATCAATAGGAGGAGAGAAATAATGGCAGTCTCAGAAACATCTCAAAGTCAGCAAAATGAAAAATGTTATTATTTATTCCAAGGGGGACTGAATACAAAAATAGGGAGCTTATGCTTCAGTTATACAGAGTGCTGGTCAGTGACCACATCTAGAATAAATCTGGTGTATAATATTATTTAAGGAAGGATGTACATGTTCTGGAAGCAGTTGAGAAAGGGTTTACTGGACTTACACCGAGAATGAGAAGGTTACTCTATGAGGAAACATTTAACAGACTTAAGCTTGTATCCACTGGAATTTAAGAGTAACAAGCAAGTTGGTTGAACACTGTGAGCTCCTGAAGGGTCTTGACAGAGTAGATGTGAAAAGGATGTTTCCTCTTAACTGAGAATCCAGAATGACAAGTCAGTATTTACAAATTAGGGGTCAACTATTTAATACAAATCAGGTGAATTCTTCTTCTCGGAGAGTTCTGATTCTTTGAAAATCACTTCCTGAAAAGGTGATGAAAACAAAGTCCTTGAATATAGTTCAGGCAGATATAGATAGATTCTTGTGAAGCAATGGGGTGAAAAACCTTATCAGAGGTAGGCAGCAATGTGAATGTGAGGTTCAATCACATCAGCCATGGCCTTATTGAATAATAGAAGAGTCTCAAGGGGGCGAATGGGTCGCTCCTGCTCCTTGTTTGTAGGTTCATCAGTAATCATATTAAAGTCATGTCAATGTGTCTGTAAAGGCAAATGAAGTGCACAACAAGATCCCACATGCAATGATGATACAAACAATACGTTATTTGTCTGAATCTTATGATATTTTGGATAAGTTTCAATTTCGCCAGGCTTCATGGAGGGATTCTCTCTATTAGGCCCAGCACCTTCTCTCACGCGATCATCCCATTTAAAAAAATGGGCTTACCATCTCATTAAGCATCTACCCCATCCCCACTGGCACTCCTCTTGTCCAATCTTAGCCTGATTCTACAGTTGTTGTAGCTGGATGTACTTGCCGCTTGCTGGGATATCCCAGAATAGACTATCTTCCCCGGCACTGCCACCATATTTAAAAGGCTGTTATGCACTGAATCAAGAGCTGGCAGTCTGGAACCACCATGCTTGGTTCGCTGATATCTGCCCTAGGCAATGTAGGAAAGGTAAGGCATGGCAAAATAGAAATGACAAGGCACAGATGCTGACAGCATGCAAGTAGGCACAAGGAGAGTGAATGCTGAGAGAACAAATTATAGAATCCTTACAGTGTGGAAACAGGCCATTCAGCCCAACACCGACCCATAAGACCATATTACGTAGGAGCAGAAATTAGGACATTCAGCCCATCGAGTCTGCTCTGCCATTCAATCATGACCCTTTGAAGAGTGTCCCACCCAGACCCAACTCCCTACCCTATCCCCATAACCCTGGATTTCCCATGACTAATCCACCTAGCCTGCACGGTCCTGGACACTATGGGCAATTTAGCATGGCTAATCCACCTAACCTGCACATCTTTGTACTGTAGGAGGAAACCGAAGCACCCAGCGGAAACCCACACAGACACGTAAAAAACTCCACACAGACAGCTGCCTGAGGGTTGAATTGAACCCAGATCCCTGGCACTATGAGGCAGCAGTGCTAACCACTGAGCCACCATGTCATCCTGAGCCTTAAGATGCAGCCAGGTCCAAGTGTGAGCATGATCCTGTAAGGCTGGAGCAGAATAAAAGATCAAATAAAAACCTAACGAACTGCGAATGCTGTTAATCAGAAACAAAAGCAGAAATTGCTAGAAAAACTCAGCAGGTCTGGCAGCATCTGTGGAGAGAAACATTTTGGGTTGTGTGACCCTTCCTCAGAACAGATGGTAGCTAGGAAAATGTTGGTTTATATGCTGGAGACAGGGCAGGGGGAGGGGGTAAAGAGTGAACGATTGGTGGGGATGGAGCCCAAAGACAGAGAAGAGCAGTTAGACAGACGAAGGAATGGATAACAATCAGGCTAGGAGACTGAATAACTGTTAATGGGGACAGTTACTGGCTAACAATAGGTAGTGTGTAATAGCAAACTACGTGATAACAAGGCCTGGTTGTGGGGTAAGGGTAAGAGCGTGGGAGAGCTCAAGCCCTTAAGTTATTGAACTTAATATTGAGTCTGGAAGACTGTAACTGGATTGGCGATGCACCATGATGGTGCAGAGAGGCTGACATGTGTCAAATGACAAGGTCTGTGGATGTGGGGTGCATGAGACAGCTGCCCACGGAGAGTGCCCTGAGACTAATGTCGGGAATTCTCAATGTTTAGTTTCTATCCAGCATGTGGCTAAAATAGGAACCTGTATTTTAATGAGTGAAATTCCATGCTAATCAGAAGATAATGAGTAATAATCCCTATTATTGGGCATCTCGCCCCTCCGTAGTGAGTGTCTTGTCTCAGTGCAGGAGGGCGGTGAAGATGAAATCAGGATTAAATCCTTCAGCACCAGCCACCTCACAATCAGGAACTTTACAAACTCCAGAAAGCACCCGACACTTGCACAATCATAACAACCCAGCAATAATTCAGCAGTAACTCACCTGCAAGTAACTGATGCTCCCTTTAAACAGTACTGTGGAACACTATCAACTACCTACCATATGTTGAACTACATGTGGTTAAGTGAGAACATGACCAGGAGCATTCAGCTTCCAATGGTATGAGAAGTGTCCAGGTGCCAAGGACACAATTTGAATTTCAAAAGATAGATAGAATTATTGAACAGTCGGGGAATCAAGGGTTATGGGGAAAAGGCAAGTGAAGTTATAAGGAGAGGCTGGATAGGCTGGTACATTTTTCACTGGAGCATAGGGAGGCTAACGGGTGACCTTATAGAGGTTTATAAAATCATGAGGGGTATGGATAAGGTGAATGGCAGGTGTTTTTTCCCTAGGCTGGGGGACAAGGGAGTAGCTTTTTAAGATGAGAGGAAAAAGATTTTAAAATGACAGGAGGGGCAATTATTTTACACACATAGTTTTTCTCACGTGGAATAAAGTTCCAGAGGAAGTGGTGGATACAGGTTCAGTTGCAACATTTCGATAAGTGCATGAATAGGAAAGGTTTGGAGGAATATGAGCCAAGTTTAGGCAGGTTTTATTTTATTCATTTGTGGGATGTGGGCATTGCTGGCAGGGCCAGCATTTCTTTCTCATCCCTAGTTGCCCTTGAGAAGGTGGTGGTGAGCTGCCTTCTTGAACCGCTGCAGTCCACCTGCTATGGGTTGACCCACAATGCTATTAGGGAGGGAATTCTAGGATTTTGACCCAGCGACAGTGAAGGAACAATGATATATTTCCAAGTCAAGATGGTGAGTGGCTTGGAGGGGAACTTGGGGGTGGTGGTATTCCCATATGTTTGCTACCCTTGTTCTTCTAGATGGAAGTGGTTGTGGGTTTGGAAGGTGCTATCTGAGGATCTTTAGTGAATTTCTGCAGTGCATCTTGTAGATAGTACACACTGCTGCGACTGAACATTGGTGCTAGAGGGAGTGGATGCTTGTGGATGTAAAGCCAATCAAGTGGGCTGCTTTGTCCTGGATGGTGTCAAGCTTCTTGAGTGTTGTTGGAGCTGCACTCATCCAGGCAAGTGGGAAGTATTCCATCACACTCCTGACTTGTGCCTTGTAGATGGTGGACAGGCTTTCAGGAGTCAGGAGGTGAGTTACTCGTCACAGTATTCCTAGCCTCTGACCTGTTCTTGTAGCCACTGTGTTCATGTGGTGAGTCCAGTTGAGTTTCTGGTCAATGATAACCCCCAGGACGTTGATGGTGGGGGACTCAGTGATGGTAGCACCATTGAATGTCAAGGGGCGGTGGTTAAATTGTCTCTTATTGGTGATGGCCATAGCCTGGCATTTGTGTGGCACGAATGTCACTTGCCACTTATCAGCCCAAGCCTGGATATTGTCCAGATCATGCTGCATTTGAACATGGACTGCGTCAGTATCTGAGCAATCGCGAATGGTGCTGAACATTATGCAATCATCGACGAACATCCCCACTTCTGACCTTAGGATGGAGGGAAGGTCATTGATGAAGCATCTGAAGATGGTTGGGCCGAGGATACTACTCTGAGGAACTCCTGCTGAGATGTCCTGGAGCTGAGATGATTGACCTCTAACAACCACGACCATCTTCCTATGTGTCAGGTATGGCTCCAACAACCAGAGAGTTTGCCCCCTGATACCCATTGATTCCAGTTTTGCTAGGGTTCCTTGATGCCACACTTGGTCAAATGCAGCCTTGATATCAAGGGCTGTCACTCTCACCTCACTCTGGAATTCAGTTCTTTTGTCCATGTTTGAATCAAGACTGTAATGAGGTCAGGAGCTGAGTGACCCTGGGGGAGCCCAAACTGGGCATCACTGAGCAGGTTATTGCTGAGCAGGTGCTGCTTGATAGCACTGTTAGTGACACCTTCCATCACTTTACTGATGATCGAAAGTAGACCGATGGGGTGGTAATTGGCCAGGTTGGATTTGTCCTGCTTTTTGTGATTGCTGCGACTGCTTCAGCTTTATCTTTTGCACTGATGTGCTGGGCTCTTCCATCACTGAGGATGGGGATATTTGTGGAGCCTCCTCCTCCAATGGGTTGTTTAATTGTCCACCACCATTCACGACCGGATGTGGCAGGACTGCAGAGCTTAGATCTGATCCATTGGTTGTGGGATCGCTTAGCTCTGTTTATCACTTGCTGCTTTCGCTGTTTGGCATGCAAGTAGTCCTGTTTGGTGGCTTCACCAGGCTGGCATCTCATCTTCAGGTATGCCTAGTGCTGCTCCTGGCATACCCTCCTGCACTCTCCATTGAACCAGGGTTGGTCCCCTGGCTTGATGGTAATGGTTGGGTGGGGGATATGCCGGGCCATGAGGTTACAGATTATGCTGGAGTACAATTCTGCTGCTGTTGATGGCCCACAGTGCCCCATGGATGCCCAGTCTTGAGTTGCTAGATCTGTGCGAAGTCTGTCCCATTTAGCACGGTGATAGTGCCACACAACACGATGAAAGTTATTCTCAACGTGAAGGTGCGACTTTGTCTCCACAAGGACTGTGCGATGGTCACTCTTGCCGATACTGTCATGGATAGATGCATCTGGAGCTGGCAGATTAGTAAGGATGAGGTCAAGTATGTTTTTCCCTCTTTGTTGGTTTCCTCACCACCTGCCGCAGACCCAGTCCAGCAGTTATGTCCTTTAGGACCCGACCAGCTCGATCAGTTGTACTGCTGCCGAGCCAGCCTTGGTGGTGGACATTGAAATCCCCCATCCAGAGAACATTTTGTGCCTTGCCATCCTCAGTGCTTCCTCTAGTGTTGTTCAACTTTGAGGAATACTGATTCATCAGCTGAGAGAGGTCAATATGTAGTAATCAGCAGGAGGTTTCCTTGCCCAGGTTTAACCTGAAGCCATGAGACTTCATGGGGTCCGGAGTCGATGTTGAGGGCTCCTAGAGCAATGTCTAGATGGCCTCGTGGTACTATCGCTGGGCTATTAATCCAGAGACCTTGATAATGTTCTGGGAACCTGGGTCCAAATCCTGCCATGGCAGTTGGTGGAATTTGAATTAAAAGAAAATCTGGAATTAGAAGACTAATGATTACCATGAGTCGATCATCAGGAAAAACCCATCTGCTTTTCTAATGTCTTTTAGGGAAGGCAACCACCATCCTTACCTGATCTGGCCTGCATGTGACTCCAGTCCCACAGCAATCTGGTTGACTTTGAACTGCCCTCTGGGTAATTAGGAATGAGCAATAAATGTTGCCTGGTCAGCGACACCCTCATCCCGTGAATGATTGAAAAAAAAATTCCTCCCTACTGTATCCCACCGTGCCACCACCTCTGCTGGGTTTGTCCTGCATGTGGGACAGGACATATCCAGGGATGGTGATGGTGGTGTCTGGGACATTGTCTGTCAGGTATGATTCTGTGAGTATGACTATGTCAGGCTGTTGCTTAACTAGTCTGTGAGACAACTCTCCCAACTTTGGCACGAGTCCCCGGATGTTAGTGAGGAGTACTTTGCAGGGTTAACAGGACTGTTTCTACCGTTGTCTTCCGGTGCCTAGATCGATACCAGGTGATTTCTTTGAGACTTTGTAGCAATTGGTACAACTGAGTGGCTTGCTAGGCCATTTCAGAAGGCAATGATTTCATTACTTTTTTCTCATTTTGACCGCCTGCTCTGTTGTAAAATGACATTCAAGCTGGACCTGAAACTTCTGACAGTTGCCAACAGTGATTTCCAGTTTAAAGTACATTAAGGTGTGATAAGCAGAAAATCTTTGAAATGCCCAGCAAATATCCTGCATCCAAAAGTGGAATTGATAGGCAAATGTTATTTTTCTTTCAAGTTGTAACAGCCAATTTGAAACGGTGATTATTCACAAGCACTTCTTGAACTTGAATTTTTTTGATATATTTTAAAAGTTGTTTCTTTCAACTCAATTTTGAACTTCTTTCATGGGACTGCTGTGGGGTTAGGCTTCCATGGGATTATAGGAACATGAGTTAGTTAGCCAGTTCATTGAGTCTAGCACTCATATCCTTCAGCTTGTTGAGCACAAAAATCATTAAGAGCAAAGATAAC
>NC_063333.1:19983347-20039309 GCF_021869965.1 Rhincodon typus
TCAGCTTTCCTGCTCCTCTGATGCTGCCTGGCCTCCTGTGTTCCTCCAGCTCCACACTGTGTTATCTCTGACTCCAGCATCGGCATTTCTTACCATCTCTCATTAAGAGCAAAAATATCTTTTCATGCAATACAGATGTATCCTGAATAGTAAATGGAGTGGAAAGCAAATCTGAAAATATAGATATGTAGGCAAAAACAGGGCCTTAAGAAAATGCAGTCATAAAATATGTGACTAGAATGTATGGTTTTGTGATAAGGAGGACTAAATATACAGGAATAAAATAGTTTTGAAGGCTAGTACTATTGAGGAAGTGAGTTCAAATCCCCATAAAAAATCCAATTTAAAACCAAAAGTGAAGCATTTGTAGGTATTTTTCTAATCAACCTGTACAGCGATGTTATTGGGGGGAGTAGGCTTGAACCAGGGGCTCCTTGTTCAGAGGTGGGTCATTACCACTGCATCACAAGAGCTGTAATAAATATCTTTATTGCACAAGTAAAAGAAATCATTTTGAATCTGTTCAATCATCTGAAAAAGTCAATTAGTGCCCTAATATTGCTGAGAGAAAGAAATCAGATGCTCTTTCAGTGTGGCCTTTCTCTGACTCTCATTTGACATAAATGCCACTTACTCCTAACTGGCCTATCAAGTGCCCCAATAAGCTACACATTTGTATCCATGGCAACTAGGAATGAGCAATAAATGCTAGTCTTTCAGGCAACATCTTGAGGATGGAGAAAATAAAATAAAATGAAAACCATTTTATTGGGGCATAATTTTAAAGTGAAAGACAGAAGGTTTAGAGGTGATTTGAGGAGAATTTTTTTCACCCAGAGTGTGGTTGGGGACTGGACAGCCCTACCTGGGAGGATAGCTGAGATAGATAACCTCACAACCTTTAAAAAATGCTTGGATGAGCATCTGAAATGTCATAACAATCAAGCCTATGGGCCTAATGCTGTAAAGTGGGACTAGAATGGATTTAGTGTAGCTTTGACAGTACAATTTGTTGGGCCGAAAGGCCTCCTCTATACTGTATGGTTCTATCATTAGATATTTACAATTTAAGTCTCCCATTATCGAAAGGGTATTTTACCAATGAAAAGGCTGGAATACATATTTATGCGGCCAATACCAATACCAACTTAAAAACTACTTATTAGACCAGAGAATGTTAAAGACAATATAATGGATATCGGTGTTTCCCCTAAAAGAATGGGAATCATATGCTGTACCAACTCAAATCTTTTTGTTACCAGTCAAGAATACCTTTTCCCGAAGTATTGTGGACGATGATAAAAATGTGTGTTTCAGTGGTATTTCTTTTAATTTCTCCCTGTTTCTGAAGTTATATATACGATCTGTTTGAAGGCTGTTGCTCTATTGTTTGTCATCTTAATGGTTACATTTTTTTAAATTCAAAACAGTCCATACAAAATTGTGCTGACCTGAGAAACCTGCCTGTATCTTATATTCAACACCAGCCAGTTCTGGAAAACTACTTGCTCGAGCAAACAGTTTCATTGCATATGTCTTAACATCTACCTTGCAGTTGGAATACTCACTGAGGCTGCATCGCGTTGAAGACTGAGGATTTCCTAAGTTAAAAAATAATTGCAAATTTTTCAAAGATAAGCAATTTTACAATTGCTTGCTCCTAGTTCATAGCTGTGACATTAAGATTACTGGCAATGTTAACTAAAGAAGCATCCTAAAACTCTTAATGTAAATAACAACCACTTCAATCAAAGAAGATAACATAGTCAAACATATTCTGAGGGCTGAAGACTATGTAGATGCAAGGATATGCTAATTCCAGACTGAAGCAGCAGACAAAGCAACAAATATTCCTTCTCCTTCACCCTTTCAGCCCTACACCCCAACCCAAATCCTCAGTAGGGTCTTGTTACAACGGATGCAATTAAAGAGCAAGAGGGAGGATATGCAAAAAACCCCACGTAAGATGCTGTGAACAGCTCAGGTTTGAGATCTGAAAGACTTGAGAGAACCTAATTAGCTGTGTGATTGACTGAGAAAATCCCCAGATGAACAAACTGAACAAATATTTGGGTGAAATGGTCTCGTCTGAACTTGGCAGGCACCGTATTCCAGCTTCAGGTGAAGTAACTGTTTCCATAAATATTAAATGATTCAACAAATAAACAGATCTAGCCAGCTGACAAAATTCATCTCTGGTGACTTTCCTCAAGCACACAATGGCTGTCAAAAGAAATTTGGCAAAAAAATTCTGTGGCTTCACTGACAGTCGTCCAGAAATTCTGATTAGTGCTTGAAAGCCTGACAGGTGACTTTCAGTTTATTTATCAGCAGCCAATCTGTCATATGCTATAGAAATCAATCCTAACAAGGCTGTTTACGCTGCACTTCCCATGCTGGGAAGGCAAATACCCAACGGGTGCCTGGAACAAAGGACAGATACTGAGTAGGAGGGGAGGTGTGTGAATGGAACAGAGGAAAGCTTTCGACATAAACGAACATTTACGTCAATTCGGTCGGGCATTATACGATGCCTGAGTGTCGCAAGCAAAACAGAAAGATTTGACATGAATTTCAATTCTTTTGCAGCTAGGCCCGGGCACCTGAAGGAAGCGGAGATGTAGGTGAAACGGATGGACAGTGGACCGACAGGAGGAGGATCGGATGGGGTGCAGGAGGTACGGAACCCATGCATTCCCCTTGCCCAATGCTCCTGCTCAGTCACGAGCATGGCAGTGGTGGAAGCTCGTAGCCGAGACCCCGCAGCCCGTTACAAAGACCCCAGCCGATGTCAAGAAGTGACTGGAAAAGCAATGGAGGAGGAACAAGAGAGACTCTACTGCAGTAAAATCTTGCATTATATTCAGTGTTTCAAGTTGGCGCCGGAGTGTAGTGACACTTTGCATATAACACGTGAGAAAACACTTTTCACTGTATTTTTATATATGTGTGACAATAAATCTAATTGAATCTAATTGGTCATTGCACTACTTGGACCTCTTCCTACCTAGTCGAGGGATTGTGACGATTTCAGAGTCATTATTCATAAAGTTTAGAATAACAGGTAGCACCAGTAAGAGGTTCCTTTGCTCTCTGCTGGTTAACAGCCCCTGGTTCATCAGGTTAGAATCTTCTTAAGAGTCAGGGTGCTTGAGAATGCAGCCCAAAGTGGATGGCAAACCTCCTCACTACACATTACACAGAACCTCTTTTCCCCAGCACCACGGCTAAATGCAGGGAAGATTGAAAGATAATTGCCAACCCCTCTATAATTCCACTCAGATCTTTCAATATCCCTGGATGTATCTCATCTGCTCTCAGTCCCTTATCAACATTAAGTACCGCAAGTTTATCCAAATACCTCCTCCTTATCAATTTCAAAGCCTTCAAGTGACTGACAGGTGATCTCACTGAAACCTACACAATGCTTACAGGGTAGAGGGTAGATGCAGGTCAGATGTTTTCCCCTAGTTGTGGAGTTTTAAACCAGGAGTACAATTTAACAGTAAGGAGGTGCCAGTTAGGACGGGGATGAAGAGAATTTTTGTTTTCCTCAGAGGGTTATGAATCTTTGGCATTCTCTGCCCACAAGGCTATGGAAGCTCAGGTTTTGAGTATATTTAAGGTAAAGGCTGATAAATTTTTGATTAGCAATGGCAGAAAGAATCAAAAACAGAAATTGTTGGAAAAGCTCTGCAGGTCTGGCAGCATCTGTGGACTGAAATCAGAGTTAATGTTTGGGTGCGGTGATCCTTTCTCAGAACTGGAACCAGGCATATAACTTTACAAATTCACACACACACACACACACACAAGAAAAAAGTTCAGAAGGGTCACCAGACCCGAAATGTTTTTGTCACAGATGCTGCCAGGCCTGCTGAGCTTTTCCAGCAACTTCTGTTTTTGTTCCTGATATCATGGGCATTGCGGACAAAGACAACACTGGGAAAGGAATTCAACAGTTATCGTTCATGGGAACTGTTGAGATGATTCTTATGATTAGGGAAAGCAATGGCATAGTGGTTATGACCACGCTAATGTTCTTACATTGGTTACACTGTGGGAACGAGAGAGACTCGCGGTTGGTGTGTTGCCTCCCAGGTGCCAGGGTCCGTGATGTCTCCGATCGTGTTTTCGGGATCCTTAAGGGGGAGGGGAAGCAGCCCCAAGTCGTGGTCCGCATAGGCACCAACGACATAGGTAGGAAAAGGGATCGGGATGTAAGGCAGAAATTCAAGGAGCTAGGGTGGAAGCTTAGAGCTAGAACAAACAGAGTTGTTATCTCTGGTTTGTTACCCAAGCCACGTGCTAGCGAGGCGAGGAATAGGGAGAGAGAGCAGTTGAACACGTGGCTACAGGGATGGTGCAGGAGGGAGGGATTCAGAAACCTGGATAATTGGGGCTCATTCTGGGGTAGGTGGGACCTCTACAAATGGGATGGTCTACACCTGGACCAGAGGGGTACCAATATCCTGGGGGGGAGAGATTTGCTAATGCTCTTCAGGAGGGTTTAAACTAATTCAGCAGGGGGATGGGAACCTGAATTGTAGCTCCAGTGTACAGGAGGTTGATGTAGTGAGGTCATGAATAAGGTTTCAAGGTCACAGGAGTGTACTGGCAGGCAGGAAGGTGGTTTGAAGTGTGTCTACTTCAATGCCAAGAGCATCCAGAATAAGGTGGGTGAACTTGCAGCATGGGTTGGTACCTGGGACTTCGATGTTGTGGCCATTTCGGAGACATGGATAGAGCAGGGACAGGAATGGTTGTTGCAGGTTCCGGGGTTTAGATGTTTCAGTAAGATCAGGGAAGGTGGTAAAAGAGGGGGAGGTGTCGCATTGTTAGTCAAGGACAGTATTACGGTGGCGGAAAGGATGTTTGATGAGGACTTGTCTACTGAGGTAGTATGGGCTGAGGTTAGAAACAGGAAAGGAGAGGTCACCCTGTTGGGAGTTTTCTATAGGCCTTCGAAAAGTTCCAGAGATGTAGAGGAAAAGATTGCAAAGATGATTCTGGATAGGAGCGAAAGTAACAGAGTAGTTGTTATGGGGGACTTTAACTTTCCAAATATTGACTAGAAACGCTATAATTCAAGTACTTTAGATGGGTCAGTTTTTGTCCAATGTGTGCAGGAGGGTTTCCTGACACAGTATGTAGATAGGCCAACAAGAGGCGAGGCCACATTGGATTTGGTACTGGGTAATGAACCAGGCCAGGTGTTAGATTTGGAGGTAGGTGAGCACTTTGGTGATAGCGACCACAATTCGGTTATGTTTACTTTAGCGATGGAAAGGGATAGGTATATACCGCAGGGCAAGAGTTATAGCTGGGGGAAAGGCAATTATGAGGCGATTAGGCAAGATTTAGGATGCATAGGATGGAGAAGGAGACTGCAGGGGCTGGGCACAATTGAAATGTGGAGCTTGTTCAAGGAACAGCTACTGCGTGTCCTTGAGAAGTATGTACCTGTCAGGCAGGGAGGAAGTGGTTGAGCGAGGGAACTGTGGTTTACTAAAGAAGTTGAATCTCTTGTCAAGTGGAAGAAGGAGACTTATGTAGAGATGAGGCGTGAAGGCTCAGTTAGGGCGCTTGAGAGTTTCAAGTTAGCCAGGAAGGACCTAAAGATAGAGCTAAGAAGAGCCAGGAGGGGACATGAGAAGTCTTTAGCAGGTAGGATCAAGGAAAACCCTAAAGCTTTCTATAGGTATGTCAGGAATAAAAGAATGACGAGAGTAAGATTAGGGCCAGTAAAGGACAGTAGTGGGAAGTTGTGCGTGGAGTCCGAAGAGATAGGAGAGGCACTAAATGAATATTTTTCGTCAGTATTCACACAGGAAAAAGACAATGTTGTCGAGGAGAATACTGAGATACAGGCTATTAGACTAGACGGGATTGGGGTTCATAAGGAGGAGGTGTTAGCAATTCTGGAAGGTGTGAAAATAGATAAGTCCCCTGGGCCGGATGGGATTTATCCTAGGATTCTCTGGGACGCTAGAGAGGAGATTGGAGAGCCTTTGGCTTTGATCTTTATGTCGTCATTGTCTTCAGGAATAGTGCCAGAAGACTGGAGACTAGCAAATGTTGTCCCCTTGTTCAAGAAGGGGAGTAGAGACAACCCTGGTAATTATAGACCAGTGAGCCTTACTTCGGTTGTGGGTAAAGTGTTGGAAAGGATTATAAGAGATAGGATTTATAATCATCTAGAAGGGAATAATTTGATTAGGGATAGTCAACACGGTTTTGTGAAGGGTAGGTCGTGCCTCACAAACCTTATTGAGTTCTTTGAGAATGTGACCAAACAGGTGGATGAGGGTAAAGCGGTTGATGTGGTGTATATGGATTTCAGTAAAGCGTTTGACAAGGTTCCCCATGGTAGGCTATTGCAGAAAATACGGAGGCATGGGATTGAGGGTGATTTAGCGGTTTGGATCAGAAATTGGCTAGCTGTAAGAAGACAGAGGGTGGTGGTTGATGGGAAATGTTCATCCTGGAGTTCAGTTACTAGTGGTGTACCTCAAGGATCTGCTTTGGGGCCACTGCTGTTTGTCATTTTTATAAATGACCTGGATGAGGGCGTAGAAGGATGGGTTAGTAAATTTGCGGATGACACCAAAGTCGGTGGAGTTGTGGATAGTGCAGAAGGATGTCGCAGGTTACAGAGGGACATAGATAAGCTGCAGAGCTGGGCTGAGAGGTGGCAAATGGAGTTTAATGCGGAAAAGTGTGAGGTGATTCACTTTGGAAGGAGTAACAGGAATACAGAGTACTGGGCTAATGGTAAGATTCTTGGTAGTGTGGATGAGCAGAGAGATCTCGGTGTCCATGTGCATAGATCACTGAAAGTTGCCACCCAGGTTGATAGCGTTGTTAAGAAGGCGTACAGTATGTTAGGTTTTATTGGTAGAGGGATTGAGTTTCGGAGCCATGAGGTCATGTTGCAGCTGTACAAAACTTTGGTGCGGCCGCACTTGGAGTATTGCGTACAGTTCTGGTCACCGCATTATAGGAAGGATGTGGAAGCATTGGAAAGGGTGCAGAGGAGATTTACCAGGATGTTGCGAGGGAAGGTCTTATGAGGAAAGGCTGGGGGTTTTGAGGCTGTTTTCGTTAGAGAGAAGAAAGTTAAGAGGTGACTTGATAGAGACATACAAGATGATCAGAGGATTAGATAGGGTGGACAGTGGGAGCCTTTTTCCTCGGATGGTGATGGCTCGCACGAGGGGACATAGCTTTAAATTGAGGGGTGATAGATATAGGACAGATGTCAGAGGTAGGTTCTTTACTCAGAGAGTAGTAAGGGCGTGGAATGCCCTGCCTGCAAAAGTAGTAGACTCGCCCACTTTAAGGGCATTTAAATGGTCATTGGATAAACATATGGATGATAATGGAATAGTTTAGGTTAGATGGGCTTCAGATTGGTTTCACAGGTCGGCGCAACATCAAGGGCCGAAGGGCCTGTACTGCGCTGTAATGTTCTATGTTCTATGTTCTATGGTTCAAATCCCACAATGGCAAATGATGAAATCAATAAAAATCTGGAATAAAAGGCTCGTCTAATGATAACCATGTAAAATCCCATCTGGCTTATTAACATCCTCTAGGGAAGAAAATATGCTGACCTACATGTGGAAACAGCTAACTGCTCTCTGTGCAATACGTGTTGGCCCAGCCATTGAAGAGGTGGTAGAGAGTTGCTTTTCAGACTGGAGGCCTGTGACCAGCGATTTATATAAATCATTTATATAAATGATTTGGATGTGAACATGGGAGGTATGGTTAGTAAGTTTACAGATGACACTAAAATTGGAGGTGTAGTGGACAGCAAAGAATGTTACCTCAGAGTACATTGGGACCTTGATCAGATGGGCCAATGGGCCAAGGAGACGCAGATGGAGTTTAATTTAGATAAATGTGAGGGGCTGCATTTTGAAAAAGCAAATCAGGACAGGAGTTATACATTTAATGGTAAGGTCCTGGGGAGTGTTGCTGAAGAAAGAGACCTTGGAGTGCAGGTTCATAGTTTCTTGAAAGTAGAATCGCAGGTAGATCGAGTAGTCAAGAAGGCATTTGGTATGCTTGCCTTTATTGGTCAGTACATTGAGTTGGGAGGTCATGTTGCAGTTATACAGGACATTGGTGAGGCCACTATTGGAATACTGTGTGCAATTTTGGTCTCCCTGCTTTAGGAAGAATGTTGTAAAATCTGAAAGGGCTCAGAAAAGACTCAAAAGGATGTTACCACGGTTGGAGGCTTTGAGCTATAGGGAGAGGCTGAATAGGCTGGGCTATTTTCCCTGGAGAATCAGAGGCTGAGGCGTGAGCATATTAAGAGGTTTATAAAATCATGAGGGGCATGGTTAGGGTGAATAGCCAAGGTCTTTTCCCCAGAGTAGGGGAGTCCAAAACTAGTGGGCATAGATTTAAGGTGAGAGGGGAAAGATCTAAAAGGGACCTGAAGTGCAACTTGTTTCACACAGAGGGTGATGTGTACATGGAATAAGCTGCCAGAAGAAGTGGTGGAGGCTGGTACAATTACAACATTTAAAAGGATCTGGATGGGTATATGAATAGGAAGGGTTTAGAGGGATATGGGGCAAATGTTGGCAAATGGGACTAGATTTATCTAGGATATCTGGTTGACATGGTCAAGTTGGGCCAAAGGGTCTGTTTCTGAGCTGTACATCTCTATGACTCTATAACTGCTGAAGCAAAGGTAAACTGGTTTTAAAGTGGTTTACCGCAGAGCACAAACAGATAGTTCTTGGCTGGTGGAGAGTGCGAGACTGTCCCTATCTTGTTCATGGTCCCAAGCTGCTCAGCTACCAGTCACATGGCTGTTGTTGGCATGAGGCCTTTGTCATTGATAACTAGTCACTAGCCCATAAACCCATCAGCTTCTTGTTGCTAACCAAAGCTCCATCTGTACACAACTGTTGGCTTTAGCTTATCTATACTTCAATGACTGGTACATAAGCAGCTGTGTAAACAATGTTTAAAATGAGTGTCAGGTAACATGCTTTCAAACATGCAGCAATCCCCCAGCCATCCTTTGTTTTCAAAACAGTATTTATTTTTCCATTTCGGCTCCCAGTGAAAAATACAAAAGGAAAGTCTCGATCTTTACAGATCGCCTGCTCCTGTTCCTGTATTCCTATGTCACTCTTAGACTTTTTCTCCTCTCCTCATGCTGTTTTAGTTGGTATCCACCCTCTGTCTCATGATGTTTTATATGGTCCTTGCCCTCTCTCTCTCATGCTGTTTTATCTAGTTCCCACTCTTGCTCCCTCTTGGACTCTTTCACCAAGTATCCGCGCTCTCCCTCGCACTGTTTTATCTGGTGCCCGCACTCTCTCGGGGATTGTTGAAATTCTCCTCATCCAGTGGGGAGCACAGAGTGATCAACACAATGAGTGCATTGTTAATACTGAGAATTAGGAGCTGGCTGAAAGTGGGAATTCACTGTAGAAGGACAAGGAAATACTGCTTTTTTCTCTTTAATTTTTATCCCCAGTAGCTCACTGGTGATTTCATTGAATTTAAGTTTTATTTTTGCTCATTTAATTAGTAGTCCAATAAATAGCAGCATGTCAGAGCACCTCAGACCAGCAGAATTCATATTATCTTCTATTTTAGAACTCGCAGCATTTCATATATCTTGGGCAAACACGTATGCAGTAAGTTTCATCAGGCAGAAGAGCTCAGGCTCCAGATTTGCGTATGTGGGCAGCAGCTGGTATCTCTGTGGTCTATCTGTAAAGCTAAGAGCAACATGGGTAGCATGTTTCTGGAAGTGGCCAATCCAGGTAGTCGAGGAATAACATTAGTTCAGGATCCCCTAGGTGCACTTTCTAACCTGCACTCTCTACCCAACAATTAGCTCTGAATACTGGTAAGAATGATTATCCCTCTGTGAATTATAGCGAGTGCCAAGCCCACTTCACCACAGCCAGGCTAGCTGTACAAAATGTGACAAATAATGTTGCTGAACTGCAGGCACAAATGGGCACACGGAAATCTGACACTGACACAGTAACACAGGAATGCTGTTCCCGATGTGGCCTCCTCTACATCGGGGAAACCAAGCGGAGGCTTGGGGACCGCTTTGTGGAGCACCTACGCTCGGTTCATGACAAACGACAACACCTCCCAGTCACGAACCATTTCAACTCCCCTTCCCACTCCTTGGACGACATGTCCATCCTGGGCCTCCTCCAGTGCCACAACGATGCCACCCAAAGGCTGGAGGAACAGCACCTCATACTCTGCTTGGGAACCCTTCAGCCCAATGGTCTCAATGTGGACTTTACAAGCTTCAAACTCTCCCCACCCCCGACCTCATCCCAAGACCAGCCCAGCTCGTCCCCACCTCCTTGACCTGTCCGTCTTTTCTCCCGCCTATCCATTCCTCCCACCTCACTGACCAACCCCCACTCCTACTTCCTACCTACTAGCCTCAACCCTGCCTCCTTGACCTGTGCATCTTCCCTCCCACCTACCCCCCCCTCCCTCCCAACTGATCAACCCCCATCCCAACTCCCTACCTACACTCACCTTTGCTGGCTCCATCCCCAACTCCTTGATCTGTCTGTTTTCTCTCCACCTATCTGCTCCTCTATCCACCTTCCATCATCGCCTCCCACGCTCTCTATTTATTTCAGAGCCCCCTTCCCCTCTCCCATTTCTGAAGAAAGGTCCAGACCCAAAACGTCAGCTTTCCTGCTCCTCTGATGCTGCCTGGCCGGCTGTGTTCATCCAGCTCCACACCTTGTTATCCCAGGTAGTAAATATTCTTGGCTACTTGAGGCCGGAACTTTATCTGAGTGGGGAGGCCTGGTTCGGTGTGTGAGTGGCCACACAATTATTTTAGGAGGAAATCCAACTGCATTTCTGCCCTTGCTGGGCTGTTGGAGAATTGTTGTCATGTTTATTGGTATCATTTTTCACAGACAACTTTGTTACAAAGAGGCCATCTATACTGCCTCCTCATCCTCCTGCTCCTAACTACTTGCTATTCAGCAGGCTGTAAGGGCTGTCCATTTGTGATGCTAAAGTCGCGCAGCATACTTCAGATTGTGCTGAATCTTGGTACCCGTTCTGCTGGATGCTGTCGGGACCCAACACAGCAGAAGTATTGTTTCGGCAAGTCAACGGTCACTTAAGTTTTGTGCCAGCATTGGCTTTCACTGTACGTATACTGTGCATGTAGAATGCTCACTGGAAACATGGCCTATACCGTCAGCAGATATCCCAGCAGCCTTCCATTGATTTGACACAGTGGCTTGAGAGTAGCTAGCATAGCAGAATCAATGCATCGTCATTCCTGGCCCATTTTAGACAGAGAATTTCTTCTCTCGGGGTGAGTCTGTGCAGTTCTTTACTGCACAGGATTGTCAAAGTTGGATTGTCAAGTATATTCAAGGCTGAGCCAGACGATTTTTTTTACCAGTAAAGGAAGTAAAGATTATGGAGGAAAAGCAGGAAAGTGGAGTTGAGGATTATCAGATCAACCGTGCTCTCATTGAATGGGGGAGCAGACTCAAAGAGGCCGAATGGCCTAATTCTGCTCCTATGTCTTATATTCTTACATGATTCACTGGTTCTGGTCACACAGCAGCTAGATGTTAATGTCGATAGGCTGGTTAACCACAGGCCCAAGCTAATACACGTGACTCCAGACACAGCAATGTGGGTGTCTTTTCAAAGCCTTCTGAAATACCCCAGCACAGCATTCAGAAAAATTGATGGCCAAGTCAATGATGCCCATGTCCTATGAAATATAAAGAGAAAAGTGGAATCCATTTTGGTTTTGGTGTACAGCTGAGTTTACACCTGGTGTCCAAACAGCACTAGTTAGTGATGCAGTGTAAAGTATACTAGATTGTATGATCTGTGCATTTAGCTACATTGCTGCCCTATCCATTAGGGAAGTAAAGATATTGACTGAGTTTGATAATGGCTACCTGCAGTTACGCATGTGTTAGTCCTAATGCGATAGACAACAGAAAGATAGCGATAGAGATTGGACAGAATTCCTTTTTGCACTTAATCTGCGCGACTATGTACTCAAGAACATTGTGCCCACTTTGTTGGAACTTCTGAGCCTGATTTTGAGGAAGTTCGGGCAGTTCGAAAGATTGTGGCGTATGCGCACATCATGTTCTGTTGTACGGTGAGTCAGCACAGTATGTAATTGAAAAAATGGCACTGAATGTATATTTGGGAACAGTGGAAGAATTGAACCTTAACAAAGAGCTACAATTACGAATGAAGATTTCACATTTGACTGAAACTGGAAAAAAAAAGTTGAGGATAAAGCAAATGCTTTCTTCACCATTATGGGGTCATCTGATGTTGTTCATGAAAGTTACCTGAGATACTAGCGTTCAATGGAGTAATTTTTTTGTTTCTTCTTTCATGGGGGATGGGCACTGGTTCAGCAGTATTTGGTGCCATCACCAACTGCCCTTGAACATACTGACTTTCAGGTTGTGGGCTGGACTCACAAACAGGCCAGACTGCGTAAAGTTGGCAAATAAAACAACCAATGGCTGCTGCAGTGATGGGATTTGAACCCATGTCACTAAAGCATTTACCTGGGTCTCTAAGGTTATGGCTCTTGTGACATTATCACCTGAAATTAAGGGGACTCAGCACTTAGTTTAGAGCACCACTATGCATGAGATTGCAACAACAGCTGCATTCTATCAGGGGGAGTTGTTGCCAAGAGAGACTATTGCAATTATTGTTCAGGAATTAAAGAAACTCTCTCATCACAGTGGGCAGGGCACAAACACAGAATTCAATCTTAGAGACACATTTACTGGAGGCCTAGAGAACAACATAATCCATCCCAAGATTCTCCACAAAGGCAGTAAGGTGACATGCAAGGTAAGGCCTCAGGCACAGAAATAGTGTAAGAGTCTGGTGCAAATTGCAAGGGAATTCTTTCAACGAGCCAACACAGGATATTGACAGGATGGGACATTCGAGGGGTTCCAATCAAGTGGCATCGTGGCTCAGCAGTTAGCACTGCTGCCTCACAGCACTATGGAGCCAGGTTTGATTCCACCGTTGGGTGACTGTCTGTGTGGAGTTTGCACATTCTCTCTATGTCTGTGTGGGTTTGCTCCAGTTTCCTCCCATGGTCCAAAGCTGTGCAGGCTAGGTGGATTGGTCATGTTAAATTGCAGGGATGTGTGGGTTATAGGGGGATGTGTCTGGGTGGGATGCTCTGAGGGTCAGTGTGGACTTGTTGGGCTGAAGGGCCTGTTTCCACACTGTAGGGATTCTATTCTTTGAACTCTATAAATCCCATAGTGGCCACTGGTGGAATTTTAAATCAATTAATAAAATCTAGAATTCACAACTTTTCTCAGTAAAAGGTGACCACAGATTTATCACTGATTGTTGTTAAAACCCATCTAATGTCATTCAGAGAGTTGTCCTTACACGCTCCTACCTGCATGTGACTTCAGAGCCACAGCAACGTGGCTGACACTTATATGTCCTCTGAAATGGCCCTGCAAGTTGCTCCACTCACAAGGTTAATTGAGGATGGGCAACAAATGCTGACCTGATTAGTGCCCACATTCCATGGAAAAACTACTTTTTTTTTTGAAAATGAGTAGGAATAGGCTTAAGGCCACAAAAGTCAAGTTCAGGGTCTCAGGGTCCAAATTCAGACACTACTGTTAAAACAAAAATCTCATTTAAGTGCTCTCATTTCCAGTCTAAGTGGGAAAGTTGGTCACATGCATTGCTACTCTAAGAGTAGAGAAAACAAATGCTCCAGGTATTGAGAACGTTCCAGAGTGCAGCCAAGCTCTAGACTGAGGGAGTGGTAAGTCAAAGGCTGTTTTAGGTGTTTTTTTTCCCCTTTCTCTCTCCCCTTTCCTTCACTTCCTGTCTCATGTTCAGTGGACTTTAGGAGAGTAAGGAGCAATCTCATAGAAGCTCATAGCATTCTAACACAACTAGACAGGTTAGATGAAGGAAGGATGTTCCCACTGACCAGGGAGCCCAGAACCAGGGATCACAGTCTAAGGATATGGGATAGGCTGTTTAGAAGTGGGATGAGGAGAAACGTCTTCACTCAGAGTGTGGTGAGCCTGTGGAAGTCTCTGCTAGAGAAAATGATTGGGCCAAAACTTTGAATGATTTCAAGGAAGAGTTAGACATAGTTCTCAGGGCTAAAGGGATGAAAGGATATGAGGTCAAAGCGAACAGAGCACTGAATTGGATGAGTGGCTATGATTCTATGGCTCGTAAGATTGAATGACCTACTCCTGCTCCTATTTTTATGTTCCCATGTCCACATGTCTTTTAAACTATACACATTTAGAAAAGCTGGCCAATAACTTTAAAAAGCTGTGTCCATTCAAGAAAAAGAGTATGAGACCAAGACTTACAAGAATGTGTACTTAGTAGTATACACTTTAAACCATACCTTAAAATAGAGACAACATGTTTACAATAGCATAAGAGATGAGGATGGGTTGGGGGGAGAAATGAAAGAACATATGTCCATGAAATTCTGAAGGGAGAAAGTGAAATGTTGAAAGTACAAAACTAATGGTAGATTTTTAGCTAAAAGGGTGGAACTACTCAAAGAAATGATGTTATGAAAGAAATTCAATCTGCCTGTCACACACAACAGGTGTGATGACACTTTAATGATGAGGTAGACAGATTCTGGAAGGGAAACAACGGGGAAAAAGGATGAAAAATGATGAAATTAGCCAGAACAGTTCATTGCCATCACAATCAAACCTCTCCTCAAGCTGTAAGGGGGTGCCCATGCTAGCACCCTACTCAGTATGCACGCATCTACTGAAGTGGCCACAGCATCTCAGTGCCATTTCATGCCTTTGGGGTTTCCAAAGCACCCACAATAATTGCATTAAGGAGCCCAATCTCACAGTCATAATGGGTCAAATAGAAACAGCAGTTAAAGGACTCTAGAACAAAGGGTCACTATTAAAAAAGAAAGGGTCACCTATTTCACACAGAACGATAAAAAGGATCATGAGTCTTTGGAACTCTCTTCTTCAAAAGGCAATGGAAGCAGAATTTTAAGCCAGATGTAGATAGACTCTTGTTAAGCGAGGGATTGAAAGTTTATTGTAGGAAGGTAGGAATGTGGAGGAATCAGATCAACCATGATCTGTTTGAAAGAGCAGCATGCTCAAGAGGCTGAGTGGCCTACTCTTGCTCCTAAATCATATGTTCATGACAAAAATATTATCTCCACCACTTCACATTGAGACGATAATTGCATTGTCTCCATTTTCTTCAAAACATCACAAAATTTGAGATATTCTAATTTACTGATTTCCCATTAGGAATTACATTTCCTTCTACACCACTCACAGATTTCCACTTTGATGGCGGTGAGATTGTCCTGCAATCACACTCGCTCACTTGTCAAGTAAGTTAAGGACTCTTCTGCTGGTGATTGTCCATTTAAATAAACGCTGAACAACACATTTATAATTAGATCTCGAAACATTACGCTTTTGAGTTAGTGGAATACATAACTGTGAACCTGTCAGGAATTCCTAAGTAGTCTGCTTAAGCAGCTTTGATTTCCAGTATTGATTAGGGGATTGTTATGACTGTGACACCCATGACACTAAGAAGAGACTACCGTTATTAGGTGGCTGCAAATTGGAGGCAAGGAATGCACTGGATAAAAATAGAATGATGAGGCTGAAATTATTTCACGCAAGCCAGGCAGGTTTGGTGGGGCCAAATTTACTAAAGGCGTTGGAATCACGAAACACTAAAATTCTGACACTTAATACCATCATCTACAAAATCTATCAATTTATTTACTTACAAAGTATCAACCTGCAAGGTTGGCTTGCAAAGTTAAAACAGTGAACAGTAGATTAAGATGCAAAGTGATCTCTCTCAGTGGAAACTATTCTAAAGATTATTTGCAAGCATCAGAATCACTTCCTGAACTCAATCTCTCAAGAATCTGCAGTGGGTACTCTGGCTGACTTTCTGGGAGATGGCCTCCTAAGATGGCCCATCTCTATGGATCATCATCCAATTAAGGATCCTGCCCGTGTAGAGGGTTCGTAGCTACAGACAGCAGCTGTCCCATTGTGAGAAGTAGGTGCTGTTGAGGAGTCAATAAAATGTCAAAACTAAGGCAGCCCAAGGCTGTAGATACGTCAGAAATGAAGGTGAAACCAACCTGGCATCAGCTATGGTTGCAGTCATTCATTCCCCCATGCTTGTATCATCAGTGCCTGAAGCTTCCAAGTTCCAACCTGCCATGAAGAGGCTGCCTTCACAGAGCTGCTGGGCTTTGCACTCTGATGAACTTCCAACAACACTCATGAAGCTTGAACCATTCAGGAAAGCCATTTGATTGGCAATACATCCAAAAGCAACAACTCCCTTTACCACCGACGCTCAGTAGCAGCAGTATGTACTATCTGCAAGTTGTACTGCAGAAATTCACTAAAGATTTTCAGACAGCACCTTCCAAACCCACGACTACTTCCACCTAGAAGGGACAGGGCAGCAGACACAGGAACACCCCCACCTGCAAGTCTCCCTCCAAGCCACTCACCATCCTGACTTGGAAATATATTGCCAATCCTTCACTGTTGCTGGGTCAAAATCCTGTAAATCACTCCCTAATGTCATTGTGGGTCAACCTACAGCAGAGGGACTGCAAGGCAGCTCATCACCACCTTCTCAAGGGCAATTAGGGATGGTTAATAAATGCTGGCCAGCCAGTGACACCCACATCCCACTAATGAATAGAAAAAATTTCACCCGCTCTACAGCATCTTGCATTACCTAAGGAGAACAAAACAGCCTACAATAATCCACATGTAATCTCACCAAAGATCTGTATAATTCCAGGAAGATATCTTTTATTCTGTAATCAAACCCTTTTGTAATAACAGCCAACATGCCATTTGCCTTCTTAACTGTAGCTGTACCTGCATGTTAACTTTCAGGTGCCCCATCCACAAGTCATTAATTTGCTTTGAAGCTTAACACTTCGCAGCCTCTCATCATTTAGGAAATACTCTGTATTTCTGTCTCTCCTACCTTACATTCCTCTACATTGTATTCCATCTGTCAAATTGTTGCCCACTCATTTGGCCTCTCCAAATCCCCTTGAAATATCTTTCTATCCTCCTCACAACTCCCACTCACACCTATCTTTGTATCACCTGCAAATTCAAAATTATTGTATTTAATCCCCACCTCTGAATCATTGATACATATTGTGAATAGCTGGGAAGCAAGCATTGATTCTTTCAGTATTCTACTAGTCATAGCCTGCCAAACCAAAAATGACCCATTTATTCCTACTCGCTTTCTGTTGTCAATTACCCAATTCTCAATCCATGCCAATACATTGTCTCTAATCCCATGTGTTTTAATTTTGTTTACGTACCACTTGTGTGGGACCTTATTCAAAGCCTTCTCAAAATCTAAGCACAGCGAACCACTGCTTCCCCTTCTCTATTATGCTAATAATATCCTCAAAAATCTCCAACAGTTTTGTTAAACATGATTTCCTTTTCATATGTCCATGTCCAATCCTGCTATTACTTTCTCACTGTAAAGCTACTGCTTCTTTTATTACAGATTCTAGCAATTTGGGTGGCATGGTGGCTCAGTAGTTAACACTGCCACCTCACAGTACCAGTGACCCAGGTTCAATCCCAGTCTTGGGTGATTGTCTGCATGGAGTTTGCATGTTCTCCCGGTGTCCGTATGGGTTTGCTCCAGTTTCCTCCCACAGTCTAAAGATATGTAGGTTAGGTGGATTGGCCATGCTAAATTGCCCATTGTATTTGAGGTCTACAATTTTTGCCTGTTTTTTTGGGAGCGCCAGTTCGTAAGGTGCCGGTTCAAACAAAGTTTGCTGTGCTATTAAGATATGAGCTTAATTGCCATGCAGTAAACAAAGCGCAGGAATAAGAATCCCTCTACCTCCTGGCTTATCACATGTCCAGCCCTTCCCTTCCTCCTCACTTCCCTGACCTGACCTAACCTACATCTTCCGACTCACCTATCCGCTCCACCCTTCCCACTGACCAATCACAATAACCCCCTACTTGCATGCACCTATCTCCGTCGCACCTACCCAACCCCCCCACAATTTATTTGTGGGCTCATCTCCCCCTACCCAGTCCTGACGAAGGGTTTCGGCCCGAAACGTTGACTTTCCTGCTCCTCGGATGCTGTCTGACCTGCTGTGCTTTTTCAGCTCTACATCTATTGACTCTGGCTTCTAGCATCTGCGGTCCTTACTGTATCCAAGTCACAGGATTAAGTGGATCATTTACCAGGTGGCTAGTGGATACTGCAGGGATCAGTGCTTGGACAATAGATTTTCACAATCCATGTTAAAGATTTACATGAGGGAACTAAATATAATATCTTCAAGTTTACAGACAACACAAAGTTGGGTGGGACAATGAACTGTGAAGAGGGAGCGGAGATGTTTCTGTGTAATTTGAACAAGTTGAATGAATGGACAAATGCATGGCAGGTAAAATATAATGTGGATAAACGTGAGGTTCTCCACTTTGGTGGCAACAACAGGAAGGCAGATAATTATCCGAATGGCAATGGATTGGGAAAGGAGGAAACGCAATGAGACCTGGGTGTCCTCGTACACTAGTCACCGAAAGTAAGTGTGCAGGTGAAGCAGGCAGTGATGAAGACAAGTGGTATGGTGGTGTTCATAGCAAAGGGATCTGAGTACAGGAGCAAGGATGTCTGCAATTGATGAGACCATACCGAGAGTATTGCATGCAGTTTTAGTCTCCTAATGTGAGGAAGGATGTTGCGACTATGGAGGGAGTACAACAAATGTTTGCTAGACTGATTCCAGGGATGGTAGGACTGATATGAAGAGAGACTGGATCGATTAGAAGTATATACACTGGAGTTTAGAAGAATGGAGGGGCTTGGGGGGGCCCCACAGAAACCTACAAAAATCTAATTAGGCTAGACAGGGTAAACACAGGAAAAATGTTCCAGATGATCAAACAGTCCAGAAAGTTACAGTTTAAGGATATGGGGTAGGCCATTTAAGACTGAGATGAGGAGAAATCTCATCACTCAGAGGGTGGTGAGCTTGTGCAATTCTCTGCCACAGAAAACAGTCGAGGTGAACTTGGGTAACCATTTTCCAAGCCACGTATTTTGTGCCTTTTTAAAATGCAATGTTCATGACATTTGTTGTCACTTTAAAAATTGAACAGCTTGCGTGCTCTTAAGTACAAGTGAATAATAGTCAGGTGAGTTGAGACTTTCACTTTCATATTTAAACAAGGAATATATGGTGTAAGTTCAGTGATTTCCTCCAGTCACAATACGCAATTATTTTCCTTTATTATTCTATTGTATGTGGGTATCACCAACAAAACCAATATTCATTCCCATTACTAATTGCCCTTGTACTGAAAGTAGTTAAGAGTCAATCACATTGCTGTGGGTCTGGAGTCACATGTTGGCAGACCGGGTAAGGATAACGGTATGAATTTCACATGATGGAAATACAGGACAAGTCAAATCCTACTGCCAGATGATAAGTTTCCCTTTTGTAATTTGGTTACTGTTGGCGACCAGCCACAGAAGTATTCATAACAGGCTGCCAATGTACTTTTAACAAAAGAAAAAGTTTATTATGCCCCAAAAAGAAAAAGAACTGACTGTACTATGAGAATTATTTGAAATGATCATATTAAAGATATCAGCAATGAAGATTCAACCCCTTTTCCTCTCAATAACAACCTTCCAAATACTCAACCCTTCGTGAAGTATCACAGTGTTTCCACTTTAAAGTTCATCATTTACTTGCCTCAACTGCAGTTGGTACTCTTTCCAGCAAACTTCTGCATTAACTCAATACTATTTTCTTCAGTTAATTTTTCTTCATGTGACCCTTAAGACAAGCTGCTAAGAAAACGAAGATAACAAGTGTAGAAGTGGATGAACACAGCAAGCCAAGCAGCATCAGAGGAGTAGAAAAGCTGACGTTTCGGGCCTAGACCCTTCTAAGAAAACGAACATATTTTAACACATGTTCACTAAACACGTCTTTCACAGTTTTTTGTTTCTGGAGCTTGTCAGGGTTTCTTCCTCCTGCTTTGACTGTTCTGCTGAAGGATAAACTGCACTGTCATTGGTATAGGCCATTTCACGCTGAAAGAAACCTTCACACTCACTGAAATTCTGGATGGTTCTCTCTCTTTAAAGGAAATCTGTTCCTATCACTGTCTCTTTGTGTCAAGCCACAGAACCATTCACATCAAGGGTTTCTTAAAAACCTCATCTTACATGTGAAAAAACTTCAGACAGCTCAGCACCACTCACAAAACACAAAATAAAACTAAAACATCTTAATATTAACAATAAAAAAAGCCAAATAAAACTTGGAACAATACAAGGTTCTGTCTACATTAGTACCCAAGTATCCAAAAGTAATAATAATAGATCATGAACCTTTATCATGATAGCACAACTTTCCCTAAAGAACATTAGTGAGCAAGATGTATGAGATTTTTCATGGTCACAATTAATGAGCTTAATTTTATATTGCAAATTTATTAATTGAATTTAAACTTCGCCAACTGCAATGGTGGGTTTTGAACCTGTGCCCCTCACACTTTAGTCTGGGCCTCTGGCTTGCCAGCTGTATCACCATTACACCAGTCTCTGCCTTTGATATATACAAATGAGATTGGCAGGAAAATTGAATACAGTAGAAATACGTGGGTGCTATTTTGAATGCAATGATTATGCCCACTGATTAAAATCTACAGATCACTTCACGCTGCATAAGAATATGGCAGGGTGCTATTTCCAAAATGGTCAGGGAAATAAGCGGATTAACACTAGGAAAACCTGAGAAGAATAGCTGAAATGTGGTATTAAATAAGAAATATCAGCTCTCATTTATATGTTGCTGCAAAATTGCAGATAGTCGTTCGGCACCAGAGCAGCAAGCCTTGAAGTGATCCGTCACATGTCTGTAGCATAAAAAGGAAGTAATAACCATGATTGGGAATTTGTACAACAGTGTAGACAGAGAAAAAAAATGAACTGATTGTTTTACTTGTGAAAAACTACTGTAGACTGACTGTCACAATTCACACTGGCACACGACACATATTAGGAAAGACCTTGTGGATATAATGCCATATGCAACACCATAATGCCCCAAAGCAAAGGAATTTTGACAAGTTAATTCCTGTACGAAATGTAGTCACTGTTGCAATGCAGGATGTGTCATACACTCAACCTATTCCCTAACATCATCACAAACTTGTTCACTGTGGGAAGTCATACAATTAATTAAGGGAGAGATGCCACTGAGCTGCTGCCTTCACCTTAGATACACAGTATTTGCCTGAATTACATTTATCTGCACATTACAAAAAAAAACAGAATGCAATGAACACGAATGGAGGGACTCAGCAGAATAACACTCTCAACCTTGAGAAGATTGGGGCATGGAAGCCTTCGATCAAGAAGCTCTACACGTCTTGGTGCAAGCTACAGGACAGGAACGTGCAGGGACTTAATCACATATCCTCTCTGTACAAGTGTGTTTCAGCTGATATAAAGACGTGACTGTCTGGCACTGTAAAATGTGCCATGTACTGTCTGCACCGAAATAGTAACATTCTAATGATGCACATTGACTTGCCAGGTATCCTTCCCTTGTTACAACCCCTAGAGCTGTATAATGCTGCTTTCACCAACAAGTACTGTCATGTTTTGAAATAGGCATTATTCCCGATGTAACATTTTCTGGAAAGTTCTAATGGATATGGACAGAGTAAAATTGAGGGGGGGAGGGAATGGGGAAGTCAGATGGGTTGCAATAAGATTGGCAAAGCAGCACCACAGTTCCATGTTGAGTTTCTTTAGGTAACTCTAATTTCAAGGTGTTCGCGATGAGAGAATGAGGATAACTCATTAGCACAAATAAGTAACCTCTCATGAAATAAGAGCTCACTGGTCTAGTAGATGGCTATTGGGAATTCTATCACAATAGGAGAATTAGCTAGACACACATCTGGTTTACAACTGCCCAGAACATTGGGTGAAAAGAAATTCACTTGGAAATTGTTTTTGGTATTTTGTAATGTGCTGAGAATGACTGGGAGATATTCAATCTCTGTTTCAATGGGAAGGTGGTGACAATGGATAAATAATCATAGAATCCCTACAATGGGGAAACAGGCCATACCGACCCTCTGAACAGCACCCCATCCAGACCCACCCCATTATCTCAGTAACCATGCATTTCCCATGGCTAATATGCCTCGCCTGCACATCCCTGGGTACTGGGGGCAGTTTAGTATGGCCAATCCACCAAACCTGCACATTGTTAGACTGTGGGAGGAAACTGGAGCACCCGGAGGAAGCCCACAAAGACACCGGGAGAACGTGCGAACTCCACACAGACAGTTACCCGAGGCTGGAATGGAACCTGGGCCCCTGGAACTCTGAGGCAGCAGCGCTAACCACTGAGCCACTGCGCCGCCCTAAAACTAGCAATGTTCTGAGGAAGCAAGAACTGCAAATGCTAGAGTCAGAGGTAACACAGTGTGGAGCTGGAGGAACAGAGCAGGCCAGGCAGCATCAGAGGAGCAGGAAAGTTGACGTTTTGGGTCGGGACCTTTCTTCAGAAATCAGAAAGTGTTTTCTGAGTGCCTGCTGTGTTCGTCCAGCTCCATGCTTTGTTATCAATGTTCTGAGGACATGGTTTGAATCCCACCATAGTAAGTACTGTCATATGATCTTACAAAATGCTGGAATTGAAAGCTAACCTCACAGTGACCAAGTAAACCACTGTTGATTGTGCCTTGCCTATCTGGTCTGGCCTACATATGATGCCAGATTCACAGCAAGGCGGGAGATTCTTAGCTGCCCACTGGCCTAGCTAGCCATTCAGACATGTAGAAAACTGCTAAAAACAAAGTCGGAAGAAAGGAATGAAACCAGGCTGAATATCTGGTGTTGTAGGCACCGAAAACAGCATTGACAAAAACAGCCCTGTCGGTCCTCCTTACTAACATTGGGGGGAGACGGTTACCTTAATTGGGAAAGCTGTCTCAGAAACTAGTCGAGCAACAGCCTGACATCATACTCACAGAATCATTTCTTAGACACAACGTCCCAGACACCCCCCTGGATATGTTCTGTTCCACCGGGACAGTCGGGAAGGAGTTGTCCTGGGACTCCTCAACATTGACTGCATGTCATGTTAAGTGCGGGCAAGGAAACATCCTGCTGGTTATTACCTACTGGACTCCCAACCCCCACCCCACCCCCCATCCCAATCCCCAAATGACAGATCAGTTCTGCTCCATGCTGGAGTCTTGAGGGTGGCAAGGGCACAGAATATGCTCGGGGTGGAGGATTTTAATGTCTGCCACTAAGAGTGGCTCGGCAGCACCATTACTGACTGAGCTGGTTAAATCCTAAAGGATGCATTTGCTAGATTGGGTCCATGGCAACTGGTGAGGGAACCAGCAAGAGAAAAAAAAAATTACTTAATCTTGTCCTCAGTGATTTACCTATCACAGGTGCGTCGGTCCATGACAGTATCTGTGGTGACCACACAGTCTTTGTGGAAACAAAATATCACCTTCACATTGAGGATACCTTCTGTCATGTTGTTTGGTGCTACTTCCATGCTAAATGGGATAGATTTTGAATAGATCTACCAAAACACTGCCCATGCAACCGATGCTGTGGGCCATCAGAAGCAGCATTTTATTCAAGCTCAATCTGTGACTTCATGGTCTGGCATACCCTCCACTCTACTATTACCATTCAGCCAGGATATCTACCCTTATTCAATAAACTGTGCAGCAGGAGCAGCACAAGGTACATCAAAAAATGAGATGCCAACCTGCTGAAGCTACACCACAGGACTAGGTACAGGCCAAACATGTGACCTGATGGTTATCGGGTCTCAGTCTCCATTTTACCCGGGCCACTTGCAGCATGACATGCTGAAGGAAGCATATCACAGTCTGTAAATACATTGCTCATCCCTAGTCAGGCACAGAGGTTACTTTGCTTGTAATACAGGCAAATATCAGCATCTGTAATAAACATCTGTTAAATTTTTCAGTACTACTTCACTCAAGTCCTATTCTTATTTTACAGGGGCAGCAGCGCAACGTAAGTATCACCTACCTACTAAAAAGCTCACATCGCATCAACAGCAGATCAGGAGGACAGGTTAGTGTATTCACAGGGGAGAAAGATTTTGTGAGGATTCCCATTGGGATGGTGAGGTTCTAGAGCATGGTTAGATTAACGAGAAGGAGGCTTTAGATGTTTTAGTTGGTATAAAGGTTCATAAATCCCATGGCCTGATGAGGTGTACCCCACGCTGCTATGGGAGGGCAAGCGAGGAGATTGTTGGGACCCTGGCAGAGATATATAATACTTCACTGGCCACTGGTGAACTGTCAGATGACTGGAAGATTGCTCATGTGGTTCCTCTGTTCAAGAAGGGCAGTAGGGATAGGCCAGACAATTACAGACCAGATAGTCTGACGTCAGTGATAGGAAAATTATTGGAAAAAAATTCTGAAGGACAGGTTTCATCAACGCTTGGAAAGGGAAGATTGATCAGGAATAGTCAGCACACATTTGTGCCAGGGACATTCTGTCTGACAAAGTTATTTGAGTTTACTTGAAAAGCTGCTGGAATATATTGATGAGGGTGGGGCAGTTGATATGGTTTCTGTGGAATTCAGTAAGGTCATTAACAAGGTCCCACATGGAAGGCTGGTCCAAAAGGTAAGAGCCCATGGGATCCAAGGCAAGTTGGCAAGCTGGATCCAAAACTGGCTTGCAAATCGGAGGCAAACAGTGATGGTGGGAGGTTTGTTTTTGTGATTGGAAGCCTGTGACCAGCAGTGTACCACAGGAATTGGTGCTGGGACCCCTGCTATTGTGTACATTAATGACTTGAATGTGAAGGTCAAAAATCACAGGGTTATAGTCCAACAGGTTTATTTGAAAACCAAAAGAACTGCGGAAGCTGTAAATCAGGAACAAAAACAAAGTTGTTGGAAAAGTTCAGCAGGTCTGACAGCATCTGTGAAGAAAAAATCAAAGTTAACATTTCGGGTCCAGTGACCCTTCCACAGAACGGTTCTGAGGAAGGGTCACCAGACCCAAAACGTTAACTGTGATTTTTTTCTTCACAGGTTTATTTGACCCGGTCCAACACTGGTACCTTCACATCTTGAATGTGACAGTATAATTAGTAAGTTTGCAGATGACACAAAAATTGGTGGTGTTGTTGACAGTGACGACGATGGTCTCAGACTGCAGTCTGATATTGATCAGCTGGTAAATTGGGCAGAGAAGCGGCAGATGGAGCTTAATCCTGATAAGTGTGAGACGATGCATTTTGGGAGATCTCATAAAGGAAGGCTATACACATTGTTCCTCAGATCTTCCTAGGCCCCTACCATTCAAAGAGACCTTGACGTAGAAGTCCATAGATCCCTGAACCACAGATAGACAGGATAGTGAAGAAGGCGAATGGGATGGGTAGAATACAAGAGCAAGGTCACAGAATACTGTGTGCAGTTCTGAGCAGAAGAGTGTGAGAGGGTGCAGAGGAGATTCACCAGGATGTTGCCTGGGATGAAAAGTCTCAGTTATGTGGAGACACTGGATGGACACGAGGCTGAGGGGGGATCTGATTAAGGTATACAAAATTGAGACAGGCTTTGACAGAGTAGATTGTGAGAATATCTTCCCAATGAGAGACATGCCTAAGAACAGAGCGCACAAATTTAAAGGTAAGTGATTTAGAGTAGATCTGAAGAAAACTTTTTTTAACCCAGGGGGTGGTAGCTATGTGGAACATGTTGCCTGAGAGGGTGGTAGAGGCAGATATTCTTGCAATATTTAAGAAACATCTGGATGAGCATTTAAAATGTCAGGCCATATTAGGCTGTGGGCCAAGTACAGGTACATGGGTTTGGTGTTTGTTGGTCAGTGTAGACATGGTGGGCAGAAGGACATGTTTCTGTGCCTTATGACTATATCTGAGGTTTATGGTGGGAATTCCAAATCCTGGGGCCTGGCCAGCAGAAACACAGCTAACAACAATTAAACACTGCAAGTTAGACAAGTACAGCAAGATTTTTGGAGCACACAGATCTTAGAAGGTTGCGCAACTGGAGGAGCTTACAGGGTTAGGGAGGGGCAAGGTCACGGGTAGATTTCAAAAACAGAGGAGGGAGTTTTAAAATTGAAGCTGCTCCATTTTTGCAGCAGCAGCAGCGGGAGCGGTGAGAGTGAGGACCAGGACCCTGCCGCGAAGGTAAGTTCTTCATTTCGGCAGCGGAGCTGAATGGGAGCGGTCAAATTGCGCTCTGGGAAGGTGAGTAAACTGATATATTTGGGCAGTGGCTAAACCCGAGACACTACACGTGCAGTGTCTCCCACCTGCGCTCCTCCTCTAACCAAAAAAAAACAGACTCTGTGGTGTGTTGATAAGGTAAGGATTTTCTTTTTTTTATCGTGTGCTGGTAAGTAGAGTGATTTGGTAAAAATTTTTTCCTTTCATTTATCTAGTATTTGATATTATAGTAGGATGAAGTTAAGCTTAAGAGTAAAAATGGCAGGAGATCCCAGACCCGTGTTATGCTCCTTTTGCTCAATGTGGGAGCTCAGGGACGTGGCTGATGTCCCTGTCTCCTACACGTGCAGGAAGTGTGTCCAGCTGCAGCTCTTGTTAGACCGCATGACGGCTCTGGAGCTGCGGATGGACTCACTTTGGAGCATCCGCGATGCTGAGGAAGTCGTGGATAGCACGTTCAGCAAATTGGTCACACTGCAGTTTAGGATTGCTGAGGGAGAAAGGGAATGGGTGACCAAAAGACAGAGAAAAAGCAGGAAGGCAGTGTAGGCGTCCCCTGCGGTCACCTCCCTCCAAAACAGGTATATCGTTTTGGATACTGTTGGGGGAGATGGCTCGCCAGGGGAAGGCAGCAGTAGCCAGGTTCATGGCACTGTGGCTGGCTCTAGACTCCTGAATGGTATGTGGCCACCCAGGTGCACAGGTCAGGGATGTCTCGGATCGACTGCAGGACATTCTGAAGGGGGAGGGTGAACAGCCAACTGTCGTGGTGCATATAGGCACCAATGATATAGGTAAAAAACAGGATGAGATCCTACAAGCAGAATTTAGGGAGTTAGGAGCCAAGTTAAAAAGTAGGACCTCAGAGGTAGTAATCTCAGGATTGCTACCAGTGCCATGTGCTAGTCAGAGTAGAAATGAAAGAATAGGCAGGATAAATGTGTGGCTTGAGAGATGGTGCAGGAGGGAGGGGTTCAGATTTTTGGGACATTGGGACCAGTTCTGGGGAAGGTGGGACTATGACAAATTGGACGGTCTACACCTGGGCAGGACTGGAACCAATGTCCTAGGGCCTGCTTTTGCTAACATTGTTGGGGAGGGTTTAAACTAATGTGGCAGGGGGATGGGAACCAAATGAGGAGGTCAGTGGACAGTAAGGAGGTAGTAACTAAAGCCTGTAAGGAACTAGATAATGAAGTCAGTGTGACCAAGGGGAAGAGTAGGAAGAGAGCACATGATGAACGCAGAGGGATAGGTGGTCTGAGGTGCATTTGTTTTAATGCGAGAAGTGTAGCAGGTAAGGCAGATGAACTTAGGGCTTGGATTAGTACCTGGGAGTATGATGTTACTGCTATTACTGAGACTTGGTTGAGGGAATGGCAAGATTGGCAACTAAATATCCCAGTATACAAATGCTTCAGGCGGGATAGAGAGGGAGGTAAAATGGGGAGAGGAGTTGCATTACTGGTCAAAGAGGATATCACAGCTGTGCTGAAGGAGGGCACTATGGAGGACTCGAGCAGTGAGGCAATATGGGCAGAGCTCAGAAATAGGAAGGGTGCGGTAACAATGTTGGTGCTGTACAACAGGCCTCCCAACAGCGAGCGTGAGATAGAGGTACAAATATGTAGACAGATTATGGAAAGATGTAGGAGCAACAGGGTGGTGGTGATGGGAGATTTTAATTTTCCCAACATTGACTGGGATTCACTTAGTGTTAGGGGTTTAGATGGAGCAGAATTTGTAAGGAGCATCCAGGAGGGTTTTATAGAGCAGTATGTAAATAGTCCAACTCGGGAAGGGGCCATACTGGACCTGGTGTTGGGGAATGAGCCCGGCCAGGTGGTTGAAGTTTCAGTAGGAGATTACTTTGGGAATAGCGATCACAATTCCGTAAGTTTTACAATACTCACGGACAAAGACGAGCGTGGTCCTAAAGGAAGAGTGCTAAATTGGGGGAAGGCCAACTATAGCAAAATTCGGCAGGAGCTGGGGAATGTGGATTGGGAGCAGCTGTTTGAGGGTAAATCCACATTTGATATGTGGGAGGCTTCTAAAGAGAGGTTGATTAGAATGCAGGACAGACATGTTCCTATGAAAATGAGGGATAGAAAGGGCAAGATTGGGGAACCATGAATGACAGGTGAAATTGTGAGACTAGCAAAGAGGAAAAAGGAAGCATATATAAGGTCTAGGCAACTGAAAACAGATGAAGCTTTGGAAGAATATCGGGAAAGTAGGACCAATCTGAAACAAGGAATTAAGAGGGCTAAAAGGGGTTATGAAATATCTTTAGCAAACAGTGTTAAGGAAAATCCCAAAGCCTTTTATTCGTACATAAGGAGCAAGAGGGTAACTAGAGAAAGGTTTGGCCCACTCAAGAACAAAGGAGAGAAGTTATGCGAGGAGTCAGAGAAAATGAGTGAGATTCTTAATGAGTACTTTGCGTCGGTATTCACCGAGGAGACGGACATGACGGATGTTGAGGTTAGGGATAGATGTTTGATTACTCTAGGTCAAGTCAGCATAAGGAGGGGGGAAGTTTTGGGTATTCTAAAAGGCATTAGGGTGGACAAGTCCCCAGGTCCGGATGAGATCTATCCCAGGTTACTGAGGGAGGCGAGAGAGGAAATAGCTGGGGCCTTAACAGATATCTTTGCAGCATCCTTGAGCACGGGTGAGGCCCCGGAGGACTGGAGAATTGCTAATGTTGTCCCCTTGTTTAAGAAGGGATGTCATATACATGGACTTCAGTAAGGCGTTTGATAAGATTCTCCATGGTAGGCTGATGGAGAAAGTGAAGTCGCATGGGGTTCAGGGTGTACTAGCTCGATGGATAGAGAACTGGCTGGGCAACAGGAGACAGAGGGTTGTAGTGGAAGGAAGTTTCTCAAAATGGAGAACTGTGACCAGTGGTGTTCCACAGGGATCTGTGTTGGGACCACTGCTGTTTGTGATACACATGAATGATCTGGAGGAAGGTATAGATGGTCTGATTAGCAAGTTTGCAGATGACACTAAGATTGGTGGAGTAGTGAAGGGGACTGTCGGAGAATGCAGCAGAATAAAGATAGATTGGAGAGTTGGGCGGAGAAATGGCAGATGGAGTTCAATCCAGGCAAATGCGAGGTGATGCATTTTGGAAGATTCAATTCAAGAGCGAACTATACGGTAAATGGAAAAGCCCTGGGGAAAATTGATGCACAGAGAGATCTGGGTGTTCAGGTCCATTGTACCCTGAAGGTGGCAACACAGGTCGATAGAGTGGTCAAGAAGGCATTTGGCATGCTTTCATTCATCAGACAGGGCATTGAGTACAATAGTTGGCAGGTCATGTTGCAGTTGTGTAGGACTTTGGTTCGACCACATTTGGAATACTGCGTACAGTTCTGGTCGCCACATTACCAAAAGGATGTGGATGCTTTGGAGAGGGTGCAGAGGAGGTTCACCAGGATGTTGCCTGGTATGGAGGGCACTAGCTATGAAGAGAAGTTGAGTAGTTTAGGATTATTTACATTAGAAAGACGGAGGTTGAGGGGGGACCTGATTGAGGTCTACAAAATCATGAGAGGTATAGACAGGGTGGATAGCAAGAAGCTTTTTCCCAGAGTGGGGGACTAAATTACTAGGGGTCACAATTTCACGGTGAGAGGGGAAAAGTTTAAGGGACTTATGTGTGGAAAGTTCTTTACGCAGAGGGTGGTGGGTGCCTGGAACGCGTTGCCAGCGGAGGTGGTAGAGGTGGGCACGATAGCGTCATTTAAGATATATCTAGACAGATACATAAATGGGCAGGGAGCAGAGGGATACAGATCCTTGGAAAATAGGTGACAGGTTTAGATAGAGGATCTGGATCGGTGTGGGCTTGGAGGGCCAAAGGGCCTGTTCCTGTGCTGTAATTTTCTTTGTTCTTTGTTGAAGCCTTGTAAACTGAAAACCAAGAGAGGTCACTCAGCACAGGGGTGGATGAATCAGACCTGGTGTGTGTTAAGATACAGGCAACAGTAAGTCTCGTTAGGCAGACGCTTCACTGTTATGTGGAAACATCACCATGAAAAAAGTCTAGTATAGTACAAGAGCTGCTTCCCAAGTGACTGCGGAACCTCACCAGCTCCACCTAATTTCTCCTGTGAATGCTTGCTTTCCTCATTTTTGATAAACCTGTCATGCAGCCATCTAACATGATGAGGTTCTTCCAGCTCCCTCAAGACACAAGGTAGACAGTCTACTATGATGCAGTCCAGGATGTCAAATCTCTCCTTACTGCCTCACAAAGATCTCCTGATGTAGGTTTATTGCTGAATGCTCCAGGGGGGTTTCATGGACTTGATGTGAACCAGAAGTTAAACTCTACGGTTCAATGACCTCAAAGGGGCAACAAAGCCGGACAGGGCATTGACTGGGCATTCAATCCCCAACGTAGCAACGTTTCTCACCATCAGTTCAGGGACAAATCCAAGCTGAGTTTTGAAATAATGGGAGCTTTCAGCAGAATTATTAAAATGTTTGTTTCTCATGATTAACAGGGAGACCGGTCACTGAAAAGTCTGCTATGAATTGTCAATTTTAAACCCCGCCACACTTGTCCTGATCCCTATTCAAACTGAAACATGAACTCAGGGCTTCAGAGTATGAACTGCCTTGATGTTACAAATTTGAGACTCAGAGACACTTATCCATTTCGGTTAGGTGAATCTGGTTAATATGTAGTCAGCATACTGGTCTCAATTTTCCCTTTTTCAGAAAAGTGTAGGGGTAGCGCATATTGGTATCAACTAACTTGCCTGCACTATCATGGAGAAATCCTAACTGATGGTGCGTCAACCGGTTTAAGAGTTTGCTGGTGAGTTCTTTGACCCATCTCAGGCCACAACACTGGCATCCCAGCTCACCCGAAGCTAGCGGCCTCCAGATCCTAAAGACCATAGAATTGTAAAGACTGCAGTACAATAGAGGCCCTTCGGTCCATCAAATCTGCTCCAACAAAAACTACTCTTAATCTACAGCTACCCCGCTCTCCAGCACTTGACCCAAAGACTTGAATGTTGTGAAATTTCAGTGGCTCATGTAAGTAATATTTAAAGGTTCGAGGTTTCCCACCTCAACTACCAGACAACACATTCCAGATTCCCACCAATCTCAGGTAGAAAAGAAATTCCTCTAAACCTCTTGCCCTTCTCCTTAAAATGATACCCCCTTTGTTACTGATCCTTTGACTAAGGCGAACAGCTGCTGCCTATCCACATAGATCATAGAACATAGAACAGTACAGCAAAATACAGGCACTTCGGCCCACGATGTTGTGCTGACCTATTATCATACTAAGATCAATCTACCCTGCATGCCCTACAATTTACTATCCTCCGTGTGCCTATCCAAGTGTCGTTTAAATGTCTCTAAATTATCTGACCCCACTACCACTGCAGGCAGCACATTCCACACGCCCACCACTCTCTGTGTGAAGAACCTACCTCTGACGTCTCCCCTATACCGTTCTCCAATCACCTTAAAATTATGCCCCCTCATAATAGTCATTTCCACCCTGGGAAAAAGTCTCTGACTATCCACTCTATCTATGCCTCTCATTATCTTGTACACCTCTATCAAGTCACCTCTCATCCTTCTTCGCTCCAATGAAAAAAGCCCGAGCTCCCTCAACCTTTCCTCATAAGACCTGCCCTCCAGTCCAGGCAGCATCCTGGTAAATCTCCTCTGCACCTTCTCTAAAGCTTCCACATCCTTCCTATAATGAGGTGACCAGAACTGAACACATAGAACAGTACAGCACAGTACAGGCCTTTCGACCCATGATGTTGTGCCGACCTATTATCCTACTAGGTGTGAAAATAGATAAGTCCCCTGGGCCGGATGGGATTTATCCTAAGATTCTCTGGGAAGCTAGAGAGGAGATTGCAGAGCCTTTGGCTTTGATCTTTATGTCGTCATTGTCTTCAGGAATAGTGCCAGAAGACTGGAGACTAGCAAATGTTGTCCCCTTGTTCAAGAAGGGGAGTAGAGACAACCCTGGTAATTATAGACCAGTGAGCCTTACTTCGGTTGTGGGTAAAGTGTTGGAAAGGATTATAAGAGATAGGATTTATAATCATCTAGAAGGGAATAATTTGATTAGGGATAGTCAACACGGTTTTGTGAAGGGTAGGTCGTGCCTCACAAACCTTATTGAGTTCTTTGAGAATGTGACCAAACAGGTGGATGAGGGTAAAGCGGTTGATGTGGTGTATATGGATTTCAGTAAAGCGTTTGACAAGGTTCCCCATGGTAGGCTATTGCAGAAAATACGGAGGCATGGGATTGAGGGTGATTTAGCGGTTTGGATCAGAAATTGGCTAGCTGTAAGAAGACAGAGGGTGGTGGTTGATGGGAAATGTTCATCCTGGAGTTCAGTTACTCGTGTACCTCAAGGATCTGCTTTGGGGCCACTGCTGTTTGTCACTTTTATAAATGACCTGGATGAGGGCATAGAAGGATGGGTTAGTAAATTTGCGGATGACACCAAAGTCGGTGGAGTTGTGGATAGTGCAGAAGGATGTTGCAGGTTACAGAGGGACATAGATAAGCTGCAGAGCTGGGCTGAGAGGTGGCAAATGGAGTTTAATGCGAAAAAGTGTGAGGTGATTCACTTTGGAAGGAGTAACAGAAATACAGAGTACTGGGCTAATGGTAAGATTCTTGGTAGTGTGGATGAGCAGAGAGATCTCGGTGTCCATGTGCATAGATCACTGAAAGTTGCCACCCAGGTTGATAGCGTTGTTAAGAAGGCGTACAGTATGTTAGGTTTTATTGGTAGAGGGATTGAGTTTCGGAGCCATGAGGTCATGTTGCAGCTGTACAAAACTTTGGTGCGGCCGCACTTGGAGTATTGCGTACAGTTCTGGTCACCGCATTATAGGAAGGATGTGGAAGCATTGGAAAGGGTGCAGAGGAGATTTACCAGGATGTTGCCTGGTATGGAGGGAAGGTCTTATGAGGAAAGGCTGAGGGTTTTGAGGCTGTTTTCGTTAGAGAGAAGAAGGTTAAGAGGTGACTTGATAGAGACATACAAGATGATCAGAGGATTAGATAGGGTGGACAGTGGGAGCCTTTTTCCTCGGATGGTGATGGCTAGCACGAAGGGACATAGCTTTAAATTGAGGGGTGATAGATATAGGACAGATGTCAGAGGTAGGTTCTTTACTCAGAGAGTAGTAAGGGCGTGGAATGCCCTGCCTGCAAAAATAGTAGACTCGCCCACTTTAAGGGCATTTAAATGGTCATTGGATAAACATATGGATGATAATGGAATAGTTTAGGTTAGATGGGCTTCAGATTGGTTTCACAGGTCGGCGCAACATCGAGGGCTGAAGGGCCTGTACTGCGCTGTAATGTTCTATGTTCTATGTTCTATGTTCTACTAAGATCAATCTACCCTGCATGCCCTACATTTTGCTATCATAAATTATTATGTCCCTCATAATCTTATTCACGTCAGCTAGGTCTCCTCTCAGCCTTCTCTGCTCTAAAGAAAACAACCTAAGCTTATCCAGTCTCTCTTCATAGAAAAGCTGCTCCATCCCAGGCAACATCCTGGTGAATCTTCTCTGCACCTTCTCCAGTGCAATCACATCTTTCCTACAGTCTGGTGACCAGAAATGCACAAAGTACTCCAGCTGTAGCCTGACCAAAGTTTTGTAAAGCTCCAGGAGAACCTCCGTACTCTTATAATCCACACCACGACTGATAAAGACAAGTTGTGCCATATGCCTTCTTAACTACCCTATTAACCTGTGCTGCCACTTTCAGGGATCTATGGACAAGCATCCCAAGGTACCTCAGTTCCTATAAGCTTCCCATTCATGCAGTACTCACTTCTCTTATTACTTCTTCCAAAATGCGTCAACTCACAGCATTAGATTCCATCTGCCAACCACTCAGCGGTCAATATAAATGAGTATGCCACTCCTGTTTCAGACTTCATTAGCAAGTGTGTAGAGGACTGACTGCCAAGGAGGTTAATTTGAATGTGCCCCAGCCAGAAACCATGGAAGAACCAGGAGATCTGTCGCCTACCAAAGTCTAGGTGTGTGGCGTTCAAGTCAGACGTCCCTGACCTTTACAGGAAATCCAGATACGACCTCCATAAAGCCACGAGAAACGCTAAGACTCAATACCAGACTAAGCTAGAGACCTAAGCTAACCACACAGACACTCATTCTTTGTGGCAAGGCCTACACGACATAACAGGCTACAAAGCGTAGCAGAACAGAATAGCGGACAGAACCATACCCTTCCCTGATGCGCTCTATGCATTTTACACTCAGTTCGAACAGAAGGTCAGTGAAACAATGTCACCTACCCCAACAGCCTCGGATGTACCTGTTCCCTCAGTCACTGCAGCAGACATCAGATCGGCCTTGCTGAGAGTGAACCCACAGAAAGCAACAGGCCCGGCTGGCATCCCCGGCCATGCCCTCAGATCCTATGTGGACCGGCTGACAGGAGTACTCACTGACATCTTTCACCTCTCCTTGCTACAATCTGAAGTCCCCACCTGCTTCAAGAAGAGCACCATCATCCTGGTACCAAATAAAACTCATGCAACTTACCTCAATGACTACCACCCAGTGGCTCTAACCTCCATAATAATGAAGTACTTCGACAGGCTGGTCATGGCTCATATCAACTCCAGCCTCCCAGCCTGCCTTGATCCCTTGCAATTTGTCTACCGTCACAACAGGTCCTTGGCAAATGCTAACTCCCTGGCCCTACACTCATCCCTGGAACATCTGGATAACAAGAATACCTACATCAGGCTCCTGCTTATTGACTACAGCTCCACCTTCAACACCATAATTCTGATCAAACTAACCTCCAAACTCCAACAACTAGGCATCTGCTCTGCCCTCTGCAACTGGATACTTGAACTCCTGACCCACAGATTGCAATCAGTGAGAAAACGCAACAACACTTACTCCATGATAATCCTCAAAACCAACACCCCACCAGGCTGTATACTCACCCTCTTAACTGTACTCCTTATGGAATCATGACTGTGTGGCCAAATTCTGTCCTAACTCCATCCAAACGTTTGAGGATGACACCACTGTTATAGGCCAGACATCAAACAATGACGAGACAAAATACAAGAAAGAGACAGAATGCTTGGTGGCATAGTGTAAAGACAACAATCTCTCCCTCAACATCAGCAAAACAGAAGAGCTGCTCACTGGCTTCAGGAAGCAAGGAGGAGGGTATGCCCCTATCTACATCAATGGTGCTGAGGTGGAGATGGTCAAGAGTGTCAAGTTCTTAGGAGTGATGATAAACAAATAGTGTGGAGCTAGAGGAACACAGCAGGCAAGGCAGCATCAGAGGAGTAGGAACGCTGATGTCCCAACCTGAAATGTCAACTTTCCTGCTCCTCTGATGCTGCCTGGCCCGCTGTGTTGCTCTAGCTCCACACTGTCTTATCTCTGACTCCAGCATCTGCAGTTCTTACTATCTCATGATAACCAACAATCTGTTCTGGTCCATTCATGTTGACGTTACAGTCAAGAAAGCATGACAATGCCTCTACCTCCTCAGGAGGGTAAGGAAATTCAGCACATCCATAAAGACTCTTACCGATTTTTATAGATACACCATAGAAAGCATTCTATCTGGATGCATCATAACTTGGTGTGGTAACTGCTCTGCTCAGAGTCAGACTAAACTACAGAGTTGTGAACACAGCCCAGTTCATCACACATGCCGACCTTCCATCCATTGACTACATCTATACTTCTCGCTGCCTCCAGAAGGCAGTCAACATCATCAAAGACCCCTCTCACCCTGGTTACAATCTTTTCCGACCTCTTCCATCAGTCAGAAGATACAAAAGCTTAAACACATGTACCAACAGATTGGAGAACAGCTTCTTACCTGGTGTTATTAGACTTCTGAATGGACCTCTGAAACTTTAAATTTAATGTTGATCTTGCTCTTTGTGCACCTTTCCTGTAGCCATAACATTGCATTTCTCACTCTGTTCTTTTACCCCAATGCACTTTGTATGGTGTGACCTGCCTGTACTGCATGCACACTAAAACTTTTCAATGTACTTAGGTACATGTGACAATAATAGATCAAATCAAATCTGTCCATTTGAGAAATCCTTCTATGGTCTCCTGTTATCTAAGCCTCCTTCCTCGCTGTCTACCACCCAGCCCATCTTCCCGTCACCTGCATATCATTCCCACCTCCGACCCCCTACTCCAGTACTGATCCCTGCGGTATGCCACTGGACACTGGTCTCCAGTTACAAACAACGTTCTGCTACCACCCTCTGTCTCTGACCATTATGCCTACTTGCCAAGAAATCCTTGTGTGACTTTATAGACTTTGCTGAAATCCATATAAACTACATCAACTGCACTACCCTTATCCAAATTTTTGATCACCTCAAGAAATTCCATAAGATTTGATAGGCATGACCTCCCTCCGACAAGGTTACGCTGACTATCCCTGATCAAACTTTCAATATCTCCTCACTTCCTACAGCAAACTGCTGAAGAACCTCATAGTCCCTCTTCCCGAACTCTGTACCTACATCTTCCTTCTTCAAAGTGAATACAGCTGAGAAGTGCTTGTTTAGCACCTTACCAATGTCCTTCCGGCTTCACACACTCAGATTGTCCCCTTGGTTCCAAAAGGGTCCAACCCTTTTCCTGCTTATTCTCTTCCCCTTAATATGCTTGCAGAATATCTTGAGATTCTCCCTAATCTTACTCACTGTGTATTTTCATTCCCCCTCTTCAATCTTCTAACTGCTTCCTTACTCCATTAGGGCATCCATTGATATGCTCTTTCTGTACCTGTTAAAATCCTTTCTCTACCTTCCTATCCTGTCCTGAATATTCCTAGAACTCTAACATGACACTCCTACACTCCATCATGAAAGGAATATGTTAGGCTTGTACTCTTGCCAATGCCTTTTATCAAATCCCCTACCCCAACTCAGCTGTTGTTCTGTACATTTACTCAGACAGACACTCTACTTTGGCCAGATCCTGCCTTGCTTTAATAAAATCTGCCTTCCCCAATCCAAAACACTTTTTTGTAAACTATCTTTTTCATAACAGACTTAAAACATACAGTGTTGTGGTCATTTTCACTAAAATGCTCTCCCACTACCACCTCAAATACCTATCCGGCTTTGCTTCCCAGAATTAGGTCCAGTACTACACCAGCACTACCTACACGTTGATGTAAAAAGCTCTCCTGTATACATTTCAAGAAGTCTGTCCCCTTGAAATCCTTTACCCTATGACTATTCCAATTAATGATAGGGAAGTGAAATCCCTTCATATAATAACCTCCACCTGAATTTTCTACAGTCTCTAACAGTCCTCCCTCCCGCATCAATCCATCAGCAATGCATTCATCTGCTCTACCCTTCTGGTTCTGTGCTCGCTAGCACGTGGCACTGGGAGTAAGCCAGCGATTACAACCTTTTGATGTCCCGCTGTTTAGTTAACTGGCTAGCTTTCTAAATTCTTGATGCAAGACCTCATCCCGCATTCTACCTACATTGTTGGTACCAATGTGTACCGAAGCCTCTGACTTGTTACGCTCTCCCTTCAGCATACTCTGTAGGTGCTCAGTGATATTCTTGATCCTTGCACCAGGCAACACATCCTGGAGGTACATCCGCAACTGCAGAAACGGCCATCTGTTCCCCTAACTAATGAATCCCCTATCACTACTGCTTTCTTCTTCCTCCCTTCCTGTACAGTCAGGCTGCTAGTGGTACCAGACACTTGGCTCTGTCTGCACTCCCTTGAGGAATGAGCATCCTTATCAGCTTCCAAATGGAAAACTGTTTGTGAGCAGGATTCAGGGGACTCCCTTTGACTGCCTGGCGGTCACCCATGCCCTTCTTTCCTGCAGTGCATTGAGCTACCGTGTGAGCACCTCTCTAGACATGTTATCCCTGTAAATCTTAGCCTCACAGATGTGCCACAGTGTCTCCAGCTGCCACTCAAGCTCCGAAAGACAGAGCTCAAGTTTCTGTAGTTGGGAGCACTTCCTGCACACGGTTATCCAGGATGCCACTAGGATCTACATATGGCAGGTCACATACTCCACTCAGCTGACCTCATCTGCCACGACTTAAACTTAAACTTACTTAATCTTATTGTTAACTTTTCTAGTCACTTAAACCTAAAGATACTCCCTTTACTTCAGTCTCCTTGTCTTATTCTCTGACTTTTACTTATTCCCAATGCTTCTCAGTTAAACCATGAATAATCGCCCAGCTCTTGGGCCTTGGTCTGCTCTTGCTCCCAATTATCTGTAAAAACAGCCAGGAAAACAAGACAGTGAGAAAAAAGAAAAATCTCCCTCCTCTACTTGACCTAACTCCCACACTTAACCAAATTGCCACAGGCCCATCCACTAGGACAGACTGTTATTACTTCTTAACATTTTTTTGTTGACACCCAGAAGTGCTACTATAAATTGAACAACTTTTCCAACACCAAAATCAACCTGACATTTTTCTTTGCTTTTATTTTCATTTTTTAATAACTGACAACCACTGTTGCCCATGTAGCAGACTAAATATTTACGAGCAAAGCCCATTGTGGGCATTGCAAACCATCAAAAGTGAGGGAAGGGGCTAAAGAGGGGGCAGACAGATTGTTTTACTCTCGTCAGCCCTAAAAGGGACTCAATATTTATCCTTCAGAATTAAATCCAGTAAACAGTTGATATTATTAAAGAACTAGCAGCAGTTAGTACCAGATTCTAAGGCAAGAGGTTAACTCCTAAACTCCCACTCAATCCAAACTTCCACACTCCTCTCTGCAGGTTGCACTCTGTATGGCAACGGCTACCCTTCAGGGGATCCAATGCAAGAAGGTTTTTTTTTACTTTTGCTTTCTGTAGGGTGGGGCTTGACAACAGTGGAGGAATCAACGATGTTGAAGGCAAGGAAAAGGATATAACTTTCATAGGCCACCACCTTGACAACCTCCCTCAGGTGGGGACAGTTGGAGACCCCGCGACTGGCAAGCAAGTAACCATAGCACCTTTCCTTTCCTGCTGGGAAGGCAGGTAATCAAAGAGGGGGTCAGTTAGGACTCTTAAGTAATCACTCATTGATTTGATTTTTGATTTTATTTTATTTGTTTTATTGTTGTCACATGTACTTGAGTACTGTGAAAAGTTTTGTTTTGCGTGCAGAACAGGCAGCTCATAACATACAAGGACATACAGATCTTAGGGTGCTCAGACAGAACGAGGAATACAAACTTACGGCTGCACAGAAGGTGCACAAAAAACAAGATGAACATTTGATTTGAAATTTGAAAGGTCCATTCAGCAGTCGAATAACAGCGGGGGAGAAGCTGTGTTGAACCTGTTGGTACATGTGTTTAAACTTCTGTATCTTCTGCCTGGTGGAAGAGGTTGAAAGAGATTATAACCGGGGTGGAAGGGGTCTTTAGTGATGTTGGCTGCCTTTCCGTGGCAATGAGAAATGTAGATGACGTCAATGGGATGGGAGGTTGGCTTGCGTGGCAGTATGGGCTGTGTTCACAACTTTCTGTAGTTTCTTACAGTCCTGGGCAGAGCAGCTGCGATGCCAAGCTGTTATGCATCCAGACAGAATACTTTCCATGGTGCATCTATAAAAGTTGGTGAGGGTCCTTATGGACATGCTGAATTTCCTTAGTCTCCTGAGGAAAGTTGTTGTGCCTTCTTGACCATCACATCTACATGGGAGGACCAGGACCGATTGTTGGTTATCATCACTGCTAGGAACTTTACACTCGTGGCCCTCTCTACCTCAGCTCTGTTGATGTAGACAGGGGTGTGTCTTCCTCCTTTCTTCCTGAAGTCGATCATCAGCTGGGTTCAATATCCATCACTAGCTGAGGTTACCATGATGGGCTCTCCTTCTCAACCTCTCCCCTCACCTGAGGTCTGATGACCCTCAGGTTAAATCACCACCAGCCGTCTCTCTCTCTCTCTAATGAGAGAGTAGCCCTATAGTCTAGTAAGAATATGGCGACACAATACAATACAATTGACCACATAATGGCCTTAAATTGGTGGAGGTTTGAGAAAGTTCCCAGTTGACCATCTCACCCAGAAATTAATTATTGAAATGTCAAGGTTGGGGATGGGAGGAGGGGGAGCTAAGAATCTCTCCAAGAATCGACTTGTCCAATTATTTCTCCTTGCCACTTCCAGAGAGGGGAAAATTTCATCCAATGCACAAGTCATCTGAAAGGACAGCGAGGCTGGAAAAATGGTCAAAACTAGTTTGCTCCAGTTGCATCATTCAGTTGCGGTCAGTCAGTCTGCTGAGAGGAGTACGTTAGTGGAAATATTGATTGACAAACAAAGCTTGCACAGTTGAAGGTAAATATCAGCGTGGCTCAGTTTTACCATTCACATCTCTGAGCTCTAAGATTGTGTGGTTTGACACATCATTGCAATGTTAAGGGGATGCTGCCCCTTCAGGCTGTCGTGTCTCAGGTGGGGCATTACATAAGAACATAAGAACTAGGAGCAGGAGTAGGCCATCTGGCCCCTCGAGCCTGCCCCGCCATTTAATCAGATCATGGTTGATCTTTGAGACTCAGCTCCACTTACCCGCCCACTCACCATAACCCTTAATTCCTTAACTGTTCAAAAATTTATCTAGCCTTGCCTTAAAAACATTCAGTGAGGTAGCTTCAACCGCTTCACTGGGCAGCGAATTCCGCAGATTCACAACCCTTTGGGTGAAGAAGTTCCTCCTGACCTCAGTCCTACATCTGCTTCCCTTTATTTTGAGGCAATGCCCTCTAGTCCTAGTTTCACCTGCTAGCGGCAACAACCTCCCTGCCTCCACCTTATCTATTCCCTTCATAATCTTGTATGTTTCTATAAGATCTCCCCTCATTCTTCTGAATTCCAATGAGTATAATCCCAGCCTACTCAGTCTCTCCTCATAATCCAACCCTCAACTCTGGAATCGACCGAGTGAATCTCCTCTGAACCCCTTCCAGTGCTAGTATATCTCTTCTCAAGTAAGGAGACCAAAACTGCACACAGTACTCCAGGTGTGGCCTCACCAGGACCCTATACAGCTGCAGCATAGCCTCCCTGTTTTTAAACTCCATCCCTCGAGCAATGGCAGACAAAATTCCATTTGCCTTTTTAATTACCTGCTGCACCTGCAATCCCACCTTCAGTGATTCATGCACAAGGACACCCAAGTCTCTCTGCACAGCAGCGTGCTGCAATTATTTTACCATTTAAAACATAGTCCATTTTGCTGTTATTCCTACCAAAATGGATGACCTCCACTTATCAACATTGTACTCCATTTGCTAGACCTTTGCCCACTCACTTAGACTATCTATATCCCTCTGCAGACTTTCAGTGTCTTCTGCACACTTTGCTCTACCACTCACCTTAGTGTCATCTGCAAATTTTGACACACCACACTTAGACCCCAACTCCAAATCATCTATGTAAATTGTAAACAATTGAGGTCCCAACACTGATCCCTGAGGCACACTACTAGCCACTGACCGCCAACCAGAAAAACACCCATTTACCCCTACTCTTTGCTTTCTACTGGCCAACCAATCCTCTATCCATGCCAATACATTACCCGTAACACCGTGCAACTTTATCTTACGTAGCAGCCTTTGGCGTGGTACCTTGTCAAATGCCTTCTGAAAATCCAGATACACCACATCCACAGGTTCCCCATTGTCCACCATGCAAGTAATGTCCTCAAAGAATTCCACCAAATTAGTTAAACATGACCTATCCTTCATGAACCCATGCTGGGTGTTCCCAATGGGACAATTTATATCCAGATGTCTTGATATTTCTTCCTTAATGATAGATTCAAGCATTTTCCCCACTACCGAAGTTAAGCTAACTGGCCTATAGTTACCTGCTTTTTGTCTACTTCCTTTTTTAAACAGTGGCGTCACATTGGCTGTTTTCCAATGTGCGGGAACCACCCCAGAGTCCAGTGAATTACGTTAAGGTGGGTCTAATTGTTCAGGCGAACACGCAAATAGCACATTTCAAAGACAACAGTTTGTCCAATCAGTGACCAGTCAATAAGGCTGAACTTTCTTCATGGAGGGGGAAACCAAGAGGTGAAATTGGTCTCAGGTCCTGATGCCACTTCTGGTGAAAAATTGATTAAAATTGAGATTTACACACGGGTGTGACCTTCATTGTATGACAGCCTCCCTCATGGGAGCAAATGTTAGAGGGAAAAAAATGCACCGACTGTGAACTGCTGCATCATAGGGCTGAACAACCAATGAACCAATGAACCTTGTGCGAGGCCAAAGTTAGCCTTAGCCCCTGTCTTTTAGCTCAGTAATGGGCCTTCTCACTTTGTTAGAGCGGAATCACTTCCATCACAGCTGTTCCTCGGCTCCAGGCTTTTGTAAAGAATGGATGACTGACGGACAAAAGCCTGGGAATTTCTTTGTGCCCCTGATTCATTCCAAGTAAGCGAACGAGACTTTGTGCTTCTCACATAAAAAAAGGGATCCAGGCGAAACAATCGACCAGCAGGATCCGATGGGTATTTGTCTTTGGAAGTATCTGATTTTGTTTTCTGGAGAATGTAGATTCTGTCAAATCACGAAGTTAAATACATGAAGGAGGACTAAAGGATCCAACAGAACACATGGGTTTCACTGACATTGTAACAAAAAATCTTCAGTCTTCCTGTTGGCATGGAGATCCTCAAGTGTGGTTTTACTCCTTATTGAACTGCTCATCATTGAGTTGTCATCATCCGCATTTGAACAGTTTCAAAGAATACTGAGAGCATGACTCAGGGAAAGCCTGAAGGTTGTGCAGCCCTGGAGAGTGGTACCTCAGGGAAATCACAGTATTAGCTGCATTGACAGAATCACAGTACTTACAGCCCTGAGCGAGGTTATTTCTCCCTTCGTACTCCTGGCATTGATAGCTACACTATTGAAGCTACCAAATTTAATCCTAGACCCATGGCCTCTCTCATGCCTTTTTAAATTCTTTCTATTCAACCTAATATCATATGTTCCACTCCAGGTGAGGGTCTCCAACTCTTTACAATTCTGGATGGGACACTCTCTGGGCAAAGAGGGATGAACTAACTCCCTTTTTAAATCAACCCCTCCCTCCACTGGTCGCAAGATTAATTTTAAAATAAATCTCATCCTTCGTGGATACATATTCCCAAACTGAGTGCATTTGTATTTTAAAAAGAGCCAAATTAATCAGGCTCCTTTTGAGTTAAAGAAAGGGTAAATTCATTAGCTTTTAAATGCAAGAAAAAGAAATTAAACATCACACAGATACAGGTTGGGAATACAAATTGAGTAAAGAGGTAACAGCAAAAACAAAATACAAATGAATCGATGAGTTATGTAAAGACTGGATGTGTGGACTTTGGTGGCCAGTAAGTTGGAAACCAGCAGCACTGATGTAGGCAGTGAAGCTACTGATTCAGATCCTTGGCTCCAGTGAGCTGACAGGCTTTTATGTTGCTAAAAGGAAACACGTTGAAACTGTTTTTTTGCTTTACACTCATGAGGATGCAAGAAACAGACTTGGAAAAGGGAAGACTGTTTATACAACTTGAGTAGAGGATGCTGATTGGTTGGAACATTATTGGCATGGTGATGCAACAAGAACAATCTTCATTCTCAGACCAGGCAGGAAGCTTCTTAAGAAGGATCAATGAACCCAAAATGTTAATTCTGCTTTCTCTCCACAGGTGCTGCCAGACCAGCTGAGTTTTCCCAGCAATTTCTGTTTTTGTTTCTGATTTCCAGCATCCGCAGTTCATTGGGATTTTTCTTCCAGGTAGATTCTTGTTGGTCAGGGAGTTGCCCAATCAGAATCTACTTGCTACAGATAAACAAAAATGAACTGCCGACATATAACCCTACTAGTTTAATCTAATCTCCTTGCAGAACTCTTCCCGCATACACACATACAGACATAAACACAAGGTTCCCTGAGATGATCCTTTTGACTCACCAGGACCTTATGTTTCGCAATTTTCCTTCTCCAGGACAGCTCCTTCTTTTTTCGTAGGTCCGATGACTTTTGACAAAACATTCGCATCCACAAGCTGTTCAGCTACCTGGGAGCCAATCACAGAGCTGTTGGCAGGCAAAAGGCTTTTGCCATCAACAAGTGGTTACCACTCTGCAGACCAATCAGCTACTTGTTACTGGCCGAACCTCCCATTGTATGCATCCTTTGGCTCCAGCTCGTCGAGAGTAACGTCCCCCACTGCAGTCTAAACAGTACTCACAATGAGTGTCAGGAAACTTTGTTTTTTTAAGAAATGCATTAAGCGTTTCCACAGTCGCTGGTTCTTAAACCAGTCCTTTTACCCATGGCAGTCCACCATGAAAAATACTGACAAATGCAGAGATAGTCTTTACATAAATTCAATATGTCCATAAGAACTTTGGGATTCTAGCACAACACTGCACACCTTGGTTCCAACATTCTGTGTGAAACACAATTGCTCCTAACTTCCCTCCTTTGCCTACCAGTTGGTAATCTGTATCTTAAGTTCATAGAGTCATCATTGAATCCCTACAGTGTGGAAACAGGCCCTTTGGCCCAACAAGTCCACACTGACCCTCAGAGCATCCCACCGAGACCCATCCCCCTATAACTCACCTAACCTACACATCCCTGAACACTACGGGTAATTTAGCACAGCCAATCCACCTAACCCGCACATCTGTGGACTGTGGGAAGAAACCGGAGCACCCGGAGGAAACCCAATCAGACACAGGGAGAATGTGCAAACTCGACACAGACAGTCACCCGAGGGTGGAATTGAACCCAGGTCCCTGGCGCTGTGAGGCAGCAGTGCTAACCACTGAGCCACCTTGCCACCATTCTCAGGTGGTTTAAAGAAATGGCCTTCAACATTACCTATGTGGCTGTTCTGTAAACACAAACCAGCAGGCTATGGTTAGATTGTCACAGAACATTGAGAGTACAGCACAACAAAATGGTCCTGAGGCCGGTGGAGTCTGCATTTGAAGAGCAATTGTTAGTCCCACTTCCTCATTCTTTCTCCATATCCCTGTATTTCTTTCGTTCCTTATTTATTCATTCAATTCTCTTTTGAAGGCCACTATTGAATATGTACTATTTCAGATGGTGCATTAAGATCCTAATCACCTATTGTGTTAACATTAGAACGTACGCTATAGAAGCAGGAATAGGTTATTCAGTCTATTGAGCCTACCCCACCATCGAATAAGATCATGGCTGAACCTTTACTTCCACAACATTTTCCTGTACTTTCCCCATATTTCTTGATGTATTAATATGTAGAAATCTATCAATCTCAGCTTAGAACATGACTAAGCTTCCAAATCCATCTGGGAAATGAATTCCAAAGGTTCAGCAATGTCTGAGTGAAGAAATTCCTCCTCATCTCAGTCCTAAGTGGCCTGCCCCTTTTTCTGAGACTGGGTCTCCTGGTTCTACACCCCACCACCAAACCAGGGGGAAACATTTACCTTGTTCCTTGTATCCACCCTGTCAGAACATCTAAGATTTTTGTAAGTTTGAATGAAATCAGCTCTTAATCTTTGAGAATATGGGCCCAGTCTACTTAATCTTTCTTCACAAGACATTCCTCCTATCCCAGGAATTAATTTACTGAACCTTCGTAACATTCCCTCTATGGGAAGTCTGACTTCCATTGGTAAGGAGGACAAAACAACACAAAATGTTCCCAGGTGTAACCTCACCTATGCTCTATATAGATGCAGGAAGTCATCTTTATTCTTACACTGAAATCCTATTATCATTAAGAATAGTTTTCTTTCCTCTCTCCAGTTGCCACTGTTTTTTTTTCAATCATCTTATATCTATGTTACCTGGTTATTAGTTATTGGGACCAGTTTCATTTTACTCCATCCATATCATTCACGATTTTCAACATACCTACAAATTTTCTCTCAGCCGTCTCTGCTCCATGGAGAAACACCTAACTGCAATCCATTAAGCCTGAAACCATTCCAGCAAATTTCTTTTGTGCTTATCTCCAAACCCTTTACTTCCTTTCTGAAGTGTGGTGTTGAATTGGATACTCCAGCTGGAGCCAAACTCACACTTTTGTATAGATTTAACAATTTTCCTCACATTTGAACTCATGTGCTTCGACTTATATAGCCCAGAGCTACTAGCTAATTGATTGCCTGTTCAAATACGTGCTTAACAATAACTAGTCAGAAGAGGATAGCACCAATCAATTGAACTCAGTCATGGATTAATCATGGATCAGGAAATGATCATATAGCAATCACCAGCGCTAACCATATTTCATGACTGTAAGAAACCTCAATATTGTTTCTATACTTTTCCTCGGCTTTTCTTTTTGTCTTTTTCTGAAAGCAATGACCCATTCTATTTCAAAGAAGTCACTGGAAGTGAAACGTTAACTCTGTTTTTCTCGGCACAAATGCTGCCAGACTTGCTCCAGCACTTTCTCCTTTTGCTTCAGATTTGCAGCATGCGCAGTTCTTTGTTTTTATTCCAGTTAAACACAATCCCGATTGTCTAACATTTCCATATATGCATATTCCAGCTGGAGACACCAGAAAAGGAAGTAATACTCTCTTCCAACCTCTTCCGTCAGACAGAAGATACAGAAGCTTGAAGACACACACTAACAGGTTCAAGAACAGCTTCTTCCCTGCCATTATTAGACTGATGAATGGACAGGTCTAATTTCAAATCGAATGTTGACCCTACTTTTGTGCACTTCCTGTCCAGTTGTAACCTCCTATGCCCTGCTCTGTCGAAGCAACCTGTGATCTGATGTCCCTATTTGCTAAGATTTGCCTGTACTGCTCACAGAACAAAACTTTTCACTGTGCTTAGGTAAACATATGACAACAATAAATTAAAGCAAAACCAAATTCAGCTTCTCTCCTCTACCCGGAAGCTGCAGACAACTTGAGTGTTGGTCTGGAAAATGTGAATTTGTACAATGTGCAGAATAGAAACAAACCATTTGGCTGATTACGCTGATGTCAGATTTAAGTCTATTATTTGTTTCCTTATCCCCATGTAGCCAGCAATAGCCCACCCACCACAGATTCCAGATCTAATTAAACTCTTCTTGATCTGAATGGCTCTGTTCTTAGCAAGTCAGCGACTGGAGAAGTCTTTTTAAACAAGGGAAAAATGACTCATATCATGCTTTTCGAACCTCAAGATGCTTCAGAACAGTTAACATCCACTGAATATATTTTTGAAGTGTAGGCGTTATGTAAGAAACAAGGTAGTCAGTTTGTCCGTAACAAAATCCCATAAACAGGGAAGCATGATCAGATAATTTTTTTTTTGAATTGGTTGAAGGCTAAATATTGACGTGAACACCGGGAGACAATAGACTCTGTCTTACATGCCATTCATTATAAAATTTGGCAGCTGTTCTTGCTCAGCAATCTCCTCTTTGATCATTTTTGGATGATGGGCTGCTGTTATTGGAGATACTTTGTGGGACAGGAACAAATCATAGAGATGAGAGTGAGAAACTGACATGTGAGGGATCACCAAAGGACATACACTGTGGATCACACTTTGAGAATTGAAATGCAACAGATTAAGGACTGTTGATGAAAAGCACAGACGAGAGGATTCAATGTGGAATCACAACAGAGCAATACATTCTGCCAGGAGCATTTGTACAGTCTGCACCATGGATTAGTGGGAGGTTTTTGATGCCAGCTGGAGGCACAGATTGGTGTGAATATGCCAAGGTATGGATGGCACACGCCACAAACTGTTACATCGAAACAGGCCACATCACCTTTTCATCGCTTTCATCTGGAGCTACAGAGAGCTCGATAGATCAAAGCAAATTGCCACAAAGTAAGGTGAGCAGAACACCGCAAAAGTGCACCAGTCAGGTTTTCCCAAGCTGAGGGACATCTCATGGCTTCCATTCTGATGAAACATGTCTTTATCTTTCAAGAGAATGTGAAGTGGTAGCCTCTGAAATACCGTCACAATCATCTGTTACAGACTATATCTACATTTCTTGACTGAGACACCTGCAGCAAAATAAATCTGACTTAATGATGGTCAGAAAACAAAACTGGTAAGATCTTGGAGAATTCTTCTCCACACATAGCATCTCACAGAGAAAAGCAAAGACTCTTGGAATCTAGTTGTACCTCTTCAATGTGATCACTATCTTCTAAACAGAGAAACAATTACATTGCTGCATGGCCTCCTATATGGCTCAGAGATGTGGACTATGTTCAGCAGGAAACCTCAACATCCTGCAGAAGTCCCATTCAGACCGCCACCACAAGATCCTGCAAATCAATTGGTAAGATAGACGCACCAATGTCAGTGTTCTTACACAGGCCAACGTTCCCAGCATGCACCGTGCTCGATCAGCTCTGCTCGATCAGCCACATTTTCCACATGCCCAACATAAGACTCCCGAAACAAACGCTCTACTCAGAGCTTTGACATGGCAAGCGAGCCCCACGATAACACAGGAAGTGCTTCAAGAATGCCCTCAAAACCTGCTTGAAAAAGTGCAACATTCCATTGTCATCTGGGAAAATGTGGCCCATCACCTCCCAAGGTGGAGGGCAAACATCTCAGGAGGACCTGTATACCTCAAATCTCATCGCTGATGACAAGCTGAAGTCTGCCACCGACAGATAAAGGTGCATATGGCAACCCTACCTTCTCAGCCTCCCATTCCCTAAACCGCCTCTTGTCCCAACTGGGAAGGAGACTGTAAGTCATGCCTACACTTTCATTTTTCATTCCCTCCACCAACTAAGCACAGTGGCAGAAGTGTGCACTGATTGCAAGATATGCTGCAGAAACGGGTTCTTTGAGAACACTTTCCAAAACTGTGACCTCTAACAGTGAGAAGGAAAAGGATTGCAGATGCATGGGAATACCACCACTTGCAAGCAATGTACCATTCTGACTTTGAACTATTTCACCGTTCACTATGGTTGGGTCAAACTTCTGATCTCCATCCTAACTCAGCTAATGATCTGGGGAAACAGGTTCAAATCCTGCCATGGCAGATGGTGGAATATGAATTCAATTTTTAAAAAAAACTGGAATTAAAAATCTACTAATGACCATGAAACCATTGTCGATTGTCAGAAAAATCCCATCTGGGTCACTAATGTGAAGGAAATCTGCCATCCTTACCTGGTCTGGCTTCCATGTGACTCCAGACCCACAGCAATGTGGTTGAGTCTTAACTTCCCTCTGAAGTGGTCTACCAAGCCATTCAGTTGTGCCAATCACTGCAAAGTCTCCAAGGACAACTAGGGACGGGCAATAAATGCTGGTTGGCCACATCCCACAAATGAACAGCAAGAAATAAAGCACTGCAGTGTTTGAGTAATGTGTTTAATGGCTGCCACAAATTAAAATGAAAACAAGTTGCAGCAGAGCTAGGGAACACAACCAGTACTCCATGTACAAATGCATTTCTCCAAGCAATCCCTCTTATTTTATTGCCACCAAAGAAAAAACATTACACATTCTATTATTTGCGGTTATACATTTGCCAAGATATCCAATATCCCTGGTCAACAAAGAAAATGATTATTCATTTACAAAACCGTTAATTCTAGTCCAAGCTTCATCCACAATCTGTTTGGGATGTCATGCATCACATGCAGCTCCTTAGTTTGGTACTCCTTAGAAGCACAGTACTGGCTGACAGGGCCCTTAATCTCATTGCTTCCATTTGGCCAGGACAGCTCTTCCTTAGGCCACACTCAAAGCCTTGATGGTTTGTATGGTTGTACTTCAGTATCCCTTTCCCCATCTCTTTATTCACTCTGTCTAATTAAAAGCAAGATGCTGTGGATGTTGAAAATCTGAAACAAAAACAGAGAATGCTGGAGAAACTCAGCAGGTCTGGCAGCATTTGTGGAGGGAGAAGCAGAGTTATTGCTTCGAGTCTAGTATGACTCCTTTTCAGTTTTGCTGAGTTTCTTCAGCATTCTCTGTGTTTGTTAGTGACTCTATTTCCTTTACTCATTATGGCACAATTGGCTATCACTTCATCTCTGTGTGCTCAGTACAGTTTTATAGCAATAGGTATGTCCTTGATGCTTTTAGACCATCTTTTCATTACTGCTTCCTGACAAAAATATTGATACAATACAATACAATACAATACAACTCCCTTTGGCCCAGCAAGCCTGCGCTGATTCCTAGTCCTTATTTAGACTCCCTACTTACTGCCCACATGTGGTTTCTATCCCTCTGTTCGCCTCCCATTCATATGTGCATCAAGATACGACATAAACATTGCTAACATGCCTGCTTTCATCCATCCACTGGCAGTCCGCTCCAGGCATCCATTACTCTCTATGTGAAAATTCTCCCCGCACTTCTCCCCTAAACTTACCCCCCGCCCCCCACTCACCAACCCCCCCCGCCTCCACCCCCCCACCCTGTGAACCTTTCCACCCTGGGAAAACGCCTCTGCCTACACATGCTATCTATACTTCTCATAATTTTGTAGACCTCCATCAGGTCAGCCCAGTCAGCCTCCATCTTTTCATTAAAAACAATCCAAGATTACCCAATCTCTCCTCATAACTAAAACTCTCCAGACCAGGCAACATCCTGGTAAACCTTCTCTGCACCCTTTTCAAAAGCATCCATGTCCTTCTGGTAATGTGGCGACTGGAACTGCACGCAACATTCCAAATGTGACCTAACTAAAGTATTGCACAGCTGTAACATAACTTGCCAACTTTTATATTCAATGCCCTGGCCGATGAAGGCAAGTGTGCTGTATGCCTTCTTGACCATCTTATCTACCTGTGTCGCCACTTTCAGGGATCTGTGGACCTGAACGCCCAAATATTTACCAAAAAAAAACTAAAACATGTTCAAGTATTAAATGAAGGAAAGTTCAAAGATCATGAAATTTCATCATCCTGGATTTGATAAAGAAGCCATCAATTTTGCCAATGCTGCAATTTGTTGAAATAATTCCCCAAAAGGGACATATTGCTGCCAATATCCTTTGAAATTATTGTGCAGGAATCCATATACCTGTGACAGCAACTAAAGAGTATCAAATAATTCCTTTCAACGATTTGAGACAGTTTTACTGTCTCAATTAAACTAGGTCAAATATAAAGATGAAAAAGGAAACCAGAAATTAGACCTTCTAAATTAATAAAAAAGGAATGTTTTTATCCTGTCCCCAACCATTCTCCTGAACTTTAAATGGTAACCACTCAAGTGTTAACACATTGTAACTCTTCTGGTTGCTAGGCAGCGATTCTTCATTTCAGTTTGTCTAGCTTACCACTCCCAGGCCTGGTCTCTTTTTGTGTTACCTCCAGACTAGTACTGAAGCCAGATTCAGTCACTGCTCCCAGTAGTTTTACAACAGCTGGCACCATATACTGTGCTCATTATAGTTAATACCGAAATCACCAATATTTGCATTTATATATCACCTTTAACACAACAAAATGGCTCAAGACTCTTCACAGAAGCATAAACTGACAAACATGGATGCTAACATCAAAGAAGGAGTGACTGCAACCAAAAACATAGTTGGAGCAGTTGGTTTTACAGAGCGTCTTAAAGAAGGAATGGAAAAATCGAGACGCAGAGAGATTGAGAAGCAGAATTCCAGAACTTAGAACCTAGGCATCTGGTAAAGCATAAGTAGGGAGGACTACTCCAACAGGTCAGAAGCAATGTTTAGGACTGGAAGAGGTTACATGGATCGCAAAGGGCAGAGATATGATCTGATGTAAATTAAAGAATGAGAATTACAAACTGGAGACTTGGGTGTGAAAGTACCACAAGAAGGATAGATGGCATGAACTTCTGATTCATAGGGTGGATTTTACAAACAAATAGGAGAGGTAGCCCTGTCCCACACCAAAGTGAAGAGTTTGTTGGCACCTTGCCTACCTTAAATCAGTCTACCCTGCAGTGATAAAATGTTTGGGTGGTTGCATTAATTACTCGAAGGTAGAATTTCCATGCAGGGGAAGTTCCACTGACCAGAGCTGTGGCTGACACTATGTAACTCCAGCAGCGCCAGATGATTGTAATGGTCGCTGTTGACAGGGACAAGCGGTAGTTGGGAAGCAAGAGGATGTTACCTAGACCTGAAGATGTTTTTGGGCGAGGATTGATGACCTTGGTGATGAGGGGAGGGAGGTGAGGGACCTGGCTTTAGAAGCTGGTGGAGGGAGAACACAAAGTGGGAGCACCATCTTGGGGGAGGTTGCATCCAAAGAGGGGGGAGGGGCATCGCTCCCGTGCTGGCCACCTTCCATCTACCTTTCCCCACAAAATGAATGGAGGAGGAATGATGTCCTTAAATCTCTGTTAGCTATCCAGTTCCGGGCCTTAATAGGCCTCAGTTGGGTGAGCTGCCTGGTGCCCTACCCAAACAATGTTGTATGGCGACAGGTCAGAGGTCAGCTTGTAGGTGATGGGATGGTCATCTGCTTTATTTGATTTGTGCCCTCACCTTCCAATCTGCCAGCAAGGGGACCTTGTTTACAATTGATAAACAAAGGAGGATCTTAATAACATTCATATACTTTTCAAATTAAAAGGACAAATAATGGTTTAAAGCTGATGATGATTTGTTTACATTTCTATCAGCGACATCCAAGGGACATTATATTGTCCTGGCACTATTTCTTTAGTTTTGGGTTTATGTCTGTGATTTCTCACAGAAATTTTCAATTGGTGTTTGGAAGTCACTCATAAAACAGAAGACTACCTGCAGTTGGTGTACTGTAACTGCTGGAACCATAGTGTAGAGCAATCAGAAGTCAAGGATACAGTCAGATATAGATTCACAAAGCATGAATGCAGTCATGCTTGAACTGAGGGGTCCATAATCAAGAGGGTTTGGGGGAAATCACGAAGCTAGCTGCTAAGTAAGGACCTCAAGAAAATCCATACCTGGGAGGATGGTGGAAAGATTGCGGAGAATCAAAGTGAAGTCCTGGGAGCTGTGGCATAACCTGGTTTGATCCTAGGAGAGACAAATGCATCCTCAAAACCCTGTAAAGTATACAGGAACTCTTGAATGGAAATAAAAGTGAAACAAGGAATGCACTGTTGAATCAGGGATAATAAGAACTGCTGATGCCGGAGTCAGAGATAACACAGTGTGGAGCTAGAGGAACATAGCAGGCCAGGCAGCATCAGAGGAGCAGGAAAGTTGATGTTTTGGGTCAGGAACCTTCTTTAGAAAATCTGTTGGATGTTCTGTGTTTAAAGTATGTGTTTGCAAATTTGTGCTAGGTTGGCAGTATTTCCTTTGTTTAAGCTTTGGACAGTAAAAGATTTTTTTAAAAATGTGAAATCTTCACAGGCAACACTTTCAGTTTATAATGGGAGTTTGAATTTCTTCTGAGAAGTCACAGATCTCCATTGAGATTGCAACACAGGATTGATGGCTGAGCAGGGCTTTGTGTGAGATGGGATCTGAACTGAATGAGTTCAAGTTTATTGATCATGCAAGCCACAGGTGAATACTGCACACAAACTGAGGCAGGGGCTCTGTTGACTGATATTATGGAGGTGGAAATAGACTGTGGTGACAGAGAAAAAAATCAATCTAATCAATCAGAGAGAGGTATCATAAAGAAGGGATGGATTCGGGAGCACTTTATAGAGTTTGTAGGAGCCAAATGCAATGAAGTAAGTCGATCTGAAGTTTTAAAAAGAACTGCATTTATGTAGCACTTTTTACAACCCAATTGACAGTTAGGACGACAAATGCAATGTTAGCATGCATCTTAAGAGGGCTAGAATACAGGACAAGGGATGTACTGCTGAGCCTGTGTAAGGCTCTGATTAGACTGTATTTGGAATATAGTGAGCAGTTTTAGCCCCCTTCTCTAATGAAGGATGTGCTGTTGATGGCACGGGGTGGGTGTCCAGATTACAAGAATGGTCATGGTGACGAAGGGCTTGTAATAAGAGTAGTGGTTGGGGGCTCTGGGCCCATACTGATAGAGTTTAGAAGGATGAGGGGAATCTGACTGAAACCTGGAGAATACTGAGAGACCTGGGTTGAGTGGATGTGGTGAAGATGTTTCCATTTGTAGGAAAGGCTAGGAGCCGAGGGCTCAGCCTCAGAGTGAAGGGACAACTCTTTAGAACTGAAATGAGGAGGAATCTCTCCAGCCAGAGAGTGGTTAGTCTGTGGAATTCATTGTTGCAGAGGGCTGTGGAGACCAAATCATTGAGTGCATTTAAGCCAGACACATATATGGGTTTTTGATAAGTAAGGGGATCAGTGGTTATGGGAAGAAGGCAGGAGAATGGGGTTGAGAAACATATCAGCTATGATCGAATAGCTGGGCTGACTCAACAGGCCAAATGGCCTAATTCTGCTCCTATATCTTATGGTCTTATGGTCAAAGCTTTGCAGTCAATAAAGTACTTTTCAATATGCAGTTACTTATGGAATGCGTGTATAAAATGCAAAACAAATCCACCATCAGCAGCGATAATCATTAAGTGATGTGCTTTCGGTGTTTGTTGAAGGACAGATTTTGACAAGAAGATCTCCCCTGTTCTTCTTCAAAATTCTGCCCTGGGACCTATTACATTCACCTACTCAGTTTCTTGCCTCAAACCACAATATGGCACTTTCGAAACTTTAATGAAAAAAAGCCCTGATACTCCAATTCTACTGAAACAGGTCTGTAAAACTTCCCTTCAAAAAATTAGGTGGATTTCTTACATTTTTAAAAGTCACTAGCTACACATAGTTAACTTCACGCATGTAATGTGTTCAAGTAATCCGAATACAGTGCGACAGAATTTTAAAAGATAAACAGATGCAACCTAAACCATTGATGAATCAATTCTAATTAAAATTTCAGGTAGAACAAACAGCAAAACTAAAAGGTAATTGGCAATAGCAGAGATATGAGATACATTGAAACTTATTGTGAACTGGGCACAAGAAACAATCACTGCCTTTCCATCGTTTTAGGGTTAGAATTAATATTCCACTGAGCATTGTAACTAAAATGAGTTCTCAGTTTGCAAACATGAGCCACTTGAGTTTGAGAGGGCGAAGTGAGCACAGTCCACACAGCTGTCTCACAGATATACCAAACAATGAAGATTTTCTGTTCTTAAAAATAAGTCAGTAGTACATTAGAAAATGACAATGTAATTGTGAATATGTGTTGATCAACTTTCTTACTAAATAGCAGTCAGTTTATTGCAATTATTATGAAACTGATCAGTGGACCAAAGGCTGCCAATTGTCAATTAGTTGTTAGCTCATCAGAATATGCTCTTCTGTGTTTGGTTGTGTGTGTGTGTGTGTCAGTGTGTGTCTGTGTGTGTGTGCATGTGTGTGTATGTGTATGTGTACATGTGTGTGTGTGCATGTCTGTGTGCGTGTGTGGTTGCATGTGTGTGTGGTTGTGTGTGTGTGCATGTGTTATTGTGTGTGTCTGTGAGTGTGATTGTGTGTGAGATTGTGTCTGTGTGTCAGCGCGCGC